>NC_138950.1:5812342-6119842 GCF_965226115.1 Aulonocara stuartgranti
CTCCCCTCTTTCTATCCCGTTCTTGTTGGCTTTCTCCCAGGAGATTAGAAGGCATGTCTGTGTGTATATCTGCGAGTGTGTGCATGGCTATAAATATTTTTCTCGATTTTTCATGCACATCCTGTGTACAAGGGTGCAAATATTCTTAGGATTTATCTACTCATTTTTTTTACAGCATGCCAAGCGCATGCATTGTGTATTAGTGCATGTGAATTCACGCGTGTGCATCTGCGTGTGTGCATAAATCTCGGAGACTCCTGCACCTTGCATCTGTTCGAGCTGGCAGAGCTTTCAGGAGTCTCGTGTGCCGATGTCAAACAACGGTGGCTTGTTTGCAGACCCCTGAAACACTGAACTGATACACACATTCAAACACTCCTAAACGCACACATCAAGACAACAAGAATGAGAGCTGAATTTCAAACCAAATAAATACTTGGAGACCACAGTGGAGCTTAAAGCGTGGGGGGAAAAAAACGAGCGTTAATGCAGCTGGGCTGGACAGAGCACAGGATGATGTGAAATTAAGCTTTACAAGGACAACTATTCACGGCGTAGATGACTGTTATTTCCATAATGCATCACACTGAAAGCCACAGTCAAAAACCTTTTCATTTATTTCAAAGTAAAAAACAAGGCTCCACAGCTTCATTTAAGCTTTTATTTGTTTTCTTCTGTTGTTAATCAGCGTTTTCAAGAATGAAAAACCAATGAAAGCTTAGAACATGAAATTTTTGTTTGGGAATTTATATTTTTATTTTAAGCTTTATTGATTTGAAAACGTTCTTTTCTCTAAATTAAAGAGAGTCCTGGTCAAAACTGCCGCGCAGAACACACACCACTAAAAAAAGTAAAGAAAGTTGTGCATCTGGTGCCTTCTTTGTACAAATGTTTACTTCATATTCTTTCTTAAATGGTTATTTTCTTTGCAGCAGACAGTTTAAATACCACTTCCCATTGAAACCAACAGGAATATTACAGTGGAGCTCTGAAAAGCACTCAAATGCAACATATTGTGCGCCCGACAAGTCTGAAGAGAAACTTCATGCTGTGATTGGCTTTCGGTTAGAGATTACATCAGAAACTCCACGGGTGCAACCACAACACTGGGAGGTTGCTGGGAGTGTTTAGTGTCACTGCTAATGCCTTGCTTGACTGTACGGACATTTTATCATTAGTTGTAATTTTACTTCTTCCAGGATCCCAGACTGTTAATATTATTTTAGGCAGATAAATATACATTGTCGTAATAAATCTGGGTCATAAAAATATATTTCATCCGTTCTTATACCTGCGAACCTGCCACTGGGTACTCAAAACTCAAACGGACACATATGAAAGCACTTAAATTTTGACCCAGCACTGTTTTTCCACGTGCTCTGAGGTTATGCAAAACGGAGGCAGCAAAGGAGTGAAACCACAGAAAGACACATGCATGTTATATTTCACTGAATATTCATCATCATCAGCTAAATGTATGTTGAAAATGTGCAACTTGTAAACCTCTAACTGTCACTTAATGTCATTTAATGTTTTTCACCAATGCAATCTTGCAACTAAAGCACAAGTAATGTTTTATGATTGGATTTCGGCTGCTCTGACGACTTGTTTGGGGTTATAGAACGTTTGTGGCCTTGGCTGAGTAATTTAGAGCATTAGATGGGACGCCCTGGATTTTTCTGTGTTTAACTGAGCCAACATTTTCCCCGAAAACGCAGCCAAAGTTCTAGTAGCATAACTCTTAATCATCTCGTACATTCTTCTTATTACTTCTGTGTAATACAATAATTTTGTGTCCCAGTTCAAGTATTTAGTATGGAGAACATGAATGCTGCAATCCACTTTATGATTTCACCAGCTCAAAACAACAACAACACCTCACAGCGGGCAGACACACAAACATATAGACACGCACACATGCGCACACAGATCGCAGCGTCCTCCCCCTCCTCCTCACTGCTCGGGCCACATGTCACGTCAGGGCAGCATTAAGAGTTTAGACAAATACAATTTCACCCCTGATCCTGTAATCCTGATCTCTGGTGGGTTGTGTGCGCGTTTGCGTGCGTTTGTGCATGTGCGTTGTGTGTGTTGTTGATGGGGGATGCAAAGTAAACCCAGTCAAGGCCCCACTGTCCCTGAGGACTTAAAAACACAGACAAGATCTGTTAACACATGAGGGAGAATGACATTTTTTATGAATTATCTATTTCACAACATTGAGACTGTCAGTTTCAATGGCTCAGATGTCACAAAGCAAAAAGACTCAGCTTTAAATATCGTGTATGTGTTTAAACATGATGAAAACATTAAAGATAATAAAATGGTTTCTTAATGGTTCACAACACTTTCTACTGATGCATCTAAATAGATACAAATTTCTTTTGTCACATACACAGTATAGTGAAACGCGTGTGTCTGCGCTGCAGGCGTAGCCACGCCATTCCAGGGCTTGGTTTTAGAACAGCCCTTACTGGATAACGGGAGGGAATCAAACCTGCAACTCCCCCTCCAAAGGTGTGTAGCCTTACCACTACACTATCCAGCTATTCTGTCAGACACACTTCATTTCTAAATGGATGAGTAAATAGATCCATCCATTCATCCATGTTTCATTTTCTGGTTTACATGCCTCCATTTCTGTATCATTAATCAATCGCTTCTCAAGCATAACAGCACACACTTGTAATGCTTAACCAACCAGTAGAATTCAAGAAAAAATAGCTACGAAACATACTAAACATAAACATTTGAATACATTTTAACCATGATCTTTTCTTTTTCTTTTTCTTTTTATATCTATATATATGTATCTTTATCTTTATCTATCTACCTTTAAAAAAAAAAAATATATATATATATATATATATATATATATATATATATATATATATATATATATATATATATATATATATATATATATATAGTAGGGTTGCAACGATACACAAAATTCACGGTTCGGTTCGGTTCAATACTTTGGTGTCAAACGTACAGTTTTTAAATTTAATGTTCCTGAAACAACAAAATAATAACAAATAAATAAATCTATCTGATCGAGGAATCACTCATCTTTGGAAAAGAGAGTTTATTACAGAGAAATGACTCTTTCCAAAATAAAAGCTATACTATACGCTTCTTCTGGGCTATATTCTCAGCAGCATATTAAACATATCAGGTCCCCATAAGGAGAATCCTGTGCTAACGGCTGTCTAAATGACTCGGCTAAAGTTTGTAGCATGCGTGCTTGTTGTTTTTGTCTGCTTCCACTTGTCTTTGCACTAGGATGATGTCGGCGTAAATGTGCAGTCATATTCGTTGTGTTCCCACTAGTGCTGTCAGCGTTAATCTGAAATGACGTTAACGCCACAACACGGCAAATCTCCGTTAACGAGCTACCGCGGATCGCCCCGTGCATGGGGCTGGACGGCGTCAACACGTTAACGAGCAAACTGCGCTAACGCAGTAGTTCCCACCCATGTAATTGAGCATTGCGTGGCACATCCGACATACTGTTTTACTTTTGTCCATGACGCGCTTACCTTCAGGGTCATAATTCACATGAAAACCAAAATAGTTCCAAAGGCCAGATCTGAATGAGGGTGGGGGAGGTTCAATTTGCCATGTTGCAACGAGCTTAGCTTCTGTCTTGCTAGCTTGCGCTGCGCTCAGTGGATCTGCGCTCGACAGTGCAGCCTAGGCGGAGTAGTCGAACGCAGATCCACTGAGCTCTCAACACAGACAGCATCGTCAGAAGAAAAGTTAATAAAATAAATTTAAAATTTTGTATTGTTCGATACATATGCGTACCGAACCGAAAGCACTGTATCAAATGGTTCAATATCGATACGAGAATCGTTGCACCCCTATATATATATATATATATATATATATATATATATATATATATATATATATATATATATATACACATATTTATTCATTGACTAGCATATTAACAAAGGTTTTTTTTTCTCTGAGTTATATCTCAGTGAACTGCACTGAAAATAAATACGATACTTTAAACAGAAAAATAAAATGTAAGCTGTAAACGAATGCTTGTCTGCCGGTTTAAAAATAAACTTAAGGTAAGTCCCCTCAAAAGTTCATTTCAGACAATCCTGCAAACAGTGGTATATTTTGTGTCATTATTTCAGATGATTTACTTTGAAGTTTTCCCATCATGTAAATTCTTATTGATGACATTTTCCTTTATTTTCCTCCATCATTCATCCGTATATAGCAGAGGTCGTGGTGTCTTACCGGGGTAGAAGTCTTTGGATTTGGACAGTTTGATGGTGGCGCCAGTTTCTTTCTGGAGCTGGACGATGGTCTGACCTCCCTTCCCGATGATTGAACCCGCCGCATAGCTGGGAATCAAAACCTTCAGGAAGTACTCGCCTTCCTCTGCAGCAGGAAACAGGAAACAGGAAAGAAAAGTCAGAGACAGCTACTGCAGCTCATGTTGTTTTAATACAAAGCTGTAAAAGAAGAACATTACAAAAAGCTACAGTATGCATTTAGCCTTTTTAAACCTTTGCCCTCATGCGTGCCTTTTGATTGTATATTTTTCTTGCAGGCCAAATCGTTACTTCAGACATCGTTATGTGCCCAGGATTTCACAATCAGTGCATCACTTGTGTAAACTGTGAAGTGGAAGGAAAGTGTTTGTCAGTAATCACAGTCTGACAGAACAGATGCGAGCTGGTGCCGCATCGCTACGCCAAAGCAGAATTCTTTGTCTTTCATCTTTCCTCCTCAGCTCCTTCCTAAGCGACCATCCAAGGCTCCCAAAGCTGCATAAATCCACCCAATCACATCAAATGATGACTGTTATCCATGACAACTAATTATTTCTATAATCTGATGAGTCCGTGCCAGTGTTATCTCTCCCCATTCTCTGTTTGTCCGATTGCACGAGCCTCTAAACACTCTCCCCAGATTGGTCTGATCTAATTTCAGCGTTGGGCCCGAGGAATCTGGTCCTCGTCACCCTCTTGGCACGAGGAGAGGGGAGAGCCGTGGAATACGCTGCACGTCGGTTTTGTTATTCAAGCTAAACAGATTCAAACGATGGGCAGCCCTGTGGATGCATAGCACCACATGGCTGCCATGACAGTCACACAAATGCGCTGATTAACATGTGCAAATAAGCTCACGTAAACAAACACAAAGCGGGCCAGCGCAGATCCAGATATTTTATTATTTATAAATTTTCCCCTGCTTACACTGAGCTGCACCTGCTTCAAGGGATACAGTGTAAACCGTGGATATGAAAAGAAGATGTCGTCTCTTTCATCTTTATTTTCTTCACTGATTAATGGAAATAATCATTCATAAACTGTTAGAGTTCTACACATAGTTATTCCTAGTTTTAATATCTTTGCCTTGGCTCCTCCCCCCGTGTTTTTATATTTGACATGTAATTTATTTAAAAACATCGGCATGTTGATCTAACCTTCTGTAAGCCGAATGGCTGCCTCTAACACTTAACATCTGGCTAAATGTGCCAATAATGATGATAAATGATTGTTTCTTGAGAGGCACTGTTTCCTTTTAACAGATCAAATCTGCAGAGCAACTCTGAGAAACAGCATCCACTAATAATTTCTGGCTCTTTAATAAATATTTGATAAGCACCATCATTAGTCAAGAGTGCAACTGGATTTTAACATCTAGGTGAGCATACACGAACGCGTTCGGCTCTGTGCAATTTATTGAAAGAAAGCGAGGCACGAAACCAAAATGTACTTCACCCAAAGCCTCCACAGTGGCGGTCTGTTGTCACAGAAATGTTATATTTGCATGTGAATCGAAAACAACCTCAGCTCCAGGTGTGTTGAATTGACTTAATAAGGTCTGACATTTTCAAGTTAATGTTTTGGGTTTGTGAAAAATCACAAAGTAAAGGAGAAAGGGAATAAACCAAAAGGTCAAAGCACACCTTAATCGATTTGTGTTCATTCAGAGCAGGGATATGTTCACTGACACGTTGACCTGAACCTTCAACCTTTTCCATGCAGCCTGCAGCTTCTTTGACAATGAAATGAGAGAGAAAAAGCAAGAGCAAGCCATTGCTCCTCTGCGAAACACGGGCCTTTGCTTTTCAGTAGTATCTACATGCTGTAGGTCAACTAAAGAGTAGCACTACCTCACACTTGATTCTTTATTGCTTTGTGTAGAGACAAGAGATTTGTGTTAAATAGCAGAAAATATTAGCCCTCAAAAGAATTAAGATCCAGCAAAATTCTTAAATCACAATTTGTCTTTTTAAATATATTTTTCAACATTTTGGGCAGCAAAAACAGATTTATATATATAAAAAATAATACTGTCATATAAATTATCTTTAATAGCTACTTAACGAAGATACGTCATATTAAAGAGCTGCAGATCACAGCATATTCTCATACTTGTTTCCTTATTCTTTCCTGTTAGGACATTAATGTCATTTTTGTACAGTAACACTGAACATGCTTCCAAAAACATATATAAACAAATATAATTAAACGCATCTTTCTGAGTCATGTCTCAGAGTGTGAGAACTTGCTCAGGGACATCAGTTGGCTTAGAGGTTAGGAAACATACCACATGGGTATGAATAGCATCAGCAGGGAGTCCCTGGCTTCTTTCTTAACTGGATACAAACCAAATGTCATTCCCCAGCTTTCTTTTTGGTCTCTCCGTACTATCTGCACTGTGCCTATTTAATAAAAGCTGAATGCAACACAGTTATTCTGTGAAGAGAACCTCTTTGTTCCCTTTGGTTTTGTACATTTTTACACAGTAATGTTTCCTAGTTCTAAAATATAAAAGTGCTAATCTAAACTGTTCAGAGAGTTTTTGGAAGCTTTTAGAAAACAAATAAATTTATATTCGCATGTTTGTTATTGGAGTACCATCAATCATCTCAAAGCTCGTCCCAGCTGCCTCCAGTAGGAATAAAGGTATTTTTGGTTTCATGTGACATGTCAAACCAACTCAATAAAACAATGACTCTTAGGAATAACTGTCAGTAATTATAAACTGATTGTATCACCAAAATAAATAAAATTGCCGATGATTTAAGCCAAGAGTTCTAGATTTAGGAGCAATACACTCACCAGATTATATAATCCTATTTTTTCAGTCTTTAATATCGATTTTATGAGACTGCGAATCCATAGCAACTGTTCTATCATCTCTCTCTTTAAATTACCTCATTCAGTGTGTCTGTGCTCCCTCCCTAGCAGCATTCTTCATATTTGGTAATCCAGGACAGATATCCTCCAGAGACAGATTAAAATAGGATTACTGTTAGGGGCGCACTTTCTCACAAGGGCACGGCACCTTGTAACTGCACTTTAATTTGTCTTTCATCCATAAGTGGAGACGCCGAAGTACAAACACGGACATGCATATAAAACATTACAATGCCTGCTCTGACTATGAGGCATAAAGATGAGAGCTATCTGGACGGAAGATTTATTCCATGCAGTCACGCTGACTCAAATGAAGTGCCTTTTAATAGTTCTAATTCCTACGAAATCCCTGTAACACAAAACAGCAGTGGAAAGGAGGCGTTTGCGACACCTAACTATAAATAAATGTAATTAGTAAAGTGCCCTGCAGACCCCCACAGGTGTTTGCAGTTTATATGGCTGATCAGGTCCCTGCTCAGTTTGATTAAGTGCGGTCGTTGAGGAGAAACACACTGCAAGTTTGCTGAGGTTTCAAGAGTCTGCACAGCAAAAACAGCAAAGAAGTTTCCGTTCTCTAAACAGGTGCAATAAAAATCACATCAAGAAAGCGATAGGAATACTAATCGCACCAGATGGATTCTGGTTTTGACTCAAACTTTCCTTTAAGATTTCAGGTGAGGTTATATAATCTCAAACTAATGATTTTAACACCCATGTTTCATCCACACGTGTTTTCACTTACTTTGGACAATTACATTAGACTTCTCCTCTCAACTGTGCTGGATGCACAAGCTGGACACACTTAGGTCAAACAGCAGGGGTGGAAATATTCACAACTCTGAGCGGCTGGGCCCGGCTCAGTGACATTTAAAAAGACAGATAAATTGGTCTAATTATAACAAACGACTGACTTTTTCAGGCACTCTGTGTTAGTAAGTCTCAAGTCAGAAATAATTCAGAAAAGAATTATGATTTATATGTTGGCTTTGGCATAATGGTAATTACTATAACTCGATACTACATAAATGTGGAATAAATGCAGCTCTGATCCATTTGCAGACTACTCTGTAATTTAATTCTTCACTGTAAAGACAGCAAATTTGACTATGTGTTAACACTGATGTAGTCAAAAAACATACACTGTGAATGAGGTGAAGCTGAGATCAGGAGTGAGAAAATTCCCTGTCAAGTTAATTAATAAAAGTGTGCTTACTCTAACAACGAAGAATGGTTTCTTACTATAAGAAAATACAGTACAGCGCTGTATAGAATACAAGCTGACAGCATACTGTTATTTTAGTGTTTAGTAATCTCTGAGTGATATATTATTCTAGGATGCATCTGCATATCGTCTCCATGAACGCAGTTTCTCATGAGTTATGATGAAACATCAGCTTTGCTGCCGTCCTCCTTCCACACACACGGTTATGGAAACGCAGCATTCAACATTTTAACAGCGTTCTGTGTTGTGCTGTATCCACCACAATGTCACAATACTTTAAGATGCTTTACTGAATTTTTATGTAAATCTGTCACATCATACATTCATTAATTTTAATTACCAGAAATTTCTAAGAGCCTGATTTACAATTAATCCTTTGCTGTTTTTGTTAAACAGTGAGAAACGATTACCGTATTTCCCGGACTACAAAGCGCACCTGAATATTAGCCGCACAAGCTAAAATCAGGGGAAAATCCTGTTTTGTACATACATTAGCCGCACCTGACTAAAAGCCGCAGGTGTTTCAATGTTGACTTATCATATGTAAGAGAATATGCACAAAGGGAATTGTCAGGAAAGAGATGGCTGTTTGGAGACACACCCCTTTTATTAATATTTTGAAAAACAAGTTATGGGTACATATTTGCACATGTAGTACATAACAGTAACCTACAGCACACCAGGAAAATAGATTCGGACTACCTTTTAGGCTCAGGTGCAGTGACACGGCTTTAACAAGAAGAAAAGTCAGTCATTCACCATCTTTCTCTTCTTCCTGCGCTCTAAAACCACCAAAGTCCTCTTCTCCAATGTCGGAAACGAACAGGCTCAGGATGGCTTCGTCATCCACTCTCCGCTTCTCTCCTTCGTTGTCACTTTCAAAACCAAAGAAATCCTCGTTGTCAGTGTCAGAGTCGAACACCCTCAGAAGGGCCGTGGCAGTGTCCTCCTCTCCATCATGCAGCAGTCCAGCCCTTCAAAATCCGTTGGTGATCGTGGATGTTTTCGCACTTTTCCACGCTGTCAGAATCCACCGGTGGAGTTGGGCATAACTTGCTTTTCGCAAGTTTATCGCCGCTCATCATCCACGACTCCCGCTGAACGCGTAGCGCTACTTTGAAGTTTGTTTTTCGCGCTACTTCGTACGGCACTACGTTGCCTGGCGGACGGACATGTGACTAACATACCACTCTTGAACCCCGATCCTTCGGCCAGGCAACGTAGTGCCGTACAACAGCGGAACAAACAAAACAAATCGTCTTACGATATCACAAAAATCATGGAAAATCCATAGAAAAGCCGCACCTGACTAAAAGCCGCAGGGTTCAAAGCTTGTGCAAAAAGTAGCGGCTTATAGCCCGACAATTACGGTACTTGACACCCTAAAGTTCCCCTAAAGTTTTGCAGCTACTATTTTTTCCAGAGTGGGTGTTCTTTCTTTGATACTAAAAATGTTATCTCTTTGTTTGGTTTTGGTTTTTTCAATCATTTGTCCTGTGCTTCAACCCATGTGAGTTTGCAAAATGATTGTAGTGTTACTGGGTGGGCTCTGTTCTCATCTCTGAGTGTTCAGCCAAGTCAAAGCATGAGCACACAGACAGGAAACCTGAAACTCCCCTGCCCTTCCTCAGCTCTGCTGGTGATGAAATACAAACTGCAGACAGCTCACACATGGATCCAGAGGAGAGCAAAACCAACCTTACCTCAGTTTACCCACTTTTGGGTTTGGTTACTAACAACCAAATAAATAAGATGAATGAGGTTTCACCTCTTCATTTGAAATCCTGTGCCATCTGAATTCCATGTTGTGCATTAGCAAGGCAACATTTTTGGTGTTTATTAAAGGATCTTCTACTCAGAACCACTGGTTACTAAAGTCCAACACGAAGACACCTGCTAGTAATGGTCTACCTATCTCTCACTAATCATCCTCACTTCTATATCAGTCTCTTTAGCTTGTACTGTCCTACTTTACATTTATCTGTATATAATCTGCTTGTACCATCTCTCCTTTACGTTCTTGCATCTCCTAAGCTCTTAAAGTTTTAGAAATATTTATTAGAAGCAGAGCTACCTCACACAAAATTACCTGATCAGTTATAAATCTAAATAGGTCAGGTTTAACACGGCAAACAAACCAAAAAAAGTGGGTCTGGCTATAGTTTAGTACTGTTTGGTTGAAAGGTCAGACCCGAACCAGCTAATGAAACAGTAATAATTAATCTCCGTAACACTAACTTCTTCTGCAACCTTCTGATTTCTGCACATTAACTGAACAGAGTCATACTGTAGTTGTACATTTAAGGAGTTTTAGAAAAACATGCTTGCGGTAATTTATGTTCAGCATCTTCTGCCAGTGAAAGTGGCTTTATTACTGCAGCACTCATTGCACTGTCTGCAGCACATGTGGAACAGAAGCATTTTCGCTGATCAGAGTCAAATGTTGCATTCATGGTGGCATATGTAGATTATATGTTCATATATCCATAAAAAAATATTTATTTTTTAAATATTAATACATTAAAATAATCTACATATTAGCCCAAATGTTTCCTTTTAAACTTACATTCCCTATTTTTAATCAGACTACGTGCTTCACCACAGGATTCTTACAACAGAAAGATGTTTCATAACACAAATTTCAAACATGAGCTTGTCGCATAACTTTGTCTTGTCTGTCTTAATATTTTCCTTTTAGTAACAACCGTATCTTGAGAATCTCATGCAAGCTGCGTATCAGTAATTAGCTGCAAATAGCAACAACAATGATGTAACATTTATTCTCGCCATCTTCAGCTCGAGAAAATGTCACATGGTCGTGTCCTAAAACTGTCTTTCAGTTCCTCCTCTTCGCTTTTTTGTTTATCCCTCCTCCCCTCCAGTGATCTTTTCTTTTCCTTCTTCCCCTCATCATTTCCTTCCTCCTGTATCTTCTCAGCTTGCCTCTTTCACAATCCCAGTCCTCCCCTCTCCTCTCCGTGCTGCAGTGACCCACTTTGACTACGAAGCCTTGAACTGACCTGCTTTAGATAGAGCCTGGCTAATTATAACCAGCTCGTATTAATAAGGCAGGGGAATTGGTAAATACACACACACACACACACACGCACACACAACGCCTTACACACACAAACAACAAAGGATCACAAAGCAGACAGAAGCACACACTCAGAATCACCTCCTCCGCAAACAGATCGTTTCCGACGTCCCATAAACAAGCCTACACACCTTGGCAACGTGACTCATCACGTATAAGAGGACGTAATAAGAGTGACTCACGTTCATCATTTGTATCTGTTGCAGGTAACACTTGTACCTGTTACCATGGCAAGAGTTAGAAAAAAATTATTTATATATGCATAGAACAAGATCGCCAACAAAAAAAGAAAAATTAGACTGTCATCATCATTTATTATCACACAGATATGTTTTATATCTACTAAATGGCAGCTTTCCACACTAGCAATCTGTTTTTAAAAAATATAAACCCAATGCACATGTTTACAAAACCTTCCCACTAAGTTGATGACATATTGTTGAACTCAGCTGTATCATTAAAAGAACTGCAGAGCTGGTGTTGATTGGTAAACAGGGTTATATAACACGGATTGGATCGCACTTCTGGAAAAATCTTTTATCAGGTTTGACAACTGCTGTTACTAAATTTTCAAAAATATGAACTTCTAGACATGAAAAAAGAAGCTTGAAATCTGTGCAGAGCTACCTGCCTCCTCCTCCCACGCTGCACCACAGTTTACAGGAAAAGTTTTAGGAACATTCCTCAAGTTTTACCTGCTTTTTTAAAGCACATAAACATCGACAAAAACTTGAGAAGCTGTGCATCTTTCGCTGTCTTTCTTTCAGCCTTTCAAAGCCGTAGCTCTTAATGCACGGCATAAAGAGAACCTTCCACATCCGAGACACATTAGTCTCTAAACTCTGCTCTGTACTTAAGGATGTGATGTTTTGACTCAGTACGCACTTAGGAAGCTCTTTCATACGAGACTTCACAAAATCGTTTTGACAGTTTAAATATAATTCCCTGGTAAAAACTAAAAGCAAACCACAAATGCACGATAACCCTGATTCAAAACAAATCACACTATTTATTTAGTTATCTCATGGTACTGGTGTTTTCCCCACCATTGCGTGACCCTGCCCACAGAGATCAGTTTGGTTATAGTCTTAGTACAGTACAACAGTACAACACTGGCTTCAGTGTCACTCTGCATCCCAAAGATACAGGTGAAAATCCTGTGTACTCATCTACTCAACCATAACAAGCAGCTGGAGGCTCTCCTGGCCATATCTGACCTACCGGTGTCGACCTCATACTCCAGCAGAGGTCACGCAATGCTCACCCACGCGTTACAACCTCTCAAAGCTCAGTGAATTAAAAAGCGGTGGTAAAACACTACTAGTGGGTGTTTTGTTTATTCGCCAGAAAAAAAGGTAACAGAAATGCTAAAAGAAAAATGTTTGGTTTTCTAGAAATCACTAAAAGCTCACTGGGTTTGCTGATGATGCTAAAGGAGCGTTACATGGCAGAGTCAGGCCAAAAAACACGCCAATCAAACCAGAGTCACCTGCTGAGGTTAATGGCGACTCACGGCAGCGTCGGGATGCTTTAAAAACCCGATGTCTCGGCATGATGTCAGACTCATTGTTCTCTGCTACTATTTTGTGCAATTTTTGAAATAAAGAATCATCAGAGATACAGAGTCCCGGCCCCCTTCATGTGCAGCGCCTCTTTCATGCTGACAACATAATGAGCATGTAAACTTTCAGTCCAAATAAGAACAAGATAAACACCGTAATTACAGCAGTGGTGATTGTTACTGATTAGTTCTTACTGTTTTATCTATCAGAAAGTACGGCGGGGGGTGTTCTGTGGCGTTCCTAAAAGGCTGCACTTCAGGATACCGTAACGACCTTAATGTCATCGAGGGAGAGCTGCAAGCGATTAAACAAGACGTTTATAAGTTTAAACTTTATTTGAACACAGCTTGAGTTTGGCAGTCAAACAGCAGTGTTATGCGGCAGCTGCCCAGGTGTGCAGAGGTCTGAATTTGGGGAAGGTGAACATTTCACTCAGTGCTCCTGTTTCTCATTTGTCAACAACAATCATGAGCAAGACAGCGAATAGGAGCGCGAGTCAAGAACTTGTTCTGGTTGAGAATCAGCTCCAGGTTGCAAAACTCCATCAAAACCGTATGTCTCAGTACTCGTCAATTCAATTCATCAACTTACTCTGTTACACATTGCGCAACAATGACTTCAAAGTCATGGCAGTGACGCTTTGGCACCAGAACCACATGCAAGTATTTTTATTACACTTTTTCTTTACCTGCAGTTCAGTTAATAATACAGCTTTAAATCTGAAAATAAATTCTATCAATCTTTCTTTTTTTTTTCATAACAAAAATGTTCAGTGGTCACAAAGGGAATTAGTAACAAATTGGGACTTTGAGCAGAATCCTTTTCGGTACAGGTATCAATAAAATCCCTCGTAATGTATGCCTTAATTTCCATTTCTACAATTTAGTGAGTCATTATTTAATGCTTACTCTTACAGGATATCTTGTATGCTTTTCTTATGATAAAAGTATGTTGGTGGTTCACATAAAACATGACCAAATGCTCAGTTTCACACAGTTCTTTTCACTCTTGGATTTTCATGACGTAAATAAGACACAATCCCTGATATTTCAATTGAATTTAATTCAATTTTATTTATATTGCACCAAATCACAACATCAGTCACCTCAAGGAGCTTCATAGTGTAAGATCAAGACCATAAAATAATGCACAGAGAATCCCAACATTAGACGCCGCTCTGTGAGCAAGCACTTGGCGACAGTGGGAAGGAAAAACTTCCTTTTGACAAGAAGAAATCTCCAGGTGAACCAGGGAGGGGCAATCATCTGCCATGATGGGGGGTTGTGGGTAAGAAATAGTCATCTCAGGCTACGTCTACACTAATCCAGATAAATTTGAAATTAGCATTTTCGTCTAAAAACGCTCCATGTCCACACTATCTTTTTCAATCATTTTCTTCCCCATTGAAAACGCTACGTTCCTGTGCTGTGCATGCGTGAAACGTAAGATGATTTGACTTGCATCATTTCCGTCTGCCGTTTATTTACTTTCCGGCTCCTTGAAATGTCGCGGCAAAATGTCTTCTATCTGGAGCTATCTGGAGCATTTACAAACTAATATTAATCTTTAATAAGGCTGTCAAAATTGAGAGCAAAGAAAACAACTGCTGTACAATGCCGTCGGCCATCTTAGTTGAATTGGTCACATGACTGCATCATATGACTAAAATGCGTCATTGTTTTCAAAGCCTCCGTTTTCGCATTCCACACTGCGACGTTAAAAGATCCATCTTCCTTGACCAAAAACTAGCGACACAGCTATGTTAGCATAACTTTAGCACAGTGAAGCTGGAGGATGAACGTCAACTTTTTTTCCACTCGATAAAAGTGAACGTGAGGGATTCTGGTGGTCAGGGTCAAATGCAATCGCATAGCAGGATGCTATACACGGGCCAAACTTCAGTCAGGAGAACAACTGAGATTATTCATCCACAATACGAGGTTAGTTATTAATATACTGCAACAACATGGGAATAGAGCAGCTGCGAGAGAATTCAACATTAATGAATCAATGTTACGGAAGCGCAGTTTTTGGCTTTCCCCAAAAGTGCTTCATCTCTTTGCTATGACTGTCGGCATAATTTGCAGATGATGATCGGTTGTAGCTGCTGCGATGCTTTCAACCAAAACAGGCGCAGCTTGATGACATCATCAACATGCGCTATCGCCGTAGAGCGGTATAGTCAAAATCTCTATCGTTGGCCAAATTTATATCGTTCCTATCGTATATCGTTTATATCGCCCACCCCTAGTCTCCACCATTTTTATGGTGTTCTAAGTGGACTGTCATTAAGTCACATGACATTTTAGTTAGAGTTGACTTATTAACTGATACAAGTAGCCACAGTTTGACTGAACAGAGCAGTTTGTATAAATGAGCACATGCTCAGTTGGTGCTCAGTTGCTGCTCAGTTTGCTTACTTACAATCCAGCATTTCTATAATGGGCTGATATGGCAAATACTGGCCGCGGAAGATTAAATATCTACCAGTCATGCTTCCTTTACAGAGATATACAATCAAAACAGGAGAGCGTCATTTCAGCTTTAGACAGAGTAAGCCATTTAAAACAATTTCTTTTCCCCCCCACAGATACCTCTAACCCCACAGCCGCAGAGATCCACTTAGTTTATGTAAGGCTACGAAGACCTTAAAGTTATTTTTACAAAAGTGTAAACTCTCATGTGCGTATTTTTCCTCCGATGCCCTGATTCACACTGATAACTCATTCCCGTTCAGCTGTTGTGTTATGCAAACTGTACATAACACAACAGCTGAATAGGAAGGAGTTAAAAACACGCCTTAAAATGGCAGCTAATAATCCGTTTAATCTTTTGTATTATTAGTTTAGTATTTCTGCTTTATTGTGTACTTAGTTTTTTCCCCCCCAGATGATGTAAACTTGCAAGCTTCCAGTGCTCATGAACCCACAGGATTCCCTCAACACAAACCACAAACCACAAACACACACAGTTTTAAAAAGGAAATTAAATCATTTGGGCTAGAAAATGGAGGGATTAAAACTTTAAACCACTGGCTACTAAAGAACAAAGTAGGTAATGGTGAGTGTGTGTCTGTGTGTGTGTGTTTGTGTAGATGTGCAGCTGAGTAACTACAGGGTTCCCTACTGGTTGCTGTGATGAGGGTCTTTGTTTTCACTCTGCAGTTTAGTTACAACACACACAGGAAGTACACACACTTTCTTTTACGAGCCAAAAGGATTTTTTGATGAAAGACTTGCATCTTTTTTCTGTGTGACTGTGTGATATAATAAAAATGTGGATAACCCACGACACCCCTAAAGTTTGTCATCATTAAAGGAACCAGCAGGCCTGACACTAAGGTTACATGTGGCCGAACTACACGGCTGTACTCCAGTGTCCATTTCTATAATAGTACCATGTTTTTTGTTTTTTAAAAAGATATGTTTAGGCACGAGCGGCCACAGAAAAACTAGGGCTGATTAAATTGTGCAAAATCTCTGCATATGCTCTGCAGGTCAAGAAAGGCCAATCTCAACATGTATAAATAATAAATCCTTCATCACCATGGCATATCTGGATGAGTAAACAGTCCAATCTGTTGCTAAGGCCCCTGCAGACCCGCCAGGCCCAGAATAGGCTCTCCATGCTGGGGGATTGGGGGCTCAAATCCCAGGATCTGGTGTCCACAGGCCTGCACAGGCAGGGTAGGAAGGTTGAAGATCACAAAGCCTTTCTCGTATTCTGTTACTTTTCCTCAAACGCTTCACTCAAACAAGCACACTTAAAGTCACCACTTAACTGAAGTTTTAGTTTGTAAATTACATGTCCAGTCATTTCATTATTTTGTAAGTGTTTGGTAGCTCTTTTCTTCTGGCACTTGTGCTCTACTCCCCTGATACTTGGTCATATTCTGCTATGAATATTATGCAAAAACCTGATTTTTTGGAAGTATGTAGAGAGCTCCTGACCAAAGGCTTTGGAAATTCAGAAAATGCACACTAGTGCCTGTTATGATTCAGAATTAAGAGGTTTGTTGTTACAGAAATGACATGATTGGAGTATACTCTATCTGAAGAATCACAGTTATGAATGTTACACTGCTGAATGACATTTGTCAGTAAAATGTCTCTTAAGCGAGGTTTTCTGATATAACCAACACGAAAACAATAGAAAGATTTCAAGTATATAGATATATCTGTTATAGTCTTCAACTGTAGGATCAATGTTCATTTATTTAAAAGAAAAATATTTTCTCTCAATCTTTTTCAACACGTTTTGATGTTTTTGCTTTGCTGTAATTCAGTTTCAGAAACCTGAATTTCTATTTATCAGTATTAGTAGATTTTAAAAAGTAAATTGAAAATGTTAATTCCTTAACCAATTCTTGGATTTAAACATTAAAAAGATCAAATGTAAATTAGATTATTTAAGTGTGTCATATTTCATACATTAGTTTTTGTGAGTTTTTGACATTTCTGCGTCATCAGTTTGATTTTTTCCTCCCTAAAAAAAATAAATAAATCACACAACATTTGTAATGGAATAAACTGAATGTTGCAAATTTGATACAAATTAAAAGTCACATTTATTTTGTTTTTAATTTCATCTGGAGGTTCACTAAACACTCACTTAAAAAAAAAAGCATTTTCTGGCACTTATTTCAATGGTTAAAATATGTCTATAATTTAGGAGCCACAACTTTTTGATATACCTTTATGTGAAGGGTTTAATCAGAATTAAGTCAAGCATAAAAATAGGGGTTAATCTGGATTCCAGCAACTAATTTTCCAGTACAACAATGGCCTCAATCCCCCTTTAGATATTTTTTCCACTCTGACGAGATTAAATATCTAGGGGAACTTCTGAAAATCCAACGATAATGACAGATATCAGTACCAAATACCCCAATCTGTCTTTAGAAAATAATATGGGTCAAATGTAAATATGAAACCCACATGAGGGGGAAACATCTTAAGTGTAGCAGTGTGAACACAGCCTTGGATGAGGGAAAGGGGGGCTCTGGTATGGAGGTTCACAGCTCTGGGGACTTGGAAAATATTCATCTCCTCTAAGCAGGGACAGTTAAGGGGGGCAGGCTTTGTCTAACACAACCCCTCCAGTCCTCTTCTCTTTTGTTGGAAAGAAGCATTCACACACACACACACAGACAGACACACACACACACACAGAGACGTAAAGCACTCCAGCAGTGAGGCTCTGACCAGCTGTCTTCATTCTGAGAGATAGCCATCGTCGCTCATAAACACAGAGAACTCACAGAGGAAGGCGAGCAGGAGGAAATGTCTCTGCTTCACCTTTTCTTTAATTTCACTCCAGCATCTGCGTCCTTCATTTTAGCTGACACCTCCGCAGCACAGAAGGAGCATTCATTTTTTTAATTGCTTGCTTTAGAACATATTAATGTCTCATAAAGTTTTTACATCTAAAGTTTGAAGTCAATATCCAAAAAATCGCACACGAACATCCCTAAAGGCATCGAGACGATTCAAACGCCAGCAGCATGCAGATACTCTCATTTGTTTTTGTGCCAGCAACCGCGTAGAAGTTTGCAGAGAAGCAACATCTCAATTTAAAAATGATGCCGGAGGGGCTCGGGTTACATGCAAACAATTTCGCAACAAAAATGAGAATAAATTACAAAATTATAAAACTTAAAAGACGCCTGCGTTAGAGCAACACCTGCAGGAGGCAAATAATTATAGAAAGAGAATGGGTTCCTCCACCGATTTATCACGTGCCTGAAAGAGCTTATCTGAGATAAGACAAACATCGTGCGGCAGAATTTCAGTTTGAATAGCGATTTGGGGAGAACCAATCAAATGCCTGCATACTGCCTCCATATGTGCTGTGATCAGGGCGTCTGCGTAGAAATCGAAGCAGACACGGCGGCGACGCTAACAAAGATAGCCGAAGCCGCCTGCTTTCTCTCTCTTCAGAGTGTGTGTGAAAAGTGGTGTGTATTGTTCATAGACCGAGGCTATTTCAGAGCAGGGGGGCCCTTCCAGTTGTCCTCCTTACATCGGCCCTTTCATCGCTCCCTCATCCATATTTATCGCCGCTCAGCTCTCCTCACCTATCAGCGACCAGCTAGCTGTGACCGATGTCTCGCTAAACCAATCACATGCTTCCCTTTGTGGGAACATTAGCACCTCTCAGTGCCTTCACCCCACCCTGTACAATGGCTTCTTTGCTTTTTTTTTTTTTTGACGCAGTGGCTTAAAAAAAAGAAGAAGAAGAAGAAGAGGAGAGAATAGAGGAGAAGGAGAACTGCAGCTACCGGTGGCAGATTCAAGTCGATGGCGGCTCCAAATCGATTGACAGCCTCGGAAACAGTTGCCGAGTGAGCGTCGTCAATAGCAGCCAGCAATTGATGAGCGGGTGGGGGATGAAATGATGGGAGGACGAGGGTGAAGGAGGACAGGAGGAGGAGGAGAGTGGAGTCATGATGGTCTGAATAGAGCATGATTAGTATGGATGAAGAGGAGAGGAAGATGGAACGAATGAACCTAGGAGAGAGGAAAGGGAGCGGGCGAGGAACGCTTACGAGTGAACAAAACAGGCGTGTCGCAGAGGAGAACGCTGTGTTCTGATTCTCGCGCTAAAGGACGAGCGGGAGCGCTATCAGTCGTTATATTTACCAAAAATATCAGCTTGAGTTTAACGGCAGGAAAAAATACAACCGTGCATATTTTGTAAGATAGCATCAACAGTTGTAACGTGTTGATATTTAATTTAAGATATGAGCTTATTTTCTTCAATCTGGCTCAGACTGAAGCAGTTTTAGCTGAATTTAAGAGTGAAACTCGGTCCGGGTGGTGTCGGGGTTTCTTCCTCCTCGACCAGACGGACGATCAATGTGAGGAAGACTGTCCTCCTTTGTATGGATGGCCCAAAAAAGGATGCACAGCTCAGCTCCAGGAGCAACAGAAAACACTCAGATCAATACCATCAAAGGCCTTGTCTCACATAGTCAAGGCTCGAGTCACAGTCTGACTCTGGGTCTGCTACTGTAAGTGTGTGCATGCAGCGCCACATATCATTTACACACCACCTCATCTTTTTCGTTAAACTTCATCTTTGCTTTTTGTACCCGAAGTCGAACATATAACACACACACACACGGAAAGCTTTGAGTGTACTGCTAGTCTAGTCCCCTAATGTCACTTGGCAAGGGCATTTCAAGCCCCTCCTTCTTCTTCCCAGCACTTGCTTGCCAGTCCATCCATTTACTAAATGAATGTATTATATCTTAAAGGCAGCAGAGAAGACAAGGAGGGAAAAAAGAGGGGAAAGAAGAAAAAAAAAACATTAAAGGCTTATAATTAAAGAACTGAGAATCTCTGTACACCAAGGTCAGCAAAGTTATCCAAGCTGATAAACCTGCACACCTCCCACACAGTCACATGTTGGTTTCCTGATCACCTACATGAAAATCAAAAAAACAAAACAAAAAAACCCACTCCAGTTTATTTGGTTGGTGCTTACGTAAGGCTTCTTAATGGCTTATACAAGCAGGTTTTTCCCCTGAAAGCTGCATTTGTTTTCAGTGGACTGAATCACAGTAATTTCTTTTAGACTGAAAGGCTGTTTCTGGGTATTTGTATGTACTGGTTCTTTGCATTTGCCCAAACAAATCAATCCGGTGCTTTAACCTATGGTGCTGGATGCTACATCTTACTTGGATTAAAGTGAATGAAAAACATGGAACTTCCAGGACGCTTTGATAAAATATTATAATGCAAAAAACATTCTCTACATGAAGCACTGGAAAATATTTCATGTTATAAAAAGCTTTTTAGTGAGTTATGGATCTATTTTCAAGTGGCTACAGTTCACTGCACATAACACAAATACTTCAAATTAATAACAGTATACTTCTTTTAAAGCTAAGCTGAAAAAATTAAATGTAAAGCTGTACATCACACATAGCTATGTATATATATATATATATATATATATATATATACATATATATATATATACATATATATATATATATATACAATTAAATGATAGGAAAAGACCAAAGCACATTAACACATTAAAATATTGAACCCTGAGTGGCACCAAATGTATAAATCATGAAACTACTGGAGGATATTTATCCTTTGAATTCATCATGATCAAGCCCGTCTTTGTAAATAATCTATTTAAACATAGGAAACCGGATTAAGCATGAATGAGCTCATTAAACGTCTCTGATCATATATGTACACGATAAAAGGGAACTCTGAGATTCTTTAATATCTAGAAGAACCCTGCTGGACGCAGTGAGGGGAGCGGGAGGCGCAGAGATAAGAATGGGCTCGGGCTGGTGGATTAAAGCCGTGGTGGGGGTGGGAGCTTGTGAACAGCAGCGACTGCAGGTCCTCATTGATCTTTCCGTCTTTAAGACCTTCAGCTTTTTTATAAGGCATAGCTGTGATTTATGACCTGCAGGGCTATAGCTGTCCCATGTTGTCCTATCTACAGTCTGACAGCAGACCAGCTCCTTCTTCCTGTCGCTTGCCTTTTTCTTCACTCCCTCTCACACACAAACACGCACACACAGATATTTGGATAAACCCTGGACACTGGAAAAATCCAGGTCCATCTTTTCTCATCATTTTTGACCCGAACGCATTCTCTCGCTTCTAATGAACGCAGCAGATCTGATTGATACGAATGGAAATGCCCTGGCATTAAAATCTGCATCTGGACATATTTATAAGTTGCAGCTGTTGGAGGAAAAAAAAGACTTCAAAATATTTTAAAACTCTGATAAAGATAAATTTCTTTGATTTAAAAAGTTTTTTTCCTTCTTTTTTAGGTCTACTCAATAAAGCTTCAGTCTTCCTGTTATGCATCTCTTACCCAGCAGCAGCAGCTGCACGGTGCACGCTGCAGCACAATTTAACCACAGTGAACAGTGAATGAACATTTCAACAATACATCAGCGGTCGTAAACCCAAATGCTTTGATGGCATGGCTAGCATGAGGTCAAAGGTCATCATCTGAGCAGCAATGTTGAGTATCATGACAAAAGAAACACTGGATTTGTATAAAAAGCATGACAATGAATGTTATGGAACTGGTAACATACAATATAAAAAACATCAGCATGCATTATCCTGAATCATGAGCAGGATATGAGGGTGTTAAATGTTGCTTTAAATCCTATTTAAATATCAGGCCCTGCAGCAGTCAGATCACCTCATTAAAGGCCCTATATCTTTTCTTTACTCCAGGATTTTGCACATTAAGTCTGTGTTGTGAATCAGAATTTCACAGTAAAGATTATAAAACAGGTAGAAGATCAAAATCAAAGTCTCTCTTACCATGAGTCTCAGTTTCTTGGTGAGGGAATACAATGCCTTCAGTTTCAAATAGGGGCTGCAGGAAGGCCACTACAGAGAGAGGAAGCACAGGGGTGGGGAGTGTGTGGTGTAAACTAATCATACATAAAAACAACCATTATTATGATCTCTTAGCACCACTTTGATTTCTAAATTTACAACTGCAGCGTGGGTGCAGCTTAAAAATATCAAATACAAAAGCATGTTCTCTGTGAAAAAATATAGCTTCTGCTTGGCTAAAATCAGCCGTTACATGGTGAATGTTTTCTCTCCATCAAGAGTCAGGCATACAAACACTTTGCGTATCTCAATCCAAGTAAAAATCTAGGTTAGGCTCAACGCTGTTATCCAGAGAATTCTAGCTTTAAATCACCAAGACCAAATACTCTGATTAAAATTCAAACAAAAATGCATTTTCAGAACAGAGTAGAGTTTACTGTCAGTGCAAAATTTGTCACAATAGACCCACAACCAAGCTCTGATTCCTCTTTGTTGCTGTAGTTTTGCATGTGTGTGTGTGTGTGTGTGTGTGTGTGTGTGTGTGTGTGTGTGTGTGTGTGTGTGTGTAGGAGCTACTTGTTCATTTTCAACCAAATGCTATCGGATCATCGGCCTGATGTTGCTGGCTGACCTGGCAGCACTGCAGCCGTCCCCTCTGCCTGAGTCTGTTTAGCTGTCTCATCATCATCATCATCATCATCGTTCCAACCTTTTCATTTGTCTAAATAGACAAGCGGCCTGAGTGTTACGCAGGCAGGAAGAAAGTCCCCAGAGGGGCCGCCTGGGCTTTTTACATACAGTGAGGAGGAGCCTTTAGTGCTCTGAGTGCTGCATCGATCTGGAGTTAAACACTGCTGGCGAACCTGCAGCTCACACCTCCTCAGTCGGACTCTCCTCACTCGCTGTCTAATTATTACTCCTGAGGATGGCTGTCATGTTTCCTGGTGGGACCTGAAGAATCTGTTATAAATGGCCGTCCTGATTTTTTTTTCACCGGGGCCAAGTCATGCAAAAATCTACCAGAACATGAATTTCAGTAATCCAGAGGAGTCTGTCGCTTAGCTCGCACTAAACACAAGTTTGTTTTCAAATTTCACATTATGCCACCTGTCATTGTCATCCAAAAGGAATAGGGCACTTAAGCCCTATGGATCTGCGAGAGTTTATGTTTAGATCGTATTACAGCAGCCATAACAGTTCCACTAACTGAGCGAAGCCAAATCTTCTGACCATTTCAAATCAAGACTGAGAAATTAGGCCAACAATCACAGCTCAGTCATGCTCACCCTCTCTAATACGATGGAGGTTCCTCTTTAATATACGGGCAGAATTACCTGCAATGAAAATTACATTCCCTGGGGCGTTTTTTTGTTTTGTTCTGTTTGTTCAGGGAATTCAGTTTAACACTGAAGACATTTCAGAGTTTAAAGCTAAAATTTTAAATGCTGTTTTGCAATCTTTAAGGCCCTGGTGAGAATTACAGTTGGGACTAAACTCTAACAAACTCCACATTAGAGAACACGTTAGGTATCTTAACCTTAAGCATATAACTATAGTCTTCAAATCAGTTTAACTGGCATTACAAATATTCAGTCTTCACAATCATAGTCAGATTGAACTCTCTGCACTAAAAGATCAGGTCCCATTAAAACCTATAGAATCTAACTATTTAAGCACACTCCCAGAATCTCCAGCAGCATTTTAAAAAGTCTCCTAAACCTTTATCATCTTTTTGCTGAGTATAAATAGCACATTTAAAGGTGTATTGTATGTCCAAATGTCCATGATAGGGTGCATGGCCAGGATAGGCTACTGATGGTTGTAATGATGGGAATGCTTGGCGCATGACAGCATGTAAACAAAAAACCAAATATGGTGATTACCATGGTGACATATCCATATTTCATCAAACCAGAGAATAATGAAGAAATCATTCATCGAAGAAATTAGTGGAAAAGAAATCAGCTTTCCCTTCCAGCCGCAGAATATTAAAATCAGGACAACAATGAATGATAAAAATATCCTCTCCCTGACACACTGCATTAACACAGACTGTCGCATTCTAAACTGCTCTGGATTCCCCGTTTTCCCTAGCTCGCCACAGGGCTGCTGTTAATATGAGTCCGCTTGTTTATCCGCTTGTGTAATTGTACACAAAGCGGCGATGGTGGCTGATGTGTGAGATTATCACAAGGTCATCCGTCGACGGGATGAGACCCTGCGATCACGCACTAGTCTGATCTGGCTTTCACTTGTTTACATCCTCATTTTGGCTCCAGCATGGCCGCTGTGGCTGCGCGTAAATCTTAAGACGCAATAAAAACACCCAATTCGGCTGATGTAAAGAGGCTAAATCATCCAGGATGTGCAAGAGGGGAAGCGACGGCTTCCCTCCAAATAACACCCCCCACCCCCAAGTCCCTCTCATTGTTTCCTTTCCATCAAATGCGGCGACCCGTGATTATTTTAATACTGATGGAAAATGACTGTCGCTTATGACGAAGCGAATAATAAAAAAAAGACGGTCTCCCTAAAATTTGCCCTGTATCATTTTATTTTATTTCCCTAAATGTGTGAATTTGCCCTTCCACCACGCCACGGTGCACATCAAGAATCAGATCAACCTGCTCTCCTTTCTCTCTGCCTGCCTCAAGACGAAGCAACATTCACCGAAACCCGAACAGCTCCCGCATCCCCGCTCTTACCTCCCGTGTTTGTACGTTTGGTGCTGCTGGCTTCCGTTGGGGTCTCCAGGGGTCTTTTACGTGAGTCCGGGGGATCGGACTCCATGTGTGGTTGTTGATTGTGATGGTGAGGATTTGAGAAAATGCCGTTTTGTTGTACTGCTCCGCCGGCCATCATTTTCGAGCTTGCTCTTGGATGCTTAGGCTGCGTTTGCGTTTAAATCCCCCCTTTCCGTTTTTTTACGCAGCGTAGCCGTGCAGATGAGTCCTTGGAGAGGGTAAAAGCGATTTAGGAATTGCAAAATACGCCTGTTTCCTACGAACGGGGTAGGTTAGCTGCGCGTTTCTCCGTGGTGCGCCGTGCGTACAGAGAGATGCTGCGCAGGGGCAGAAAGAAAGAAACGCTGGAGCGGCTCAGAGAGGGAGAAAACGGGAGACCTCTGCAGATGGAGCGACTTCTAGGCTACTAAAAACGTGCCAGTGGAGCGTCACAGTTCCATCAACCTTCAGATAAGCGGGCTAGGATATGTGTATCATTCCGCTGCAACCAGTACTCATGTCAGGCGGTACAGGATGGTGGCGCTCCTCTGCAATAACCAGCGAAACGGAACAATAACCAAAACAAAACAAAAACACAACGCAAAGCGCAAAGAGGCGAAATCAGCCGAAGAGAGAAGAAAGGAAAGGGTGATCGGTGAAGCAATTATAACAATAATAGAAAAAAAATCCGATTCTTAGGCTATTAGAATTTCGTTCTTCTTATCCTTTCCTGGCTCCAGTCGCGAAGACACCCAGGGGTGACGGGTGGGTGAGAAGGGTCCGGAGATTCGGAGCTGGAGGAAGACAGAGAAAGAGACGTTTTTTCCTGCTCGTTCTCTCGGTGAAGATGCTGCAGTCTTGCGTTCAGAGCATCCCTTCGCTGACTGGCTGCTGGAGGAAGCGCAGGGGAGCGGCTGACGTCACAGGGCCTCGTGATACCTTTCTCGTTTTCTGCACCCTCGGATTTCCGACGTTTTACCAAAAATAATTGTTGCTTTTTACTTTGTTCAGTTCCCCATTTCACTGGACAAATGTCTCACTTTGCAAAATCTGCACGTTATTTAAAAAAAACAAACCTTTTTATATTAATTATGAATAATCAGCCGCGCTGTGTTACAACACTTTTCACCATCTCGTGATCCAAGACTCAAATTTAGTTGCACCGAATGAGGTTAAATGAAATACAGCAAGCAAACGCTTTAGCCGAAGCTAAACAGGCCAAAGAGAAACGATGCGTAATGCGCTCAAGCAAACCGACAAAATTGAGTGCGCGCGAAGCTCAGAATCACTGATTTTCGACAGAAACTGAAAGCATCACGAAAGAAAGCGAAAAACTGAGAGAGGGAGTGAGAGAGGGGGAGAGAGAGACGCCTCCGCCGAGACGCGATTGGCCGAAGCTGGAGGCTGCGTTAGTCCAGAAAAACGGAAAGGACTCGGATATGTTCTGCCGGCGGAGTCACGTGACGGAGAGCGAAGGATGCGGCGGCGGCGGGTTTTTACTCCGTTACAGCGGCAAATGCAATTATGGCTGAACGGGAGCTTGAAGGTCCCGCTGCGGCTGTTTGAAGGTCTGTAAAGGCCGAGGCAGGCCGCCTCGGACACACGTGGAAACCTGCAGCTGATTTCTGCCTTAAATTTCAATCAGCGAGTGGAATTCAACTGGCAAGAGCATGAAGGGTGTTTTTTTTCTACTTAAGAAGGAATGACATGAATAAGAAGGGTTTTTATAAAAACTGTTTTGTTCATATTTGTTATTGTTTGCCAGATTTTTGTGTCCAGAGAGCTTGGACCAATCCAGATGACCCTGGCCAGACTGTAGGCCTGTTCAGCCTACTTGTATTAAAAAAAAAAAGAAGAAGAAGTCTCCTCCCCCCTTATTTTCACATTTTTGTCAGTCTTGCAACAATTTTATGCAATAATAATAATTAAAAACATGGCTGACAGCATAGGAATTACATAACCTGAGCTAGGCCCACCTGTCCCCTCAGCTGCTCTGTATGACCCACCTGTGTGTGCTGCGCCTGACATCTCTGCGTCGCTGTGCCTGGGTCTGAAGAGGGATCCTCCAGCACTGTGAGCTGTGTGAGAGAGCTATACCCGCCTCACTGTTTCTCCCTCTCTCACGCACACACACACTCACACGTTTGGCAAATTCTCACACACACACTCAGAGAGACACGTAAATATCTTCAACCCCCGCTCTCCTTCTCCGTCCAGAGCTCTACAGATGCCGATCGTCCTCGGTGCCTCCTGTAGATTGTAGTCAAGGTGACATTGTCCTGCTTGTTCACACGCACGAGCATACGCGCACAGAGCAGCCACTCACACTATTTCACATCAACGTGAGAAGCACACCGGTGAGCCAGACTCCTGCTCTGGAAATACGTGGCAAATCCAAGGCAGATGGATCCCAAGCTGCAGTCTGAAACAGATTCCGCACCACAAATAGCAGGAACTGCTCAGAGGTACAAAAGGCCTGGATGCTGCAGGCACCTAACTGTATGAGCTGCAGCAAGCATCTGAACTGTAGCACAGTTTCAGCTCGACACGGACATTTATATATTTGGAGCAGAGGCAACATTCGCTGGAAGCAGAATTTTGAGGGTCCTGCACAGCCAGATCGCCCATGCTGCTGCTGCTGCATATGGAAAAAGTGAAGTAACCCCATAAGCAATAAAGCACACAGACTAACAGCATTCTTGAGTTTTTATTAGGTTAGGTCTATGAGCAGATGTTAAGGAAACGGTTTTTAGAGATTTGGTTCTGCAAACTCCTCTACAGCTTTGGGTACTGACCAAACACTTCAAGCAGTTGCCACAAACTTTCCCGAGCAACACATGCAATGTGGAAGGACAAGATTCCTGCAATATCCCAGATTTCCCTCTGCGTCCTAATCTAAATGCAAAAGCTTCATTTTAGCCAACAACAAATCTTATTTGGACTCCCACATGCAGTTTTCTTATGGAAAAAGTTACCACTAAGATTTTTTTCTTCATTTTGGAACCAAAGCCTGGAATTCCCTGTTGTCCAAGATGTTATGTAGTCACTTAAGGACAAGAGGCAAGAACAGCTCAGACACAAGTCAGCTGAATAGTCCACTAAGAATGTTTAAAAGGTCTTAAATTTGATATAAATATTTAATCCTGTAATTCTATAATCAGTCTCCTAATTTAAAAAGCCTGTTTTTCCTCTGTCACTTGAAATAGACACAGTTTTCTTTTCTTTTTTTTTTAAAGAGTAAATCGTTCAAAGCAGGTGTTGCTGGCGCACACCTGCTTTCCATGCAGGGTCTGGTAGTGTACATACAGTAGGCTGTTCTGGCTCTTACTCTAACACTGGTTAAAAGGTTGACTGCAGCTAAATGGATCATCAGGCTGTAAAAAGCCGCTCTGGTGCCTCAAGTGGCGGAACATTGGTGCCACCTTATGGTAGCATGACGAAGAGCAGGAGTGTTGCCGCTCCTCAGTAAACATGTTCTCGTGGATTTCATGGATTCCACAGACTATTTCTTATGCGTGCGTTTTTGGCCCTGTTAGTCGTACATGGGTTAATAAAACACTGAGTGGCAAAGTGTCCTAACTAGTGGTTTATTTTTGCATGTACATAATGATAATAAGCATAATTTAACATGTGCTTGCTATGGCTCATAAACACAGTAAACTATGTATTTGTACAATGGATTTTTGCACTTTTTTTTGAAAGTTTAAAATATAGTGTACATTCAAAAATTCATAATAATGAATTTTAAAGAGCATAGTTCATTTAATGTTGACAGTTTCTTTCTTTCTTTCTTTCTTTCTTTCTTTCTTTCTTTCTTTCTTTCTTTCTTTCTTTCTTTCTTTCTTTCTTCGATTAAGGAAAGATAAGTTTAACATCACTTGGGATGAAATGGCCTGTATGAAGAGGAAAGCCAGCCAATTAACTCTTGACACTATGTATATATGTCATTTTATATTTAGTTTTATGGTGAACTAAAAGTATAACGTGAATCATAACTGTTAAGAACAAATCTAATATTTAATCATCTTAAATCTCATTGTCAGGCTTCAGCTTCAAAAATTAAAGCTGGAATTTAACCATCACCATCCGATTGAAGTGTTAACTTCTAAAACCTTTAAAAAGACCTCCTAGAAGAAGTCGTCCTATGCAGAGTTCTGCAAACCCAGTAGCACTAAGAGTGTATGTGTAAGACTTCTTCCGAAAGCTCAGTCAGTCTCCTCCCACTCCCACTTATGCATAATTGTCCTCCCACCCGGTATTCATTCAATTTCATCGCAAAAATCAATAGGACAGTCGATGCAGAGCAGGAGGCTCAACCACTCTGTGAGATTGAAAGGAGACAGATGTGATGTGTTCCTCTTTATTTTTCTAGTGGCTGCCCTGACTCATGCCATCATACTGAAGATTTATGAGTGAAACTAACACGACCTGAGTGCATCAGAGGAAAGTGAATTGTAGTGATATGTTTAAAGACTTAATTACTCTTTCAAATCAGTGCCTGTTTATTTTTAGAAGCTGCAGCATGGAAGCACAGTGCCAGCGTTACTCATTTTTTTACTTCAGATATTTTCAAATGAGGGTGGAAACTCATGATTATTCATGATTCAACTTCTCAATAGGAGAAATTGCTCATTTTATAATGGCCAGTTTATCTAAAATACAATGCAATAAAAATGAGTAAAGTGGTTAATAAAAAATCTCTTTTTTTTACTGATCCCTGGACTGAACTGCATACAAAAAAAGAAATAAAGAGAAAAACATCCAAACAGGGAGCCTGGAAGGAGAGATTGCAGTTTAAATCTGAAGGTGCGTGCTTTCTGGTAATTCCTGACAGATGGTGGGGGGTCGGCTGGGTGCACACCCATCATTTCACCACGTCTGGAGGAGGTTTATGAGCTTCTATATAAATCTACATTATTCTCTGCACACTGTGCTTAAACTGCTGCTATGTGTGGTGTGTGTGTGTGTGTGTGTGTGTGTGTGTGTGTGTGTGTGTGTGTGTGTGTGTGTGTGTGTGTGTGTGTGTGTGTGTGTGCGTGTGTGGCTGCACATATTTGAGAGGGGCGTTCTCCACTTTGTGTTTTTCTGCCACGATCATTCTTGAGATTCCAGATTTGTACATTATCCTCTGACCTTCAAACTGCTAATGTGTTCATAATCACTCATGTGATGCTCACTGCTGCTGTTTTGTTGCACATGCATTGCATTTCCACGTGCTGCCACTTTGGATAATTTTCTGCTAGTTCACTGAAACAATGTTGCACCGCTTAAGTTTGTGCTAGAAAATAAGAGAGAGCAAAGCGAGTCAGTAAAAGAGGGAGAACGAGAATAAATCATCGTCGCCTTCTTTGAGATTTGAACCTCCGAAAATGAATTACCTTCTCATTGTGTCCAGTTATTACAAATGAAAATATAGAGAGCAGTGAACTGTGACAAGTATTTGGGCTGTTTCACATGATTAATTATTATAGGAAGTCAAGAGGCAAGCGAAACAGCCATTATTTCACAATGAGACTGGAAAAATAGAACACATTTCCATATTGAAAAAATATGTCTTTTCACCTTCTCGGTGATGGAAAAGGGAGAATTCAATGGCAAGCCGCCATTACGGTTATTGTTCTGCTGCAGACTGATGAGCGCACACACATCTGGTCAACTGGGAATTTTTTTCCCCTCTTTCTAATATTATTTTCCTTTGTGTGGTGAAACTAACATCAGGTCTGCTCCATTAGACATCAATATCAGGGCTGATTTCAGCAATTTTGATAGAAGCCTCTTTATAGTTACATCACAAATCTCTCAGATCATACAGCTGTCTATTATCTTGGAAAATCCATTTGGGGATTGGCTATGGACAATTCAGAGTCAATCCCATATATATGTGGCTGAAATGGCAAAAAGATGTTTGATTGAGATGGAAAATGACAGATTTACAGTATGGAGCTTTTGTTTTTTTTGCATTAGCAGCAGTAACTACTGCCAAGAATATACAGCATGTCCTGCATGTGCTTCATACTGATAATAGGTGTGAAAGTACTATAATACAAAAACTGTAATCTTTCATTGTTATTAGCTAATCCCATCTACTGTACTGTGTTATAAAATATTTCTAATTAAGATTTAACTAGAAACCTCGAATGGGGTTTAAAGAGGCAACACTTTAAATCAGTACAGATTCATACCGACATACAGTGTATAGTAATATCTCTAGATTTGTATGTTATTAATTTTTTTATTTAAATTTAGCTGGTCAGCTTCAAGGGGAACCGCAGCATTTTGAAGCACTATACCCTTTAAAATCTAAAGTGCACATGATTACAGAATTTTAATTATTGTTACATAAACCATTACTACTGTCACTACTGCCACTGTGGTACCATCGCAAAACAACTGCTGATACTTCTGCCACAACCACAGTCTCAAATACATCTGGAGTGACTGTTCTGTGGAAGTTTTAATCAAAGTCAAGTGGTCATTTTGCTTTGCACACACTAGATGGCGTATTTGTATTGGTATAAAAATACTAAACAGACCAGAGTTCAGCATGCATGAATTAAAATTGAGGGATTATTGATTTAGCAGGCAATCATTAAGCTCCTAATAAACGTCCTTTTGGTGTAATGTAAACTTAGCAAATGTAAAAGCATGATGATGATGATGATGATTATTATTGAATAGAAAGTCTTCCTTCGGCCAGATCCACTGTATTACAAGCATATTTTCCATATTCTCTGTCAATAGAGTTTATATTTCATTCCGACAGTGCTATATTTATAGATACTTTGATGGGGATACTGTTATGTTAAGCAGTATAGAAAACAAAAACTGTTAAAGAAAATAAATAAATGGAAAATTATCCACAAAATACAATAAGCATAATCAATATAATCGGTCAATTTGTCGGTATTTAAAATAATGCACACACTTGTTTATTTGTTTTGGCAATTTTGGGGTTCATTTTTAAACAGTTTAAAATTAAATAAATATAATTGTATTAAACCTGCAGGCCTTGAATAAAGTCTTGCTAATTGTCAGGTGACTCGTCTCACGTCTGAGGATAAAGGGTGCAACTTGCCCATTGCTCGGGGCGAGATCCCTGAGGTAGTTTAACAAGTCCTTGATGGCAGGGGCGCTGGGGTGGATGACAATCCCTGGAGCTCCTGAATGGCTCTGGGGCTGTTTTGGTTGACACACCCCTGAAACATTGCTTGGATGCCTGTGAATTGGCAGATTAGGGTGATGGGGACAGGAGTAGTGTGTTTCAGGTTGAGAGGAGGGTCCATCTGCTGGTTAAACATCCGATTCAGGAGGAACTAAGCGTGTGCAGGAGTCTCCCCGACAGGTCAATATGTGTTTTGTGGACTGGTATGCCTTAAGATGTCGTGTTGGGGGTGCTTTGAGAGGGTATTGGGCCCATTGTTACAAGCTATTTGGTTTCGTTTCATATGACACATAAATTAATAACAATGATGATTAATTTCAATCTTAACTTAATAGCCACAAAACAGTCAGGAAATGCAATGATCTGAGGATTTCCTGGACATCCTGCATGTTCATATCCTTACATTGTAAACAACAAAAATAACTATAGCTTCTTAATTTGCATCAACTTAAAAAAAGCTATACTGCAATGCCATTTTCATCTTATAAATAACAGTAAATAATTTTAGAAAGGGAAAAAGGCTGAATCACTAATGCCCATTCTCACTCAGGCTAACAGGAAGTGTGGGACTGAGCTTCTCAGAATAAGAGAACGAGGAAGACAAATGTACCCCTGTAAATATCCCATTGCCAGAAACAGCCTTCCCATTCAGAAACATCAGACTTTAAAGCATCAGAAGCCAAATAAATATAATTATCTCACTTGCTGAAAAAACGGCTGGTTATTGATTTAGCGATTAGATCATTCTGCACTGAAAACAAACCAAAGCTAATTCAACGGTCTGCAAATAGCTGGAGCCAGGCTGAACAGAAATAGGAGGAGAAAAGGGAAATTTTGTTTGTAAATAGTGAACTGGAGAAGCTTTTTGCCCAGCTCACTTACAGATGATATAAGCTGTTTGTTTTCTGAAGCTGAGGCTGTTTACTTTGGACGTTCTCCTCTGTGCCTACTGCTTTACATTGTTTCAGTCTGAGGATATCCCTGATGAACCCTGTGCTCCCAGGCAAAGATTGGAGTTCTGCAGAGGTAATAAAATTAAGACTCTTAAGCCCTGAAAATAGAAAGTGCTGCACAGATCAAGGTATAATTCTCCAAAGATTTGCTTTCCCCCCCCAACACTCGCTCTTTAAGCTTATCACTTTAAATGCCCATTGTCTCCTGATTGGCTGGCTCTAGCCTTGTTTGAGAACCAGAGACACATTCAATCACAGAACAGCATGCATTGTTTTTTTGTATTGAACAGCGTGTTTCCTGGTTGCTCTGCAGGGCTCTGCAGCACCTCTCATTTGCTGGGTGTGTCAGAAGTGTTACCCATTCAACAGCAACAAGTACATAAACATCAGTGCATTAAAAAAGTAGAGCACACAATGACAGAGTGACCTTAGGGCCAATACCTAACATACCAGGGAGTTCAATGCACCACTGTTTCAATTTAAAGAAAAAAGCTTTTTAAAAAGGGAGAATTTTAAAGCAATTCTTAAACACTGTCATCTTGTAGTACAGGCTTAGCCGGAAACCTAGCTTCAGCTGCATTCTGTTAACAGTTCCTCTGGCATGAACCAATACTTGGCTTTAAAGTCCGTTGTTTCGAAAGAATAAAAAGCATCTAATGCTGTCTCGTGTTGCCTTTCCTGGAAAATCTAAACATAACCCTTGTTCCATTTGTATAGACACAATTTTTATGATTAACCTCTGAAAATTTCAAGAGAACTGCTAAGTAGAAGTTGGAAACCCTTTCTGAGAGGGTTGGGGAGGGTGGGATGGTGTGCTCAGTGTCCATGTAAGGCCATGTAAGAAATCCCTGCACAGTGATTTTAACCAGGCCAAAAGCACAACAAATATTTGAAATTCAGAGATATTCAGAGTTGGTTGAAGCTTAAGCCTGTACCTCATGTATGTTGTTTCAATAAGCACTAGCTGTATCGCTGTGACAGATTTTATATGATAACATAAAATATGAAAACACATTATATTGTAACTTTAAATAAATAAATTAATCTTCTTATAGAAAAATACCAAAAACAGTCTGAGTGGTCTGAAACTCTGGCAAGGTAACTGCATTTAACCCCCCCCATTTAAATCTTCTGTTCTGAATGAATCACATCCAGAATCCAGCTCCACAATTAATGCAAAGAAGTGATTTACAGGACAAGTTTGTTTTTCCAACTCTGACACAGAACAGTGCACAAGTTGGCTGTCCTGTTTGAGTGGCGCTAGCCAAATAAGGTGGAACCACTTGGTGCTAGTGGACAGTATATCCTTGGTTTTAACATGAAACTCTGTCTTGCAGCCAGGAGCAGCACAAACATGATCCTCTTAAACCGATTTTTAGTTTTAGTGCCATTACGTTCTATGTCGCTAGTTAGCTAACCAACTAATGTAAGTCTTTAACATACAGCTGCATGGGCTGGGCTGAAGTTACATTGTAAGGTTTTAAAAACTGAGCTTTGAAATGTGCTGCTGAGGAATAGGCCTACCGGTAATAAAAGCTCCACTTTTTTGGATTAAATAGAACAAGATACAAAACATTAAAACATGTAACAGCCTTAATAAACACAGTTTGGACCCGGAAGCAGGTTTTATACGTCATCACTTAACAATTGGATTAGCCGCCGCAACCAACCAACCAACCAACCACAAGACGCCACGCTCCGTACTGACAGAAGACGGCACTAAACATGTTTTTAAAACTTTAAGCAATTCTTTCTTAAATCCAGCTTCACAGACAGTTATATCAATGTCAGATTTTGAGAGCAGGGCCCAATGCTGTCAATTAGCCTTTATATTTGTAGTGTTTCATGTCCCCTTCAATTAGTTATCATACATTTTAAAAAGCAGTACTTGATTTTTCAATTTTAGCATTCGGCTTTGGACAGATGACCAGACTGCTCTGCCATGTTCGGAGGGAATTCCAACGTCTGAGTTTAGGAGCCTGCAACAAAGCTAATCCTTAATTTCCAGGATTTTAAAACTGTCTTAAAAAATCAGGAAAGCTGTCATAAACAGCTGCCAGAATTGTAAAAGCCATCAGTCACTTTTTGCCTGTCGTTGAGTCTCTGCTGTAGCTGCTGCACCAACAGCCATGGCCTCTCACCCAAGAATGAACTCTAAGCTCTCAGAGTAGGATGTAATACCTGATATTGATGTCAAAAATCAGACAATGAAACAATGATAAGAGTCTAATGTTATCACTGGCAAAGTGTACCTTTGAATAGTGACACATTCATTTATTGTTTGTGTTTATTAATCTCACACTAGACTTCTGTTCCCTCTTTGCTCGTTTCTGATCCTGTGCTGAAATCTTCAGTCCCAAATCTACATCCAATCTTAGTTCACTTGCCTCAGAGCGGGTCCCCAGTGTATAGTCCTTCATGTCCCAGTCTTTAATCTTATCCTTGCTTTCCCAAAATTCACAGACCCTACGGTAACACAGCTGGACTGAAACTCTGTCATCACCTTGGGGACTCTCTGTCAACAGGAAGTACATAGACTTTATACTTCAGGTCTCATTTTCGTATTTCCTCCTCAGAGCAGGATTCACATACAGAAGCAGACTGCCAGCTCATCAGGCCTTCAGGAAACATCTGCAAGGGTTAGTAAGGATGTGGGACACATTTTAAAACCCAGATAAGTGAAGCTGCTGGGTCAACATCATGACCACACCCAGTGATACCAGCGAACCTTTAAAAATTGCATACTACACTGAACTGTATAACATAATTAAAGCTTTTGATAAAATGTCAATATAACCAAAAATATATATATATTACTGCTTTATATAACATAGGGCATTGATAATTATTTGTTGCAATTGTGGCAGATCACACAGTGTATAAAAAAAGGATGTGGATTTTGGTAGGTGTGGGAAACAAACGTAGCTATCAAAATATAAATATATAAATATAAGCATAATCTAGGTCACCAAAAAAAAGCTTTATTGTACATTAATCAACTCAGAGTTGGTTGAGTTGTACAGAAGCTTGGCAGAATGCATCCTTGCAATTTCAAACAAAAGGATATAGATGGACAGCCCAAGTTTTATTTGCTAATCCACCCCTCCACAAAGTTCAGCCTGGTAATGTGAGAGGCAAGGTACACCCTCAGCAGGTCAGGGCTAACACAGCCATAAAACCAAACACCTACAGCCAGTTTAGAAACATCAAGTAACCTAACAAGCACATCTTTGGACTGCGGGAAGAAACCGGATTACCCAGAGGAAATTCACAGGCACTGAGGGAACATGCAACGGCCACACAGAAAGACACACCCAGTCAGTCAGTGAGGCACTGTCCCTTCATCCTACACTAAGAGGAGTTGGTGAAGCGAAGTAAGAATAAAAACACGCTGCTTAAAGTTCTTTATCTTTGCTCTGTTGTTTCTTTTAATTAAGACTGATCCATTGCAGCATAATAAGCCCTTGTGTTAAACTAACATCGTCTAAGTCAGTTATCCTCCTTCTCATATGAAACAAAGAGAAGGTGGTGTGTAAAATCATGTGATGTTAAAATATGCTGTGTAGGTCACAAGATAATCACACTGGTTTGATTTCCATGAGAATGAAAACAAATATTTCCAGCATGAAGCAGCATGATGTGAAAACCTTACATAAAGTGCTTCCAAGCGCCTTTATTTGGTTTATTTGCACGCAATTAGTAGATATTGGATTTAAAACATGATTTAAATAGTTTTAGGTAAAAAATATATATACTTGGGTATATACTGTATACCTAAATATGTATATGTATGTGTATAAAGTATATACAGCCACCATTGAAGAGGTTACACTGTAGTTTCAACCCCCCTGTCTGAGGTTTGAGTAATCGTCTGTCAGTATTAATTTTAAGTACAAAATGGCCTGTATTTGTGTAGCGCTTTACACATCCAGTCATCCACACATTCACACACTGGTGATGGCAAGCTACATTGTAGCCACAGCCACCCTGGGGTGCACTGACAGAGGCGAGTATAGCGGTAAAAAGAAAAGAGAACAATCATGTAAAAAAACAAAACAAAGTAGAATATATATATATATATATATATATTTTTTTTTTTTTTTTTTTTTTTTTTTAGTGCTGTCAGCGTTACTGTATTTGGTGTCAACACCATAACCGTATTAACGCGGCAAATCTCCGTTAGCGAGTCAACACGGATCACACCGTACGTGGGGCTGGATGGCGCTAACGCATTAAAGAGCTAACCGCGCTAATGCGTTGATGCCGTGCAACCCCATGCACCAGGCGATACGTGTTAACTCGCTAACGAAGATTTTCTGTGTTAATGCAGTTATGGCGTTAACGTCATTTTAACAAGATTAACGATGACAGCGCAATTTTTTTTGTTATATAGCAAAATAAATCATGCCTGTACCAGATGTACCGGTATAAAGTACAGTAGCTTTGCATTATTAAACAGAGCAATGGCTGTCTTGTCTGTCACACCCTCCTCAACTTTTTTGTGACAGTTTCATCAGATATAGTTTCCACTTTTAGAGTTAAATGAGAAACAGAAAAAACTTTCCATCTGATGATTCAAACACAGTTCAGCGTATGTGCTGTGCATCATGTTTCTGGCCCAGATTGTGTAACTGTGCACTGAAGTTGGGGTGAGGCGGTGGACTAGATGATGATTGAGCTTCAATGCCGCATGTGAGTCAGAGTTATGAGCATTATGACTCCATGAAGCTGAAGCACAAGCAGCCATTGTTTCATTTCCCATTCCCTCTTTCCTTATCAAATGACACATCGCACACAATAAACTGCCCAGACACGTAAGCATGCACAAGGGTGTATGCAATCTGTGTAGTGGCAGGATCTCAAACAGACACAGATGCGTTTGAAGTCCTGGGCCCTCAGTCCAGTCAGAAAATGGTATTTTTAAACCCTAACCTTAACTTTACGATTACAATTTGCCATGGGCGTAACTTTGTGCTGAACATTGGGGGGGTCAAGATCTCTGTCTAAATAAAGAAATAAATCTGGGTAATTCCCAGATGATTAAACATGCAACTATTTTGCTGGTAATATCTGAAATGAGTAAAGAAAATCAACAGCCTATTTATGCAAGATAATTTTATTGGTTGGGTCATTTTCAGTCCTTGTAAAAACAATAGCACCCAGAGAACTGATGCCACCGCGTACGATTCTTTAGAATTGGGCTCAATACTCAGAGGGCAAACTATAAATCACTGAATCTATCAAGGCTTTAGACTAAAGCTGCTAAAGTGTCTCATTAAATATAGCGCTGCCTTTTCTGCAGATACAGGACTGTTCTGATGCTTGCATTGTCTGATGCTGCAGATATTTGCTCTTTGGTCCTTGCTTGTTTGCGATGTTGCTCTAATGGACCGCATTAAATGCAAAACTAATGCATCCTAAAAATAACAGCTGTTGTTAACACACGAATACTGGCTTAATAAATTATTTTGTCCCGACGTATGGATACAAATCTGGCAGTCTGGCAGCCAAACAATTGTGTTTGTTTTTCTAACTCAAATCTAAAATCTTGCCCACATTGATTAAAAAGGCGGCCAGTAGCTAATCTACATCTACTGAGGGGTCTTGCTTTTTGTGGTACGTGGTCAGTGAGCCGTGGAGGGCGCCAGCTGTTTCCTGGGTTTTGTTTTGGTTCAATTGCTTTAGTCTTTCCTTAAAAACAACTGTGTTTTACAGCTGAGACTTACGAAATCATTAAAATACAGTAAAACAGGCTGACTGAGAAAAAGGTTGCTCACAATAAAGACTTAAGAGGGTAACTGTAACAGGATGGAGAATCTATAAGCTGCTAAACTTTAACCAAGAGGGAGCAGGATTTTAGCTAAAAGTTGTAGTTGTAGCTTGTGATCCCTGTGTTATGAAAAAGCATCTAACATGTTATGAGTTCAACATCACACTCAGCATCATCACTCATTTCTAGAGACCAGTTTTTAGCGTATTCCCCAACCGATTGTGAGCGGTTACTGGAGGTTGCTGACGGTCACTGTGAAACCATTTGCTAAAGCCCCGGTCACGCAGATTTGCACGTGACACCATGTGCACATTTCTTAAGACCATATTGGACGTAGCCAATATGTCCAATCACTCATACATGCTTTACATAGAAATTCACTAGCTAGGCCCACGTCCTCATTTGAGGTTTGACAGCATTTAGTAGATAAAGGTGAATGGCTCGGACATGAATTGAGCTGCGGGTTGGGGAAGGCCTCGAAGGGGACTGGCAGTGGCTCCCCGGCCTGGCAGATCCCCACGTACTAAATAGAAGTAAAGAAGGTAAAGAATTGAAAAGGAGAGGAAGGGTGGGGCATGTAAATGAGAACGAACAGCTTGTAGAACTGGCAGAACATATACAGATGAGAACCGGAAAGAGTGTGTTTGGAGGCGTGGTCCCGCTCCTGAAATTCAGATACTTTATCTTCAATCATCATTACTTTTTTGCCCTCACAATGACAATATTCATCATCAAGGACAGGTTTTTACATCACTTTTCTGTTGTTTCAGATAGAAGAGTACAAAAAACAAACAAAAACAATTAGCGATACAGGAATCAGATAAATAGTATATCAGTATAACAATTATAAGTTACTTGACTTTTTAAAATCATCAGTATCTGTTTCAAACAATATTTAACAATTTAACATTTTTACATTTATATTTTCATCTTCATCTCTATTTCTCATCTCCTTCATCTGCCTCCCGCAGCACTACTCTTGCCTTCTCATCTCCATCTCATCCTCTTCCTCCCTAATTAGTTATTGTTAGCAGATCAAACATGCAACCCTCTCGTGTCTGGACATCTGACCAAAGATGGCTAAGCAACAACATAACATTACAAGCTAACTGTTTTGATGCATGCTCAATCATCCAGGTAAGGAAGTTCCAAAACATTTCGTCACTCATCCAAGTGACTTCTTCAGTCTCAGCTGACTGCAGCTTTCCCCAACCTTATAAACAGTACCGTCACACAACCACTCTCTAGGACTGTGACTGAGGCTTTGCCCCTGTGTTTTTTTAAATTTCTCTTCTTTGCAAATGAGCATGTTTTTACTTGTTTTGGAAGTTAATGCTGCTCATGAACATAGTGGCTTTCCAGGAGCTTCAGCCACTGTTAGCTGTCCCACTAGAAATCCTTTTATTTCACATTGGCATTGGTGCTTCCTCATCCTCTCCATTGGTATGATATCCTCTGCTGCTTGACTCTGAGCAGACAAGACACTACACTGATTCATCGTGGAATAAAGTATTATTACACAAAACTTTAGTTGGCACGTCTTCAACACAATATAGAGCCACAGCTGTTACTACAAAAAGAATTTATAATAAAACCTTTAAATTCTACTGGAAAAGGGTCGTAGCTCAGCTAGCTAATTTCTAAATAAACACACAAACACAAATGTTAATGTAGCCTATTTAGGGCACTTGCCTGTAGATTCCCACATTCATGGAAATGTCTTGACCTTAAAAGTTGAGACGAACAACCAGGTCTGGGAGCACATGAATTATGTTTGGTCATTTGCAATTCTCTCTTTGACCTCTTTCAACTTACCATGAATCCAAATCCCAAAGCTAAAGGCTGTGCGTGATTCACTCTCCATGAATTTGTGTTTCGAATGAGAAATAGTTCTGGATATGAATAATAAGGCTTTGGATTATTTGAATAAATAGAGTCTCAGTTATTGAGGGGCTGGGGGATAACTTTTAAGAGTCTAGATGGCCTCACCTTATTCAAATTAGATAAACCAATATGTGTGCTAATATACACTGTTATGAGCTATGGATAAAATTGGAAATGCCATTCACACTGCAACAATAACCTTAACAATGACAAGCCTTTACCTGCTCACAAATTTCAGATTTTTTTTAAATGAGTGCATTTGGCATAGATCCCTTTTTTATATCCATTTTAACAATATCAATTTTACATGCTAAAAAATGAAAGTAAACTAAAGCATCATGTAAAATGTTACGGTATATTATATTTTTAAATGCAAAGCAGTTCGATCTTCTTTGCTTCAGCAAAGCAGCAAAAATATGAAAATTACAAACATCATTGGCTACAGTGTAGACAGAACACAAACATAAGTAAACACATAAATACCTACAACAATAAGAAGAGGGTGATCATGTGATCACAAGCACGGGCGTCTTTATTTAAACATGTAAACATAAGTACTGAAGGTTAACATGGTCTTTTATAGATAAAAGGATTTTCATAAGCCCACGAGACCCTGAATGCATCACCAAACATGCAATAACCTTTGAAAAATGCATTTTTTGTCAGTCTGAAATTGGGGTCATTGTATTAGGCTCACAATACATGGTCAGCATCTATGTGCAGTGGGAGTTTTAGCTGTTTTTTGTTTTTTTTTAACTGTTCTGTATATTTGTCCAGGCTCTTTGTCCTCTGCCAGGATGGTAGTACGGAGCCCCTCTGATGACATGGTCCAAAAATAAATAAATTGTGGCCACAAAATATTACTTCGTGGACACGAAATAGGTATAACGTGCGCACGAAATGCTAATTTGTGGGCACGAAACACTTCACCAATAACCGTGATCCTTCCCAGGCCCTTGCAGTTGGCTGACAATAAAATATATCCCAGCGTCCGGGTCGTACTTACGTCTGCAAAGCAACTGGGCTCTCAATATCCTGTTTAAAATTTTCTCCGTAATAATGGTTCCTTTCAGTGCCAGGCTTTTCAAAATGCATTTGTAGCTCATTCCCAGCCTAAAATTGTCAGGGATCTGAGTCTGAGTGACCTAGGGTCCCTGAACAGTTGTGGACTTATTATATTATGTGTGTGTGTTCTTCCATGTTTGTGTATTGGCAAGTGTGTGTGTGTGTGGGTCGGTGTGTGTGTGTGGGTGCGGTCGTGACAGGCACCTTCAGGCCTGGTGGGTGTGGCCCTGCCAGCTGACCGGTCACACCCAAGGATCCTCACACACACCTGGCGCCGATCAAGCCTCGTCGGATCAGCTGCAAAGCAGTGTGGCTGAGAGCTCCTCGACGCTGGATTGTTGAGTGACCCGTCAGTGTTCCCAGCAAAATTAGTGAGTGCGAGTCTGTCGCTTTGTAGTTGTGTGTTAACGGCTTCCTCTGTGGATTTTCCAGCAGGAGTGCAGGAACGGGAGAGCAGCGAGCACAACTTTCACGGGAGCGGAGACACGAGCACGGGCACGAGCACTGAGGAGGAGACACGAGTTGGAAACGCACGGGGATTTATTATTGTGTATTGTTTACTTCACTGTAAATAAACGCACTGCATTAATTGCACAGGGTTCCGCATTTTGAGTCCTCCTTCCCCACACACCCACGGTCTGCCACGCAGACCATGACAAAAAATAAAACTCAATCATACTGTCTCTGGCCATGGTGTATAGGTTTAGCCTACTCTTATGCTCATGTCTCTACGCAACTGTCCAGGAATTGTATCAATATGATGTGCGCACGTTATCTATTTCGTTGCCACAAATGCGTAATTCGTTGCCACGTTATACCCAATTCGTGCCCACAAATTAGCATTTCGTGCGCACGTTATACCTATTTCGTGCCCTCAAAATAGCATTTCATGGCCACAAATAAGTATTTTGAGGGCACGAAGTAGTATTTTGTGGCCACAATTTATTTATTTTTTGGACCATATGTCATCAAAGGGGCTCCATAGGATACAACTGAATGAGTTAATGAGATTATAACAAGGATCTTAAAAGGATGCTGGGTCACATTAGATACAGTTGTAAGAGGATTATATGTGTGCAGCACAATTTTATTATTGCTTAAGGGCAAGGTACCTAAATGCATACTTTTTTGTGAGTGTTGTGATTTTACCTTTTATTATAGACAGGATCTATTGCACTGACCCTCTGCTGCACTGACCTTTATTATTGTTTTACCATGTAAAGTTTGAATATGTCACATTCACTCCCATTTGTTTTGAGGGATTTTTTAAAGTGTTGTTAGATGCTAAAGAACAGAAGACTACAAGTTTGCTGTCTTTTGGGTATCTGTGGATATATCTGTATAATCCTGTGAACTACTGAAGCTGGAAAAACTTTTTTCAATAATATAAAACAATAAATAAATAATTTAAAAACTCAATATCTATAGTAAGCTTCAAGAGGTAATATACACCTGCCAGGCAGTTTTAGTTACAGCTTGCTAGTTTGGGGTTGGAGCCCTTTTGCTTTCAGCACTACCTTAGTCCTTAGATTTGATTAGATGCTGGATACATTTTGGTCTGTATTGACATGATATCATCACACAGGTGCTGCAGATGTGTTGGCTGCACATCCATGACGCAAATCATTTCAACATATCCTAAAGGTGCGCTGCTGGACTGAGATCTAGTGAATGTGGAGGCTGTTTGAGCACAATGAACTTATTGCTACGACTTCACTGAGATGTTGAAGAAACCAGTTTGACATGATTTGAGCTTTGTGACGTGGTGTGTGAGAAGATGGCTGGATGGACATGGTCAGCAACAATACCTGGGTTGTCTCTGGAGTTTAAACAATGTTCAAATGGTACTAAGAGGGCAAAAAGTGTGCCAAGATTGTATCCCCCACATCATGACATCACCCCCACCAGCCTGAACTGTCACTACAAGGTAGAATGGATTCATGCTTTCATGTTATCCATGCCAAATTCCAACCCTTCCATCTGAATGCCACACCAGAAATCGAGACTCTTGAGATCAGGTAATGTTTTTACAGTTGAACTGGAGCCTCACTTTCCTGTTCTGAGCTGGCAGGAGTGGCACCTGGTCAGATGTTCTGCTGCTGTAGCCCATCTGCTGCAAAGTTGTTACTCAGAATTGCTCTATATTAGTATATATATCAATATCTATATCAGATTAAAAGAGAATATCTTAATGTTGTGTTATACTGCTCATCCTGTCCTTGTGTGCCTAAAACTTCCACAGAATTGTTTGTTTAACAAAAGGTTTCATCTCTCCAGCTGTTTTGAAGCTCTTTTACATATTATCTGCCTATAGAAATAGATATTGAATGCAAAAAGCCTGCACAACTGTTCTTTATGTCCCAGCGGAGTTTCTTATCGGATAATAAATCACTCTCATCATCAGGTGAGCTGCTGGTAATGACAGCGTGACCTCTGGTGAGCTTCTATATATAAATCTTTAGTAGAGGAACTTAGTGATGCATAGAGGACAAGAGACAACGTTCCCTCAGAGAGAGAGTCTGTCCTTTCTCTCCTCTTAAGAACATAAAGGCATGTGCGACCGCTCGGTTTCCTTTTGCTTAATGCTGTAAAACACCAATGAAAAGTAAACACACACACACACACACACACACACACACACACACACACACGGAAGCATGCAGATAGACAGATAGATATATGTATGTGCATTTTGTATGTCACACAAATACATCTGTCTTTTTTCCCCACTTCTCATACTTCCTTGTTTAGACTGGCCTGTTTTGTATAGGACATTATGAATGTGTCCATCCTTATGAGGACAGGCTGTAAGTATAGGGTTGCATCTAAAGCATCACAGTAGGAAGGACGCATCTCACAGTGTCAGAAATTAAAAAAAAAAAGCAAGCACACGCAGGACACTCATTGAAATGCATGCAGATACACACACACACACACACACACACACACACACACACACACACACACACACACACACACACACACACACACACAGAGAGAGAGGTTGTACAGCATGACCTTGATGTTGTTCATTAGCTTTACAGGAAGGTTGGAACAAGACAATGTGAAGAGTGAAGAAGGTGACTTTGTGTTGGCAGGATCCCAGACTTGCTCTGTCTGCTGCTCTGTGATCTGTTACCTGCATTTGCAGGGTTCTGTGTACTGCAGACGTTTTGCTTATCTCGGCAAATAATTTTGACCTGGATTTTTTAAAGGTCTGCTGGGTAGAGCTGTCTCCTTTAACGCTGCCAAGTTATGGTCGAAATCTCATTAAAAAAAAATCCCTAAAACACACAGGAATGACTTGCCAGAACTTCGCATTTATTTTGAGGGTTCAGTAGGACTGTATAACAATTTCACACTATTAAGCATTAGTAGGGTTTGGAATTATTTATTTATATATCATTACTCCTCCTTTTTATGCCATTTATAAATGCAGATATGTTTATCCCACTGTTACTGTTACACATGTACAGCTATCACCCTGAGTCATGTAGAGTGACTCTCACAGACCCTCAGGTATCCTCGAAGAGTTAAAGAGTTGTGTGTTCGCTGGACAAAAACACATTGTTCCTCCTGAAACTGAGGTTTGACTCTCTTCTCCAGTACCTTAGCAATTCACAGAGCACAGCAGAAGCAGTTGTGTGAAGTCTTTCTAAATTACAGTTTTTTAACAGACGCTAGGACACATTTCTCAATACTTAGGTCACTTTTGCAAAACTCTTCACACAATTCTCCTAACTGACCTTCAGCTTGGCAAAGCAGTTCATTTCACATTCAAAATGCACTACAACTACCAAAACACTTTATTCAGGTCTCAAATAAACTCATTCTTCCAGAACACTAGCAAAGGTTGACAGCCGACAAACACACTTTGTCACCCACAAAACAATGACCCAAAAAACACTAACAACATGTAGCATTACAGTGTTTTCTTGTGTAAAACAAGGACGCATCTCTGTTTATAATTTCAATATGTTACTGGAATGAATCAGACATCATGCAGAATTCGTTAATATTTGTTTATGTACTTTTATTTTTTTGCACTAAGTAATCCCAAAATACAAGAATTTGTATACACACCATCCACTGATACACATACAATAGTAATGCTAATCTACTCGGTCTTCTCCATTTGGCCACAGGTTCTCATCCACATCACATCTTATGTCATCTAGGGCAATACACCTAGGAAAGAATCTTCTGGCTGCCAGAATTGAAGGAGTTGAAAAATTGAAGGAGTAACACCTGTGTAGATGTTCATCTACAATGAGAATCAGCTGTGGCTGGTTAAACTGCATTTTTAGATTTAAAATATGTTTCAATAAAATATTGCTGTTGAATTTTGCTGTCTTTTCAAGTTTTGCATTGTGTTATTGTTTTGGCCATAAGTTTAACAGTTTTGAAAACAGTATGTAAGCACATGCAAAATGTCCTGTACGTACAAAGATTTTTGGCAGTTGTTGTGTCTGAGTGAGAAGATAATTCATGAAATTTGAGAGATGTAGTCATTGAATGTATTTTGTGCCAAAACAATGATAACTGGTCCTCAGTTTAGCCCACATAGACTTCTGTTGTGCTCACTGTGTGAGGAGTTTTGCAAACGTGACCTAAGTATTGAGAAATGTGTCCTAGCGTCTGTAAAAAACTGTAAATACAATAGTCAGACTATACACTTTATTTGTATCTCATGACATCAATCCTTCTGTGTAGGTTTGTCTACAGTAAATAATGTTAAAAGAAAAGTGAAGTGAGAGGTTGTAGTGTCTCAACTGGGTATTTACTTTTGAGTAGTAATTTTACCTTTTAGCCACTTCCTTTGGGCCTCAATGCTTGACCTTTCTTTACCAATTGTATCACAATGTCAACAGTTTAATTCTTGTGATAAAACAGGAGGAAAAAAAGACATTAAAAGAGAAGAAAGAAAAGATTAGAATATGCTGATAAGCATAGACTTGTTTCCCTTAAATAATTTCCATTTCAAAAGCCACCAGCACGAGAAAGCTGCTTCAGCTTTAGCTTGCAAGTGCAAAACAAATGCACGCTGGAAGATGCAGTTTTTTATATGCATAATTTATTTCTCACTGACACTGTTATTGAACAAATACACATTTTGAAGCCTGGCACCTCCTGCTTTGGACTGACACATAGATACATTAAAACCAGTGGCACATAGGACAACACTTAGGGCAACATTAACAAGCTGAACTTGTCCAGATACTTTACATTATTCCACTGAATTTAGCAATGATTTCATGCCAGCACAACATAAACATGTTTTCCGAAATATGTCCCATACTGCATGTGGAACAGCAACATGATACCTGAATCCACAAAATAATTTGATTGCACTGGAATAATCTGAGCCGCAATACCGCACGTCAGAAAATTCACATTGCTTTGTCTCTAAACATCCAGCAGGGCATCGTATGATGTAAACAAATCCAAACTGAAATAAAATTTATAGATCAGTCTGACAACTGAAGTGAACTTTTTTCCTAAACACGTAGATTGGCGTGATCTTTTAAAGTCGGGATTGAACCAACATCCATCCTAATACGGGGCTTGTGCATCACTGGTTTCAGTAGCAATTACTTTATATGACCAAGCTTATCATTAAAAAAATTTAAGAAATTGTCAGCCATATTTACATTTAAAACAATCAGCGTCAAGTATATATATTTTTAATATTTTAATTTTAAATAAATCATCAATAACAGTCAATTTCCTATTTAAATTCAACCTTAACCTGCTACTGGTTCTTCTGAAAGTGGTTTAATAGTTATAGCTACTGAAGGATTTCCTTATCAAGCCTTTCAAAATAAAGAAAATAAAAAATCTATGAATCTGTTTCACTAATATAACAAAGGTTATTAGCAGCCAGGGATGTCACTTCAATCAAAGCCGAATGCACATTTTCTTTCCATTTTAGGGAAGCCGAGGATTAATTATGAGTGCTGTGCAGTGGTGCACATGCAAATGGAGGAAAAACTCATCTGAAAGTTTGTACTACATATAAATTAGATTAGTCTGGATAGTTTAAGCCAGAAGGCCTGTCTGTAACTGCAATGTAAACGTTATCACTGTTGGTCAACTGTGTGCACTCTTTAGCCCAAGTGTGCAGCTTGAATTCATTGATTATTTTTTAAGCAATACATTTTTCATTTAGCGGTATGTATGCTCACATATTCCAGTAGCTACTGTTAATTGCATACACATACATTTGTCTGAAGTATGACACTGATCTTCAGCTCCACAACATAAAATAATGGAAAATAATAAACTTTCAAACTTATCTGAAGGCTTTTAAGATTTCTTTTTGATATCCCGCTGGAGGGAGGTTTATTTGCTGTGTGTTGTAAAAAATAAAATAGAAAACATGGCTCATGGTATACAACAACTCTACTGTAAGCCTTCTTGCCATCACAGTTTACAAGCTGAGGTACTTCATAAGGCTTTTTAAAAATTCCTTTAAAAATTGAACACCATAATAAAGACATTTTCAAGAGACCATTAATCCTCTGTCCTTTTAATCGCCATCCTGCTTCTTCTATATATCCCAAAGTGGGGATATATTCTTAAGTGCATTTGAGTTTCGACCACTAATAGGACTCGGCCATGCAGAGCGTGGTCTGTTCGAGGATTTCTCAAAAATATTCAACGGTATCTTTGTGAATGATTCCTGGCACGCTGGAAAAATTGTCCAAAAATCCAAGTCATCAAATTTTGTTGATAAAATCCTTATTAGCCACACCGCCCACAGACATCAGATTTGTCAGCTTGTGTTTCTTGCACTTTGGTTCAGACTGAAGACAAAAACGATTTGCTGGCCAGATTGGCCAATGCAAAAGTCTGCTGTGGCTGAATCCTGCAGATGCTTGAGATCCCCTGACTCAGCAGCCCAAAGTTTCTTCTGATCAGACACTTCACATTATCATGATGATACTTCATGATGACCATAGCCAGATTGCTAGGGCAGAATAGGACATTAGCATGCTAACATCTGCATGCACTGTAGCTGTGTGGAGGCTGTTAAACTGCAGCTCTAAATACAAAACATTCAATCCATGAGACAGAACTGAGCTTCGCGACCTTTCTGTCTGAGCCTGATGTGTTAACGGGTTTTTTATGTAATGTCCAAAGGTTTTTGTTAGCAGACAAAATTGACAGCATGATCTGTCCTCAGGTTTCACTCTCAGACTACACTTTACTTTTTGCATCACCAGTGGTGAGAATCTAACCAGTGGTTTGACTATCTTTCATTCACCTAACAATTTTGTGTTTTGCTGCGTAAGCATTTCATCCTCCCACATGTCTGTTCACATGACCACAGACCCTGTGTTTTGTTATTTCATTTATCCCATCCTTATTCTGCCGTTTTGATATGTCACCTACTGACTGAACCCTGTGCATCCGCAGCCACTGGTTGCATCTGATTTCAGCCCGTTAGGCCGTCAGAAATGAGACCCTGGAACTGTTAGGAGCTGCCGGCCTCTCACTGAGCTGATCAGTTTGGACCTGCTACTACTTGTTCCAACTAGTTAAGTTATTTCCTGAGGATGGTCATCTGTAGACACTCCTCCTTCAGAGCCACCAGTTCCGTCTTGTAGTTGTTGGTCTTGCCTGGATCCGCATACACACAAGGCTGCTTCTTTGTTGACAGCGGTGTGTCCATGGTTACTGAACCAGCATTGAGAATGTCAGCATGTGAAGGCGAAGAAGAGGGCCGCCTGTTGCAGGCCACTGACAGTAAAGCCGACAGGGCTCGGCCGACATCATTCCTAGCTCCCTCGTTAACGAAACAGTACAAAATAGGGTCAGCTACGCAGTTCAGGCTGGTCAATGCCAACGATACATGGTATGCTGCAAACAAGGTTTCCTCTGAGCTGCAGTCACATGGCTTCTGTAAAAACATGACACTCCGCACCAGGAGGAGGATATGATATGGTCCAAAGCAGAACAAAACAATGAGAATCAAACTCAAAGCTAACCGCTGAATTTTGGCCTTTTCCTGGCGCTCTGTTGAGACATTGCAACGCACTGCTGCAAGGATCCCTCGGTAGGCGACCAGCATTGCCGTCCACGGAGCAAGGAAGCCAAGAAATGACCTGTAGAGGTTCATGCCTGCTACCCAGTCCTGCATTGGATATTTCTCAAAGCAGAAGGTGTGATTGAACCGGTCCTGGAAGAGCTCATCATGGAAGAGAGGAGCAGAGTTTGCTACAATCTCAATGATCCACACAATGGTGCTGACGAGGATAGCTGCAGGAAGCAGAGGAGAGGAAAGACAAAGAGAGCAAACATTAAATACCTTGATAACTTCCATTTCTATATCTCATGTACATTTTGGTCACTCTGTGGACGTCCAATTCCCTTATTTATTGAATTTGAGCATTGCAATATGTGCTGGATCTTGTCCATTTCTTGAATGTAATTCTTGTAACACAGACAAATTATAGGAACGCATAAAACCTCAGTGTGTATAGTGTATGAACCACTGATTGTTCTCCCTCAAACACCACAAGCCATTACAGTAAGTCTGAGCCATCCATCCATCTATCCATCCATTTAGTCTATCCCCACTCTCACAGGGCGAGAAGCACACCACACCCTGGACATTTCAGCAGTTTACCGCAGGGCTGACAGAAAAGCAGACAACCATTCACACTCATATATACATGCATACAGCCAGTTTGGATCATGGGGACAAATTAATTGTCACAAACACATGAGAGAGGCATCCTTGGAGTGATCTAAAAACAGCTGGAAGTGGTCCAGAGGTGAATGGGAAGATGACTTGATTGGACTTAAAATGAAAAACTCGCAGAACACGTGTAAAGAGGTCCAAGTTTTCTTAGTGCAACATGTTTTTAGATTCTTCCCTTCACAGGGATCAAGTTTATGTTGCATACAAACCTGTTTTGATTCGTCGAACTTTCACAAAGCGCAGAGGGTATGCCACAGCCAGGTACCTGTCCAGTGATATGCAGCACAGGAACGCGATGCTGACATAGATATTAGTATAGAAGATGAAGCCAAATAGCTTGCAGCTCTCCTGACCGTGGATCCAGTTATCGTGATGAAGGAAATAGTCGATCCAAAGAGGAAGAGTGGCAATGTAGAGGAGGTCAGCCACCGACAGGTTAATCAGGTAGATGCCAAGCTCATTGCGTTGGCGTACCTGGTGCAAAGGGGAGAAGGTGAAGATTCAAATCTGAACAAGACTAACATGTTTGCTTAAAATTGGTGAGCCAGCTATCCGTTGCATGCAATCTCTCCAACAGATCAGAGAATGCAAACAAGGTGCGATGCATATTTGCCTCAGCTGCAAATGATTTGGTTTCCTGGAAGTCAAAACACAGGAGATTTGAAAGGCTGATTGTGTTTGGTCTGAATATTTGCCCTTTGTTACCTTTAGTGTTGTGCAATGAACGTCTGGCTCACACATGCCTTAGAAAATGTTTTTGGCTGAACACTGAATTACTGCATATACAAAGTATTTAGGTATAACTGGTATTCAGTTTGAGTACTATCATTATTGAAGCCGGTGATCTGGTTAATGCTGCAAAGCGTGGTAGCAACAATGACCATAATGCACCTGACCCAGCACTCCTATGGTCATCTGAACCGTAAAAATGTGCCCTGATGCTGACATGAAAGACAAATAATGTAACATGAAATGTTGCTTACTTTAATGATGGCTCTTTCTGAAAAACACGAGTTGCTGAGCTTTATGAATAAAAGTCATTAACAATCCTTCCTCTTGCTGCCAAAGCAAACTGACAGTCTGTGGGAAACGCAGTACAAGTTTGATGCTGGTGAGAAAATATCCCAAAGGCTCTTTTGACCGTATCTGGCAGGCAACGTTGAACATGCGACGTAATTGACAAGCGTCATTAACCACAATTGTGTGTTACCCTTAGTTACACTCAGTGCTGTGTTGCTTTTTGTGAACTGTTTTGTTTTTAGTGCAGTCATAGGAATGTTTCTGGATTTCTACAAAGGGAACCCCAGAAACCACCAGAGTTTGATTTTGTGATGATTCTTCTTACTGGATTTGTCATAATCCAAGAACTATGGCTAGAAAAAAAAAAGATATTTGAATGACTTATACGTATGCCAGACATCTAAAGTGGATGAACACTTGGATTGTTTTACTATGCACTTTGGGAATAAACAGAAAGATTAGCAGGGAGATTTCCTTGGAAGACAAAAAAGACCCAAAATAAGACCTATTTGTTCCCAAAATGTCTCGTGAAATCAAAGTGGCAGGTTCTAACCCCAATTTGGAAACCACTGTCTGATAGTCTGATACATTTGAGGCCATTGGAGGTGGAAAACTGTGGGTATGTGTCTCTCACCTGCATGTAGGCGGCCCACAGGGCCATGCAGTTAGTCGGCAGCCCAAGAACGATGACTATGATGTAGAGTGTGGGCTGAAAGAACTGGTCCACCTTACTATCCACATTACAGAAGGTGATGTTGCACATTGTCATGTATCAGACTATCTGCAGGTGTGCGAAGTGTGTTCAGCTACTCTCAGCTTTGCATTTTCCCCTTCTGTAGTTTCACTATGTTCCAGCTCCAGCAGTTTGACAGTGACATGATGACTCTGACGTCCTGCTCAGCAGTCCCACACGAGGCAATGGAGGAAAACATACGTGTTATTTCCAGGGAATCTCTCCTATTCTTAAACCACTGTCCTCTTGACTTGACATGTTATAATCCTCTTTCACGCTTCCAGGCCGGCCTTTGTCCTCCAGTATAAGAGGTGAAGAAGGGAAGGAGTGAGCTATATGATGTGGTGAAATGAAAGCTGCCTTATCAGTGCCATGCCAGGCTTCCTGAGCCTGGAGAAGACCTCATCAATCTTTTAGAGATTAGAGGTCTGCCAGGTCTACCGTGAGAGCGATGAGCCTGAGCATCACTTTGTGTGTGCCGTTGTGTCTCAAGGTCCTGATGACACACAAAACCCCTCAGAGATGCTGCCGGTGAGGCAGGAATGACTTTACACAGCTTCGGTGGACTGGACCTGTTTATTCGCAAGTTCTGAAAATCTGCAAGAAAGAGAAAGAGAGAGCAATAAGTTAAGATAATTTGTAATTAGAAAATGTTTTTTTTTTATTTGTTTTTGCACAATAATATAAATACTGAAACAGAACTATATAAAAAAAACTTATAGGGGTCTATTTATCCAACATTTATCCAAGGCCATTTAAACAAGTGGTACATCTTACACTACTGTCTTATCTTTTGGACCATTTATATCTATTTTGATGACAGTTTTGGTATTTGGGGGATTTTGGGAAAGCATGAATTTGGAGTAACTGTGACTAAAACTTAAAATATTTAAAATAATTTTGCAGAAATTTACATTCCCCAGAGTTGTACTGGTCAAAAGACAGTTTATTCTGTCTTGTCTTGCATCTATTTGCCTTTTACATAGATTTTTAATGTGCAATAACTGAAAACTCCAACAAGCATTTTCAGGTATTTGCTTTGGATATTTGAACTGAATGGGATCCTTCTCCTGGTGAAAACAGACCACTCAAAACTGCGTGGAATGAACACACCCTTCATATAACACAACAAGCACTTGTCTACTAATATATTGAATTTTGCTGCTCCAAACATTCAGAAAAGTGTGTGCAAGAAAAGACAAAGCATGTGAAACAGTCAATCTCTACTACCCAGCACAATAACACAGCACATGCTGACAAACCGTAAATCACAAAGCTTTTGCATAACATGCAAACATAAAGTCAGAGAGAGACAGAATTTTCACCCAAACACATACAATGACAGAAGGAGCAGGACGAGAAGCTGATTACCTCTTTAATTTCTATATTTCACGTATTGGATAACTTTGATGTATTTTTTTAATCAAATATATTTTTGAACATTATGAACCACACTGCTCCAAAGGATCCAAAGGATGCAAATTCAATGTTTGGTGCAAAACTCTTACTTGGGGAAATACGCAGAAAATTTTATGGAAATCTATTAGTCAGTACTGAAAGAGACCAGACCGCAGAACTTCAGCTGAAAAATCCCTCAACATTACTGAGGTAGCAGTGTTGAAAAATGATGCCATACTTCATAATTAGGGGAGACTGCAACTGGCAGACATGCTGAACAAGTGAGCTTACTTCCCGGTTGCAAATCCAGGAAGAGGCCTCAGAGATGCCAGTTCAGTGATCAATGATTCTGGACTGAGCTGACAGCTACTGTCATATATACAAACACAGGAGAGTGCTATGCTAGGACATTTCCACAGTGACACGATTAAAAAAAGCTATGTTTAGGAAACATTGATTTTGATAAGGTGACCACAACTGGGCCACAGCTCTGCCCTAATCTGTTGTCAAACACACACGTTCGTTGCAGAGATAATTACTCATCACTCTTGTGGTAAATTGTCATTTTTTATGTTCTAAAATGTCAAAGGTGTGTCAGCTGATAGATGAATGTTTCATGTTTCTGCTCGTTTTTAATATTTTCTGCTATTTTTGTTAATTCCATAAGAGAGAAAGACAAAGCTTGGCATTTTAAGGAAATGAGCTATAGGTGATACAGGAAGAGGAGATGATGTGCCAGTTATGCAACACATTTTTTGGTTCATTCCTCAGTAGCTGTGAGCACACCCACTGTACTTTGATAAGATAAGATAAGATAACTCTTTATTGTCATTGCACAGTCATACATAGTACAGTAGTACAATGAAATTGGAAAAACTGTCCTACGTCGGCACTACATATAACACAACACGACACGATATGACACATCGCAACGCAACAAACAACACAACACAGTATATTAACTTAGTATAAAAAGAAGAATAAGTGTATGTGTATTGCACACTGTTATTATTGCACATTAATTATTATTGCACCTTGTTATAAATATAAATATTATTGTTATCGTTTTAAACATTGTTACCTCCCCCTAAAAAGTCCAGGGAGGTATCCAGTCAGGTCAGCTATTTACATTGATCAGGGCTATTGCCCTGTTGTAAAAGCTGTCCTTGAGTCTATTTGTTCGGGACCTCAGCAGCCTGAACCTCCTGCCAGACGGCAGCAGCTTAAACACCCGGTGTCCTGGGTGTGTGCAGTCCCGTAGGATGCTGCGTGCCCTCTTGAGACAGCGAGTGCTGTACAGGTCCTTCAGGGAGGGAAGAGGATGTCCAATGATTTTTTGGGCCATGTTGATGACCCTCTGGAGTGCCTTTCTGTGTGCTGTGGTGCAGCTGGAGAACCACACACCGATGCAATATGTCAGCACACTTTCAATGGAGCAGCGGTAGAAGACGGTCAGCAGCTCCTTCTTCAGGTCCATTTTTCTGAGGATTCTCAGAAAGTGGAGACGCTGTTGGGCCTTCTTTAAGACCGCAGAGGTGTTAGAGCTCCATTGGAGGTCTGTGTCTATGTGCACACCCAGAAACTTGAAACTGGAGACCCTTTCCACGCACTCCCCGTTGATGCTGACAGGCTGCAGCTCGGACTTCCTCCTTCTGAAGTCAACTACCAGTTCTTTTGTTTTGGTGGTATTGAGGTCCAGGTTGTTGTCTGCACACCAATCTGACAGCCTCTGAACTTCAGCTCTGTATGCAGTCTCATCTCCCCCTGAGATGAGCCCCACCACGGTGGTATCATCTGCAAACTTGATGACTGTGTTGTCTGGGTGGGAACTAACACAGTCATGTGTGTACAGAGTGTACAGTAGGGGACTCAGTACACAGCCTTGTGGAGAGCCGGTGTTGAGGCTGAGGGCTGAGGAAAGATGAGGCCCCACTCTAACTCTCTGTACACGGTCTGAGAGGAAGTCTCTGATCCAGCGGCAGGTGGTGGAAGGAAGTCCAATTTCCAGCAGTTTATCTATTAGTCTGTCCGGGAGTATCGTATTGAAAGCAGAGCTAAAGTCAACAAAGAGCAGCCTGGCGTAACGGCCCTGCACTTCCAGGTGAGAGATGGTGGTGTGGAGCGTTGTAGCAATGGCATCTTCAGTTGATCTGTTAGCTCTGTATGCAAACTGGAGCGGGTCGAGTGTGGGTGGCAGGCAGGACATGATGTGACGTCGGACCAGTTTCTCAAAGCACTTCATTATAACAGGTGTTAGAGCAACTGGTCGGTAGTCGTTGAGGCTGCTAATGTTAGTACGCTTTGGCAGTGGGACAATTGTGGCTGACTTTAGGCACGGCGGGATGCAGGACTGGGACAGTGAAGTGTTGAAGATCTTAGTGAAGACACCAGCCAGCTGGTCTGCACACTCTTTTAGGACCTTTGCGGTTACCCCATCTGGTCCGGTGGCCTTCCTGGGGTTCACTGCCCTCAGTGTGCGCCTCACCTCATATTCCTGCACTATGAGGCTTGGGCTGCTGCTGTCCGATGTTTTTGCTGCTGCTGCCTCTGGTCCCTTCACCTCAAAGCGTGCGAAGAAGTGGTTCAGCTCCTCTGCAAGCTCCGCGTTACCCTCAGTCAACGTGGTATTGCCAGGTTTGTAGTTGGTTAAGTGCTGAACTCCCTGCCATACCTGTCGTGAGTTGTTGGTGGTGAAGTGGTCTTCGATCCTTCTCTTGTACGCTGCCTTGGCCTCTCTGATGCCTCTTTTCAACTGAGATCTGGCTGCACTGTACTGCATACCATCACCGGATCTAAAAGCGGCGTCACGTTGCTTCAGCAGGACCTGGACCTCTTTAGTCATCCAGGGTTTCTGGTTGGAATACACCCGGAGACGTTTGTCCACAGTGACACTGTTGACACAGAAGTTAATATATGAGAGCACTGATGTTGTGTGCTCTTCAAGGTCCTGATGTTCGAACACGCTCCAGTCCGTGTTTTCAAAACAGTCCTGCAGCTGATGTGATGCACCTTCTGGCCAGGTTTTCACAGTTTTTGTGACTGGGGGGGCTCTTCTCCTAATGGGAGTGTATGCAGGGATCAACAGCATGGACATGTGGTCTGACAAACCTAGATGTGGTAGAGGGGTTGCTCTGTAGCCTTTTTGGATGTTGCTGTAGGCTTTATCCAATGTGTTTTTCCCCCTCGTTGCACATTTAATATGCTGTTCAAATCTGGGGAATACTGACCTTAAATCAGCATGGTTGAAGTCCCCAGCTATAATGTGCACTGCGTTTGGATGGGAGTTCTGCTGGTTGCTTATTGTCTTGTGCAGCTCCTCCATGGCAGAGTTAGCATTAGCATCGGGTGGTACATACACGGCCGTTACCATGACAACAGTAAACTCGCGAGGTATGTAGACGGGTCATTTGCATTAGCTAAATGTGTGACCTTTTGTGGCCTCCGTAGGTAATTCCGTTTTTACGTTCTTTGGCAAATTGCACCATTTGGTCAGAAGCTGCTGGTGTCACGGAAATATGTACAAGGTGATGTGATGGTACTATTCCAGAAAGCAAACACTCGAGTGACATACGGAGGCAGGAAAGGTGGAAGTGGCATAAATTACCAGACTGTCAACTAGAAGAACATCCTGTTTGAGAGCCTCCCTTTGTTCTGTTAGTTTGACTTTTAATTGCTGTTTCCTTTCACCTTCTTAGCTAGTGATAGGAAAATATATTGCACTTTATCAACTGTTGAGATTTCCCGGTGTGTTAAAATCTAACCTCAAACGGTCTCGATGAAACACTATGACACTTCTCCTACAGCAACAGTGCTGAAGGGCATCTTGTGCATATCTGTGAGATACAGTATCTGTGACAAAATGGCAATATTTGACACCCTGGGAATAGGAATGGACACCTGTATTGGATAATTATTAAAATTCTATTGTGTCAGGCTTACAATAGAAGAGCAAAGCCCTGCAGTGATTATATTAGATGTCTAATTATAAATAAAGAATCTCTAAGACTCTCCTGTCCAGCTGGGAGGGTTTTTTTTTATTTTCAATAAATGGAAAGAAACATGAGGAGGAAAGAAGCAAGACGAGAAAGGAAGGAAATACAAACGAAGAGGTTTGGGGGGTGCAAAAAAGAAAAGAAAAAAGTCAAGAAGAAATGCAAAAGTGTAAATGAAGAAGAAAGAAAACATCAACACTAAAAGACTTTTTACCTTGCATTCCTGAAGATGAATATTTATAATATGAAAGACAGTTTAGATGCGATCCCACTGAGCCGTTGTCTTGAAGACTCTCTTTCACAGCTGTGTTCACAGCACTCGACAATCAAAGGACTGTGATCACATCTGTCCCCACTGAGCACAGATGAAAGACTTCACTTCCTCATTAGATAACAGCAGAGCCAGATGTCAGTGACAAAACCTTCACGTCTTAAACTCCCATCACAGAGCGCAGGGTTAGTACTCAAATCAAACTATGGAATCAAAGGGTAAGAAACTAAGTTAATGTAACATAAAGACTGTCCAGCAGCCACAGTGGAGTAACTGGAGGATCAAGTCTTGCTCACGGACATGCTGTCAGTCCTTATTTACAGAAGTAAAATAAACCAGAGTGACATGGGCTTATTTTCCAGCACGTCTCCGTTCTGTTATCTTTCTCCACTCAGTCACCACAACTATGGTTTGTAATATCAGCTGCAGATATTTATCATGCTTCATTTCCATGTGAGTGATGCACATGCATGTGCTTTCTGAGAAATGTATGCACACATTTAAGCCACCTGTCAGCAGTCAGAAGTTCTTCTTTCTGATGCAAAGTCAACACTCATCTCCAGTCACTGTGAACATGTTGCATTAACCAACAGAGCGTATTGACAAACACTGTTTTATTCTTTTAGATTTAAGATTTTGAACTAGTTAATTGTCCTATTGCTGCTGCTCATGTCATAATTTACAGTGTCAACATAAATGTTCGAATAGGTCCTGAACGTTAATAGTGCGTGGATGGTTTTAATGAGCGAGTCCCTCTTTGTTTGCAATGTTCACAAAATGTGGGATGCATGATTCAACTTTCACAGTGTTTCACTAATACACATTTGGTGATAACATTTAAAAACCTTGCACAATCAGCGACCAATGTGATTAAAAAACTGATAGCATGCAAGCGTGGAGGCAACACAGTGGTGCAATGGTTGCCCAGCAAACGCAGTTGAAACAGTGGCGTTATCTCCTTGCTCAAAGCTGATTGCAGTATGAGGGCAGAAGCCGGACTATGTAAAAGGGCAACGCTGACGTTGTTCCCAAGTACAATAGAGGTCCGATGAGATGGTCTCTTACAACACAAGAAATATATTCCATGTTGTTGCAATGAAGAACGGGGATGCGTACATCTAACATCTTCTTTCACAGTACCCCTAGCAACTTCTACATGTCCTCCTTCATTACATCCATGAACCTCTGTGAGGTCTTCCTGTTTTCCACCTTCTCAGTTCCATCTTCAACATCCTTCCTTCAGTATATCCACTATCCCTCCCTCCATTTCAACCTCGAATCTCTAACTTTGTCTCCAAGCCACTCAACCCGAGCACTCCTTCTGATCCTTCTGTCACAAATCACCCCTGACACTTATCTCCACCCTGCCTACACTCTTTTCTTCACTCGTCTTGTGCAATGGATGCAACAAATTGTGAGCAATGAATTGCACAAAAATCCCATTGAAGATGGCATGGTTGCCAGTGTCAGACAGGGTTCAGAAAATGCTGATCTACTGGGATTTGCCACTGGGATCATCTGTAGGATTTGCAGAGATTGGCCTGAAAAGGGGGAAAATATTCAGTGAGCGGTGGTTTTCTGGGCAAGAATGCTGTGTTGATGCCAGAGGTCAGAAAATAATGGTCAGAAAATAACTGCTCTGCGCTGATAGTTAAGCAACAATAACTCGAATAGGAGTTAAGTGTAAAGGCTGAGCTCCCAGTTTACATGGGCTTGTTTAACTTAAACAAAAGCCTTCCAAGTGTGGCGCTGTCGCTTTTATAAACATCCAAACTTGGATTCCTATTAAAATGTAAATCTGCAGATTAGGAAGAAGCTTCACCTCACTGTGTCTGTTTATCTGTTCAGTGCACATTTAAATAGATATGATAAGTGCTGGCGAATATAGAAACTGAAAAAAATACCTCTCAGACAAATTCTTTGATGTCATTACCAGAGGGAGGGTGAGTTGTTTGTAGCTTCTGTTAATGTAGAGATAAATAAATAATAAAACAAACAAAAGTTTTTTGTAGTTTTAATAAATTCTCATTTCAGTTTTACACATGGTCTAGAAATACAGCTTTCTTTCATCCAGATAGCATCTTTATTTTCCCTTTCTTTCTTTTTCTTCCCTGCTGTTAGGCTCTCTGTGCAGTCCCAGTTGTATTAAAAAAACCTTATTTTTAAAAACGCCTAACATTCCTATGAAAAAATATTGCATAAGGTACAGTTATGCAGAGATGTTATGTGAAAGAAGATTTGAGGCCACAGGCTCAACAGGTTTATTAGTAATAAGGAATTAGAAATGTGTGTGCATGTATGAACAATGAAGGCCTCTTTCGACCTGTTTGGGGCAGTAGAGTAAAACACAGCAGTGTCTGATCTGCTGCCAGAGGAGATTAGGTCAAGGCAGCACTGGCAGCAGCACAATTACAATGTCGTGTTCCCAAGACTTACAAGGACATTACTGTGATTTTCAATCATTTCAAGGATACTAACTCCAAACCTTTGCCTTAATTAGTCATTGCCTAAACTAATTTTCCCTCCAAATGTAACCTCAGTCTAACCTCAGCATGTCTACAGCTTAAATATTATTGTTTCTCTTTATGAGGATTTGCTTTTTATCCCCATAAAGGAGAAAAGTCCCCATAATGTGCCTTAGTAAACAGATTTAAGTCCCCACGACACATCCCCACATGCTGCAACGAATCAAAGTGCCTCTCATTGTGCACCTGTGTTGTAGCCACCTCTGGCGTTTGTGGTTTTTCTCTAGGTAACCAACTCTTAATATGTCACAAAGCAACATTCAGCAGGATAACATGAAATGTAACATACTTTATTTTCATACTTTAGCGCACCCATACAAGTCAAAGCTTTTTACATCATTATAAAGTCAGTAGCAGCGAGTTGAAGTCATGTGATCAGTGTACTTTGTCACCACTTAATAAGATAATATATTAATATGTTCCTACTGCTTATGTAGGATGTTCTATGTTAGAAGACTACATAGTGAGCTCATCAGCAAAACTGGTAGTACGCTACTTTTGTTATAAGATATTCTGAGTGCATTAGATATGATACAGTAATATTGATTATACATTCAGATGTACAAAATAGCAAATTCTCTTTATAATCCTCAATATCCGTTTCAGTCTAATTTCATTTTCTATGATGTTTATACAGTTGTTCAGTGTTTATAATCTCATATTACAGTAGCTATTTTACTGGTAAGGTGTATGTATGTATTTCTTAACACTGATATTTATGTGACCATCGGTTGTTCTGTATTTTGGTTTGTAAACATATTAAAGAAAGAATATGGCCACAAAGTCATTTTTTCAGAAAATCTTTAAAACACTTTCATCTTTGCATAACAGAACCCCCCCCAAATTAATCTCAGCCTAAACAGGAAACTTAAAAAAGTTGGTTATAAATCTGTATTTGTGCTCCAAAGCATGAAGTGTGGTGAGCAAAACATGCCTTTAAGATAAGTCTAGGTTAGTTAATAGTTCATCTATCCATCCATTCTCTTCCAATTCAGGGATGCGTGGGGGTTGGAGCATTTCCCAGCTACCACAGGGCGAGAGGCAGTGTACAGCCTGGACAGGTCGCCAGTCTGTCACAGGGACAACACATAGAGACAGACATCTATTCACACTCACATTCACACCTCCGGGCAGCTTAGATTCCAATTAACCTAACCCCACTAACTGCATGTCTTTGGACTGTGGGAGGAAGCCAGAGTGCTCGGAGAGAATCGACCCAAACACGGGGAGAACAGTGGCTTATAAATAAGTCAGATAGAAGAATTGAACTCGGGTCCTTCTTGCTGTGAGGCAATCGTCCTAACCACTGTTCCACCATGGTTAGCAGCAGTAATATAACCCTTTATTTATTCTTTCTTTAGTCTAGTGTCTGCGCCGTAATACGAGACAGTGGAGCATCTAGACACAAGATCCTGACCTGTGTCTGAGAAAAGGTCGGAGTCACGTGTGTGTGACTTTGTCTGAACTGTAAATCTAACCTTGAGAACAAAGATGATTTTGGAATGTGAGCTCCGCTTCTCACTTGTAAAAGTGCTGTTAAGAATAGATCTGAGATCTGGAAACAAGTTGAAAATGTTAAAACAAAGCCTCATTGCCAAGTGTATCATAACCGGTGGTAACAAAATATCATTATCCTGCTATGCAAAAGAAATCTGGATGCATACAATTGTTTCCACAATGAACTGCAATTATACAGGTTTTTGCTTTAAGCATGCAAAGTAGATCTGAGTTTTGGATAGTGTTAGATTAGGAGGAATGTAAAAGATGAATGTAAAGTGTGTGTGTGTGGGTCAGTACTGAGGCACTAGGTGGCTGTTTGCCAAACATTCCTGTTGACAGTCAAACAGCGGAAACAGGAAGACAGTAACGCAACACTATCAGCCGTGCTGAAACACCTTGCACACTTCACAAAACAACTTGGCCTCTTCCAGGACACAAGCATGCACGCATATGCATACACAAACGCTCATAAAAAATCATCTAAACCACACAATGGCAATCTTCCACAGGTACAAGCAGTTTTCCTGTGAGGCCTGTTCATTTTGTTAAAAACCGAGCACCCTGAGTTCACAGGGGAGGCTAAATTTGTGTTACACCAGCTTATTAGCACAGTTCATATGAATAATACTTTAAAGCTGTGTTTTATTTTCAGCTTCTTCACAAACCCTCATCAGTATCGGTGATATGTGAAGGTCAGCATCAGCGTGCTGTCACACCTTCTTTGTTTTCTTGTTCTTAAACCAGAGTGAAAAATGCCGTCTTTACTGTACACACTGTCGGGTTATAAATACATCCGATTACGATACGAGTTGCCAGGAGTCACAGCTAACTTGTTCAGTGGAAGTGCAGCCTTGTTATGTGCCAAATTGCAGTTCTGGCAATAAAATGAAATAAAACAAAGTCAGATGGTTCATCATCATTACTGGACACGCTGAACGTGTCAGTGATGATCTCAACAGTCTAGTTTAGCTGAGGAAAGAAGGAAGCCATGATAAAGTCTTTAAATATAAAAACAAACTTAAAGAATACTGAATAACATTTAGGTGAACACTTACACTCAGTTTACTGGTTATTAAAAACAAAACAGGTAGAATCCACAGCTCCCTTTGTATTATTTTGGAGACGTGTTATGTAGTGGAAATGGAGAGAGAAGTAGGAAATTAACCACTAGACATCCCAGAGCATCTTAGTGAACAACAGAGTCAGAACTGCTGAGAAACGCGTGCACTCAGGATAATCACAGTCAATATTTCTAATGGCTTACTGCTTAATTATTTCTCAAGCGAACTTTACATGAAAGACTCAGACATAAGCTGCAGTTGTTACTGTTAACAAACTGACAGCACAGCTACAATCTATGATAATGAAGTTAACTGTTTGGTGAAATTGGATTTACCACCCTCTAAAATTCTTATTTCACGGTGCATTTGCCAAATACTTTCACTCACCCTGGCTTTTCAAAAACTCGAGCTCAATGACAAATAATAAGGACAAGAAAAGAACTTGGGCTGCAGCCAAGTGGTGACAGAGAACCGGACACCTGATGACAGCAGAGTCACCGTGGCCCCTTGTTCTCGGTTTAGGCCCACCCATGTTCCCATGTTTCTGACATCAACTTCCCAACATTTATAACATTTTTGATAGTTTTAGAAGAGCTAGAGTTCAGCAAGTTCAATATCGTCACTCTTATTTTAGACATTCTTACACTGTTGTGTGGGCAGCTTGTTGATGGTGTGTCTGCACGCTGCTCTGTGGGACACAGATGATGTTAAACTGTATTTATTAGTATTTCCCATTAACTGCGAGTAAAATGCTCACTGTATTATCACTTCAACGTGATAACGCCACGAAAGATGAGCTCAACTGTTTATGGAACTGGTAGAATTTAACAAAAACAATGAGATAATTCTGTAAATATTAGAGACGACTCTCATTCCTTGTAGATTTCTAGCGTCCAGGATTATGAAATTTCAAGAAATTACAGTTCCTGAATCAAACGAGAGGACACAGACCCCAACCCCACCACCAACTATTATAACATGTACAGTACAGACATTTTTTATATTTATTTTTTACATTTTATATTTATAATTATCTGTTATGTTTAAATTATCATTTGAAAAAAAATGAAGGTTGTCACTTGTCACATACAAGTGTCCCCGGACCATCTAAATCACATCATAAGTAGGCACAATGCCCATTCTCCTTCTGGCTTCCTCACTCATCCCTTGTAATATATTTTAAATATGTTGAATTGTATTATTCTCACTTACATCATTTGGGGTTCTCTTCCATTTTTTGTCAGGTCCTGTCAATTCAAACAACCGCTAAGCTTACCTGACATTTATCTCGTACAAAGATACTGAAACGGCTTACCTGCTATGGCAGTATTCCTACACGAGCAGGGAAGACTTATCATTGAAAATATTATTCCACTGGTACTCAGACAGGAAGTTCATTCTTCTCAGGCATTTTTTTAAAGGATAAAAGAACAAGATCTTGGGAACATTTGAGGGGGACTTTAAAGGTCTAGTGGGAACTGCAAGAAGCTTTGTACAAAAACAAAGACTAGATTGTATGAGCCACTCCTAAAGCATCACATTTCCATCCTACGCAGAAACCTTTACTCTATATAGTATTGTAACGCAGTGACAGCAGTGGTACGTAAGATTTTGACAAAGTTTGTGTTCTCCATTCTTTAAGCACCCCCATATGGAAAAGAAATAGTAAAAACTTATATGTGATTACTCATGAAAGTGGCCACTTTCTCATTACTTTCATACATTGTTTTAGTAAGTATCCAAAACATACAAGTTTCATTATATAATTTTTCAAGGGATCTTATATCTGTTTTCACTCTTATATGCTTTTCATACAAGTTTCACACAAGACAGATACAAACTTTATAAGATTTATATATATCTTTTCCATATGGGCCAATTCGAGCACCGTTTCAAAAGTACCGGTTTGGCACTGGTATCAAACCTAAACGATACCCATCCCTAGTCCTGAGCAGACACATTTTGCACATTTTTTACATTTTGGAGTGAATATTGACAGTCTGGCTGGCCCACATCCTTTTTTCTTTATGCTCATTCCAAATATGTCTACACACACATTATTAACAATCATATTAGTGATATTAATAAAGCTTTTCTATGTGTTTTTCCCTTCATCCCCCTCATCATCCCCCTCCTCATGTGCTAAGCTCACCCTTGGGATAAAGTAACAAAGCACAATAGGAGACTAGCAGAACAAGTTCTAAGGACCTGATCCTCACTTAATTCGGTCTCATGTACACTTGTTTTAACTTGTGTTAAACTTGAGGAAGGCTGGTACCCATTTGAATTCCCAAATACATTAAAACCCATATTTTTATTCTGAACTGTGAAGATTGAAATAAAGCCCCTCCTTCCCAAACTTTAAACCACCTCTTTACCGAGTGACAGTTTTGTAATGACTATTAGCAGGGCAACATTAACTTATCTTACTTAGCTTACCATGAACTGAAAGGCTGGGTGTAATTAGGCTCATGTAAGGAAAGAATACTGAGTTTATATTTTTTCCACAAAACATATTTAAACATCCTGTCTATCATGTAGTGACATATATCCTACAGCGTCTACTTCTAATACTAAATTATGTGTGTCTTACACTTGTAGCTTTATTGATTTTAATTTGCATTAATTAAAACACGCACACACCAAAAAACGAAACAAAACACCAAACCACATCCGAGAGCATAGCAGTGACCAGCTCTGGTGTAAACAATGCTGGCGTCCTGCAGCTGCTGCTATTGTATTGGCTACACAGCCAGTGTTTATAGACATGGAGTAAGTCCGGACAATATCTATTACATTACTGGCAGGATGCCTCACTGATTGTATCAGTCCGTCCAATGAAATTTGAGCAGAGTCTATCACCAGTAATTGGAGTTTTATCTGCTGCTATTTTTATTCAGTTAATCATATGAGTTAAATAAGTAATGATTGATGTTAAATTGCACTTACAACATAAACAGACTGAGTCAGGGTGTTTCAGTCAGTATAGCTCCAGGTATGTCCAGGTATGTCACATGGTGACACACAAGCACACAAAGACATACACGGCCACACAATTCAATTCCATTCTTTTATATTTTTAAACTACGTTAACAGTCACCTCGAGGCACTTTCTATTTTAAGATAAAGACCCGACAGTGACAGAGACAATCTAATGGCCCCCTTTGAGCGAGCACTTTGTAACAGTAGGAAGGAAAAACTCCCTTTTAACAGGAAGAAACCTCTTGCAGAACCAGGGAGGGGCACCAATCTACTGCAACTGATTGGTGGTGAGGGGGCGGAAGATGGGACAAAAGACACAATGTGGAAGAGAGCCAGAGATCCTCGCACACACGCACTCACATACCTACACACACACACACACACACACACACCCTCCTGGAATTGCCACATCTATCACAACTGCTGTCTTCGGCTCCTTGTCAACAACCAGTTTATCTGGTTGGTAGAACAACAACCGCTTGTCTGTCTGGAATTTAAAGTCCCACAGGACCTTTGTCCTGTTTTTCTTAATGGTGAGAGAGACAGACAGACAGACAGACAGACAGATGGGCCTTCCTCGCTTACAGCCTTGACTGTGTGGCTGCAGTGAACATATCATTGAGATCCTTTACATACAAAGCCAAAGGTTTAAAACACTGCCTGAAGCATTGTAGTAAATGGGCACTCTGCACTCAGCTGCAACTGGGAGTCAGAATTGTGTTGCAATGGATCCAACAATCCTTGTTGATTGTTACGTCCCCGTTCAGGGAGATATTCATGCTTCATTGAAACTGTTTAAAGAAGGAGATTTGTCCAGTTCTATGGTTAATCTAAGATTCTGTTGAATTGCATTGTGTTACACTAATGGTGTTCACAACACAAATATAGTCATAGTTTATGTAGAAGAACATTACTTTGAATTTTTTCCACAATTTGTATAATTGTAGAATTCCAGGTGAACCTCTGCACTTCTTTTTAAGCCCAATCATGTTGCTGATCCGCCAAATTAGTTGCAAATGTTTTTGAATCTTTCTTTTTGGGACAGCTTACTTTTCCAGTCTTTTGCTTCCTCCATGCCAACTTTTTTGTAAAGTCCTGCTTTTGTTGAATTCAAAATGAGCTAATATTTTTCTTATAATGGTGCAATTTCTCAGTTCAGACATGTGAAAAAAGGTCTATATTCTATTATATATAACATATGGATTCACAATATTTGCAAATCATTGCATTCTATTTTAATTTACAGAAACTTTGCTTTTACAGGATTATTACCAAAAATGATGCAAATAAACTTGCTAAGAGCTGATTGGATATAGTCTGAAGATTATAACTCCAGAAACATTTGCTAGTATATAAAATAACTCTATTACTTGTTCCATCGCATTTCAGCTTGCTGCCTTCATGGCATTTTTCATAAATCACATTACCTATATTTTAAACAGCAGAGACAAATAGAAGGAACAAAAATACAAAAACAACCAGCTTGATGCATCTATATACATACTCGTCAATGGAGCCCCCAATGAAGGTGGTCATTTAGCTTAAAGCCTGGCGTTCTTTACCAGGGATCAAGGACATGTAGGTTTACGTCTAGCTCTGCTGAAAACGCTGCGAGGGCAGCATGAAAATCAATAGCATCATTTTTTTCAAGCTTTGCATTTCTTCCAATTTATTAAAAGCTATTTACTGAGTAGTTCCTATCTTAGAAAATAGCCTGTCATCTTCTGCCTCTGTCCTTTTTGATATGTGTGATTATCTCTGTGGCTTTTGATGGAAGTAGCTCCAGGCAACAGAACACAATAAACTGGCTTGACATTAAAATGTATGGAGCTGCCAATCAAATTTGTTTACTTGCAGGAACACTTTTCTGTATATTTCCTCTTTGATCTTGCAAACCTACCTGACTTCCATGTTGGCATTTTGTTCATGAGATTCGAGGCTATAGCACTCAGGACTACCAACCGCATCAGACAAGACACTTGGGCTGCATCTCCAAGCTCATGGGTCTGAGTTTGAGACGGGTGTCCCAGAGGGGTCTTATTGTCATAATGAATTGTAAACACAAGGGAGGACAGTTCAGTGTCAGCTCCCATAAGTGTGGTGGGAAAGTCCCGGCATCACTCTCATGAACCCCGCAACAATAAGCACAGCAGGACGAGAGGAGAGAGAGCAGAGGAGGTTTGTTGTGAAGATCTTGACTTATCAGCGCCATGACAGCTAGTGCAGACACAGCGACTGGGTCAAGATGAACTGCCTGTGTTTCTTTTTGTGTATTTGTTGTCCTTTTGTAGGACGCTGGAGTTCAGCCTTCAAGAGAAGAGATATTTTTGAGAAGTGCAGACATCTTGTCAAGCAGTAAAGGGATGATGAGTTAGAGTTTCTGATTTGAGCAAATTATTTGCTACATGAAAAGATGGATACAGTCTTATGACTCTGTTTCCTCTAATCTCTGAAAATGATTTTCTTTTTCATATATTGTTTTTCTTTTTTTCATGTTCTATACATGTGCAATACCATCTTTATTTTTATTTTATTCGACTACTGTGTAACAGACAGTTGGACTACAGGCTTTTTAAACATGGTCCCGTTATTATTATGATTTTCTTGTTTTCTATGTACATTTTTGTTCAGCATGTGTCATGTATCAACTGTGTGACAATAAAGGAATCTGAATCTTAAAAAAAGACTCAGTCATATTAAATTCATGGAATTTTTATATGGCAAGTACCTTGGCATTAACATAAGCTTAGAAATTGAGAAATGGATTTTGTTCGTGAAACACAGCAATAGTGTAACTGCTTTGATCGCTTTGAAGATCTATGACTACTCACAATTAGTTGCCATCTTCAAAAGGACTTTGTTGCATGACGGTGGCAACAAAGTGGTCTTTTAAAAAAAGGGGTCGAGTGTGGGGTCAGCCAATTTGTGATAATTAACTGTAAATAACTGGTAACCCACATAATAGAAATTGTAAATAATTGAAAACCCACAGTTGACAACCACTTGTTGAGTCCCCTGTTATATCGTCACAGAACAGTTGTTCACATTTGCACAGACTGGCAATAGACATGGGAACTAACTAATAACAAAGTTATTAAATTACTTTCACATTTCTTTGTAAAATGACCTGAAATGCATTGTTTCATAGTTGCCAGTTAACAAAATATAAACGTGAGGCTACAATCCCACACACCAACACAAATTCCTATCCTAATATGATTGTTCTTAATATTTAGGTATGGAGTTATATATATATATAACTTTATATATATATATATATATATATATATATATATATATATATATATATATATATATATATATATTATTAGGGGTGCAACAATACATGTATCGATATTGAACCGTTTGATACAGTGCTTTCGGTTCGGTACGCATATGTATCGAACAATACAATATTTTTAATTTATTTTATCAACTTTTCTTCTGACGATGCTGTCTGTGTTGAGAGCTCAGTGGATCTGCGTTCGACTACTCCGCCTAGGCTGCACTGTCGAGTGCAGATCCACTGAGCGCAGCACAAGCTAGCAAGACAGAAGCTAAGCTCGTTGCAACATGGCAAATTGAACCTCCCCCACCCTCATTCAGATCTGGCCTTTGGAACTATCTTGGTTTTCATGTGAAGCATGACCCTGATGGTAAGCGCGTCATGGACAAAAGTAAAACAGTATGTCGGATGTGCCGTCCGGCCCCACGCACGGGGCGATCCGCGGTAACTTGTTAACGGAGATTTGGCGCGTTATGGCGTTAACGTCATTTTAACGAGATTAACACTGACAGCACTAGTGGGAACAAAATGAATATGACTGCACATTTACGCCGACATCATCCTAGTGCAAAGACAAGTGGAAGCAGACAAAAACAACAAGCACGCATGCTACAAACTTTACCCGAGTCATTTAGACAGTCGTTAGCACAGGATTCTCCTTATGGGGACCTGATATGTTTAATATGCTGCTGAGAATATAGCCCAGAAGAAGCGGATAGTATAGCTTTTATTTTGGAAAGAGTCATTTCTCTGTAATAAACTCTCTTTTCCAAAGATGAGGGATTCCTCAATCAGATAGATTTATTTTTTTCAATTATTTTGTTGTTTCAGCAACATTAAATTTAAAAACTGTACTTTTGAGTTAAAATATATATTTATAATTTTAATAAATGACAAATTAAAAAGCCATGAACATTTTTTTGTATCGAAAAAATATCAAACACCAAAGTATCGAACCGAACTGTGAATTTTGTGTATCATTGCACCCCTAATATGTAGTTAAATAATGAACACATATTAGCTTTTGCTCCTTGTTGCTGTCAGTGGCTGCTTTGGGCTGGATGTTTCATTTCTACTGGCCATCCGGACAGTCATTGCAGCACATAGCAGTCAAACTTTCAATCTGTCCAACTTTGCCTGCAGTGACCACTCTCTGCACTATAAAACGTACACAATATACAGCACAGACAACAGTGCAGGACGTGTGCATCACTGTTTTGGCTCATTGGAAAGTGGCTCCAAGCACAAGCCACTCTGAATTGCTGGCTAAGAGATGCAGGTTATGTAGTACCAGTTTTCTGGATAGAAAACATTTAACGTGTGGTCACTTGGGAATGGATCTGCTCTCCTCCATCTTAATACGTCCTAGCTATTAGACAAATGTTTTCATATGGTGCAAACAAGGCTAGTATGGAATTACCACAGCAGGTTTCTTAATCATCATTTACTTCCTTCCATATTTAGTGACAGATAATGTGAATGAACTGAGACAGGTTACACTTTATCCAGCAAAAGGAAACTACCAGGATATTTTTTTACAATAATCTTTAGACCCTCTGAAGTAACTGATCTTTTCAGATGAACCAAACAATTCTGAATAAAGCACGTTATTCAATTAAAAACAATGCAAAGATAAAAATGCAGAAAACGGATATTTGCTCCAAATAGAAAGAGGAAGGCAAACAGGAAGTCACTGCTTAAAAATGATTAATCAAAGCAGAAGACGCAAATGCAGGATGTAATAAGAAAATGGGAGAATGAAAAAAGGCGAAAAGACGAGTGAGGAGAAGAGAGATGAAGGAGAGGGAAGCATAAAATGGAAAAAGATCAAGCGGCAAGAGGAAAAATGATGACTGAGAGGCAAAATGGAGAAGTTTTTTTCTTTTAAGCCTCTGTTATAGACAGAAAACAATAAAGCATCCGAGTTTTATTTACAAGTGACAAGAAAGACAGAGGAAAAGGAAACAAAATGTTATGTGCACAAACAGGAAATACTGAGTTTCACATCGTGTGTCTATGTTTGGCACACAGATTACATGTAAATGAATGCTCAGTGAGCCAAGAAATGTGCCCCTCCCTGTGGAATGTGATCATTCAAAAAATGAATGCACATCTCAGTGTGATGTTTCAGCTGCGAGGAAAGAAACCAAGTGAGGAAAAAGAATACCCAGACAATCACAGACACTGAAAATAACCTTTCTGGTGAAAGAGAATGAGAGCAAACTGAGACATCTTACAAATGACTCGAGTTTCATTGTAACTGTAAACGCACAATGAATTTCCTGAGATTTAAAGGGTATTTTCACACCTGTAGTTCATTTCGTCTGGGCTGCATCAGTTGATGACTTTGTAAATTTGTAGCTTTTTTTCTGTGGCAGTGGCTTCTTTCACACACAGTGAACTTCAGGCTAACCACATAGTGTCACTACAAATCACGAGAGAACATTCTGCTTGCTTGTTGGCCAGATGTGTCTGAGGCGGAGGCAACAACAAAAAGTAGAAGAAGTAGAAGAAGTTTCCGTGTTGTGGTCTGCTGGACAACGTCTGGGCAATTTTATTAATTTTACTCTGTACTCTGCACGTCTATGCTATGCCACATCTGAGAATGCAAAGCATACCTGTTTACAGGAAGGTGTTTAATTCAGACTTGCTGCGTATGGTAGTTGTGTCAGATCAAGGTTGGGTCGCATTCTCGCCAGAAACAAAGTGATCTGTTTGTTTGAAACTAGTCTGAGACCACCTCATGCTGAGTTCAAGGATCTCTGGATTTTTCTATTCCTAGTCATTTGTGAAATGGACACAACTTTTGATCTGCTGTTTTGTGTTTCTGAGTTATTTGTTTGTTTGTTTTTCATATTCCTTGATATGAATCCTCCACCCATGTTATTTGTGACTCTTTAGCTGGCCACTCTAGAGAGACCACAAGTCCTTTAGTTACACATCCTGCTTTAGTGTCTTCACAACATACGTGCTGCAGGAATGTGCTTCCTATGTTTCAAACTCGTGCTAAATGTCACAAAAAAAGGAAAAAAATGTCCATGGACACTAACAAATAAATTGTGTTTTCGTGATTATTTACAAACTGATCATTTGGCTCATCATTTTTTTCGCTGCTTTATCTTTCAAGTGAAATTTAGTAATATCTTTATCTGACGGTCACAGCAAAAACAGGTGAGAAATTACGCCCAAAACCACAGAAAGAGACAAAGAAAAGCTCATAGAAAATAGTGTCAGTGGTTGAGTTCTGCTCCAGTTGGTGAAACCACAGTGTAACTGTTCATTCAGGCTCAGCAGCCTCCAGATGGCTGAAATATTTTATTGTCTTCCTGCAGGGCTTATGGGACTTTACACTGCCTGGATGGCTTCCTATTGTAATTCCCTTAAGCGCCATTACTGCAAAAGAAAACTTTACCCACTAATAAACACATACAACAGCAATCCATTGTGGAACTGTTACTGTCTTTTGTTGTCGCATTAAATCATGCTTTGAAAGAGGTGCCATTTGGCTCTGTTCCAGTGATGCTTCTACAAATGGGCTGCAACTCAGTTTCTGTGAAGCACAGTTACACAATGCATGATAGTAGGAGTCAAATGCACATTTTGATCCAGCACGGCACCTGACAGGTAGTGAAAACTAAAAGTTTTGCCTGAAAAACTGAATTCAATGTCTTCTCCTTAATTTTTCAAATTGTAAAACAGGCAAAATCTGTGCACAAAGTGATTAAGCATGTATCTAAAAAGCACGGTGCTTATCTCTCCAAAAACAAGGGCATGAGTAGAAAAACAGTCTTTGGGGGGCATGAAGGGAGTTGTGGAAGCGGCTGACTGAGAACATGCGTGGAAGAAAACTGCCAGAAAACAGGAGGAACTGCAGAAAACTAACTTAAGTTTAAGACAGTCCTTAAATATCTCCCATCAGTTTGTGTGGGTTCTGTTTGCTTCCTTTCACAGGCAGCTTGCCTCGGGGCTGATAGAAAGATGTTCCTGTGATAGTCACACGGTTGGCTTGCAGCATGCACACATACATCTGCTCGGCCACGTGGAACCAGTTCAGAATGGGTGGAAAACTTGAAAATGTTGCAGTTACATAGAGTTTTCTACTAAAAAAAAACATTAAAAAAACAAACACCCATCAGAGGCTAGAGTGAACATGAGTGAACCCATAATTAGTTTTATCATCCTGGAGTTCAGTTTCTTTTTTATTAAATTTAGTTTGATTCTTGCCTTTTGTTCAGTTTTCACCTTTATGTTGACAGATTTATATTTGGTTAACAGTTTATTGTTTATCTTTTTTCATCTTGTATCTCTCCAGTATTTTGGCTGCTGGATTATGGTGCGTTGAGTTTTCTTTATTTTGTATTTTGTTAATTTCGTCTTGATTATACTCTCAGTTTAATGTTTAAATTTTCTAGATGTAGTTTTCTGCTTCCCTCGTGTTCCTTGTATTTTGCATTAGGGGTCCTGGTTTTGTTACCTGTTTAATTTTGTTAGTTTTGTGACTTGTTTCTGTATTTAGTTTGACTTTTCCTTTAGTCTTGTTTCCTCGACTGTTCTGCACCTGTGCGTTCACCTTCCCCGATTAGCTCTGTGTGTGTTTATACGTTTAGTTTGTTCTGTTGGTTGTCACATCACACTGTTGCCCACTGATGTTTCCTATGCTCGTGTTGTTATCTGCGGTGTGGCTTCTGTTTTCACGGTTTTCTTCTGCTTTCTGAATTATTCCTACCTCACCTAGAATAACGGTCTATTCTTATTTGATGCTTGCTTGTGAGTTTTGTATTTGGGTCCTTGTTTACCATAAACTTGACAATTAATTCCATTGTAATTAAGACACAAGTGAAGAGGGAACACAGTTGATGTTACACAGCCACAGTCCACATAGGAAGGAGCCTGAACGGGTTGACAAATTGACAGAACTGTGGACTTAAACTCAAGAGACCACTCTTTGTTTCCGGTTTCAACTGAGAAAAAAATGTAAGTATTGTCCAGCTCTGATTATAATTACAACAAGAAGGACCAAAGTTCAAGTCAATATTTCTGTTAAACACTGTTAAGTAGAGTTAAATATCCTTATAAACATGAAGGCCAAAAGTCTTCAGTTTTAACCCAAAGTTACATCTTTCCTTCAACGTCTTATTGTCTGACCCTAAACACACATGAAAAATATCTGTGCTATCTTCGCTGCTGCTCGTATCAATCATTAGATAGAAAGAGACAAATGAGCAATATTGTTGATCACATTGGATGACTTCTTGTATTTATGTTAGGATAAGTATCTGCAACTGTACAGTGACGCATGCTCTCAGCATCGTTAGTACTAAAATCACGCTGGTCCAAACAAAACTTTAAGTACCACTTTCACTGAAGATGTAAACACTGTAATAACAACACCAGCACAGCCTCTCTTCCTTCCTCATTTCCTCTACTGAATGCATATATGTGCCTAAACACAAAAGAGCAGCTAGCAATGATCTACATCTGCTCTTAGACGTGTTCTGTAGTATGCAACTGAAGGCACAGTTTTAAAGGTCAGGGGACCCGGCCTGTAAATTCTCTGCTTCTGTATACAGTGAGTCTGGTTTAACGATGAGCAGGTTACAGCTCTAAGGGTTCTCTTTTTGAAAATGTTTACCCATCAAGTGTTATATTACATGTTGATATATTACATTAGCATTTACTACAAGTTAACACTGTGGTAGTCCACTAATGTGACTGGACAGTGGTGTAAGTAACTTGAAACATTTAGTCGTTTGCTTGTCTATATTTTGTATTTTGTAAGTGCCGTGTATCATTCATTTATTTGTAATGGTTTAATTTATTTTGCAGTTTCTATCGACATACTGTGTTGTCTATTAGAGATAAGCTATTCAGCAGCATGTAGTATTTAAGATCATGTTCAGCTGCAAAAGTCGTGTACACATTAATGCATCAATCCGGTCTTTAAGGCTACGTCCACACGTACACGGGTATTTTTGAAAACGGAGATTTTCCGTTTTCGTTTTAAAAAATAATCCCGTCCACACATAAAGGCAGAAATGAAGGAAAACGCTGCTATGAACATGCCAAAGCAGCAGGTGGCGCGAGATTCCTAACCGTGTAGAAATGTTGGCCAATCAGAAGTCTAGAAGCCTCGGTGGGAAATAGTAAACAAAGCTGGGGCATAGAAGCAGAACCGAGTCGTATGTGTGGAGGGACAGTAACTGTGTGTATATGTAAGCATTTAAACACTGCAGAGAGTAGAATTAACAGTAACAGTATTGTAGAAATTCATTTCACCGAAACAATAACGTGGCGCACAGTGTGACATCAAAAAAGGCGCACACCTTTGACGCTGCGTTTTCTCCGTTTTTCTCGTCCACACGTAAATGCAAAAACGGAGTTTTCGAAAATATCCACCCCGGCAGGCGTTTTTAGAAATCTCTGTTTTCAGTGACCGAAAACGCCGTTTACGTTTGGACGAAAGGTGCAAACGCATAGAAAAATCTGCCCGGGTACGTGTGGACGTAGCCTAAGTCTGACGTCATTAACTGTTTCCAAACTCCGCTTCAGGTCCCAAAGCCAAACGAACACTGAGACATCACTAAGTTACAAACACAACAGCCTTTAAAAACACAGAGTATTTTGGAAGCAGGGTTCATATGTCATCACTTAAAGACCGGTTAATTATTCATTGATCCAATAATTGAATCTATTTGATTCTGAAGATGGCCATTCTAGAAGGAGTGGACATTTTATTAATATTTATTATTATGTATTTAGCGTGATTGTTATATGTTATATGTTAATATACATTATTACATTACACAATCTTTTGTATATTTTCTAAATGTTTATATTTTATTTTTTGTAGTGAAGCTTTTCATCGCTGGGGTAATAAGAATTTTAAAACATAATAACTGGATCAGGTGTTGAAGAGACAAACTTCCAACGTACACATTATTTTATTTGTGTTCCTATTAGTATAGTGTTCGGGTGATAATATGCACAACAATCTCCATGAGCTACCTATCAACTTGTTTAAATCTTCTCTTACAGGAAGTGCTGACAGACTGTTGTCACCAGCAGTGCAGCCGCCTACGGTCATAGTTATTACAACAATCCATCAAAGGCCTAATCCGTTTACAGGTGAGTCACAACAGACAGTGACTTCAGATGAGATTACAGCAAAGATGATTGGGTATATCTGGACCAACAAACCAGACTGTGTTATTAGAAAGGCTCAGTCTTCAGCAAGGTAATCTGTTTTTGTTATATCTTTGGAGTAAAATGCACTACTATGGCATCTGACCCTGCAAGGCGTGAGTCAGCACAGTGCAGCAGTCATCCTATGTCATCAACACAGACCAGAACATGTCTGCTGTACAGTCTCGCATGTGCTAAATTTGTAAAGCTCAGCAAGAAGTTGTTGCACATTGTGCGTCACATCGGCCTGCACTGGTCCCACCAAGAAGAGTGTAATGTGTCAGGATCAGATGTGTGTGTGTGCATGCATGTGTGTGTAATGCTATTGGCTCACGTTTGTGATTGTCCTCTCATTTTGATGCATGAAATGAACTGTCCGAATATTTGAATCCGGTTTTTAAAACTAAAACTGCACAAACTTCAAAACTTCTAATCTAAATTCCAACTTTGTAAATGCTACCTACCCATGAGTCGTTGGACCCTCGAATACATTTAAATATATAATTTTGTCTATAAACAGTAACTGTAAAATACAGACTTTTTTAATGTTTGAAAATCAGTATGGCATATTGTGTCACCAAAGCCAAATGGGTGTTGGAAAGTGACTATGAGCAGCATGTTTCTGGAAAAACTGCAAATCAAATCAGAGACGTTTTTTCGATATTTACCTCGAAGATTTATTGACTGTCCTTTCTGACTAATTTAGTGCTTATAGCCAGAGGCAAGGACACAACTGAGCTGAAAGTAAACTCAATGCACTTCCATACAGCAACTGTGCCTTGAATAAATGAACGATGAGGGAACAAAGTCTGGATTTTGTAATCATGTTACCGTGACGGCCCCTCCAAATTGGTCTATTAATTCAGCTGCTAAGGACGTGATCAGAGCAGAGCCATACTGTGATGGAAATAAAGAGGGACATTAAGTTTAATAGACTGTTAAAATGTCTTTAAGAAACAATGTGGTCAGTGCCATACATAGCAGGTAGCCAAAGGAACGTGTCGGTCAGAAACTGAGCAGGAGAACATTAGCATACTAAAGGTGATCACAGAAGCTGGTGATACTCTGTCGGGCATAAAACGTATATTAGAGGAGTTTGCTATGACACTGGATAGCAAACTTTTAAAGGTTTACTAAGACATATAGTAACTCTTGGCTTTGCAAACCTTGATAATGATACACATCGTCACACACTTTGCGTTAGATTTATCGAACAACATCCAATTTGCATTACAGTTATTTGGTTTATGTGATCAATTGATCAGTCCCAGGGGGAGACAGAAACTCCTTTGGGTTTGCACCATGAAGGGCATCCTGCAAAATCTGCAAAATCAAATATGCAGAGTTTTCTGCGAAAACTGTGAATAAGGGAGCTTTATTTATGTACTTAATTTATTTTAGTTGTTTTTGCACTATATTTCAAGCAAAATCACTTTGATTAAAGCATAACAGCCTAACAAGCTCATTAAAGTTGCCACATTAATCATACTGGGCACAAAAAACAGCCCTGTCACCATTTATACCAGCACTGAGGGCATGGGTATTCAGTGCAGTCCAGTATTCTCCAAATTGTCAGTGAAGGTAAAGGAGTAGAAAGCATAGATTTTTTTAATAGATTTCCCCAGGAAGTCTTATATTTTTATGCTGTTGCAGTATCATCCATATAATTTGGGAGTCTGAGTCTGCTCTAGTACATCTTTGTAGTAAAAATCGAAACAGTGGCACACTTGTGTCTTCAGCTAGGGCGTACGAGGTGTGGAACCTACACAAGGTTCCAAGAATTGGGAGGTGCACAACGTATCAAAATGGCACCAAGGTATACCTTGCACCATCAGATATAATGTCACTTTGGCATGCGCTGCCATTCTGAGGCCAACAATTGCGGGTGTAATGGGCCCTTAAATGTGGGACAGCAGAGTCGTGGGATGGTTAGCAATTGCTTCGCTGTGAAAAGAATGTGGTTGGACACCAGCCCGGGCCCTGCTGAATGAATTTTGCATGTCCTTTGGGTGCTCTGGGTTTTTCTTACAGTGACACATGTAAGGTTAATTAGTGTCAGTACACTGGTACTAGGTCTTAATGGTTGTTTCTCACTGTGTTAGCCCTATGATGAAATGGCAACATATCCAGGCCTCCTGCCTAACCTCAACTGGTGTAACTTTTAGTCCTCCTCCAAAAACAGTTAAACAGTTAAGAAAATTTAAGTTAAAATATTCCTCATACTGCTGTGTATCTATGTATATAATTGATAAAACAAGTCTGGATTACTTTCACCTAAGTAGAAGATCAAGAATTTGCATGTGTGTATGGTTCTTGAAGGAGGCCCAGTGATCAGGAAGCCACGCAGACAGTAATTATTATGTGAAAAAGTTGTTTTCTGGGAAAAAAATAAAACATTTATTACAACAGGAAGCGATGCATCAAATTGGGATAAACAGAAGGCGGACTGCATTGGTAGGAATTAGTGGTGAGAGCCACACAAGTATCCTCCTTCATCTACATAAATCAATAGTGCTAATAATTCTACCTGCATTGTGCAACTAATAAGTAGTTTATAAAGTATGTAAAATAAACTCAATTCATAGTGCCAATGCTGAGGAAGAAATCCTAATAATCCTACATGTTACTATCCTGACTCTTGTTGATAGAAACCGGAACAACAAAAAAACAAATGAAACTCTCAATGAGTCAGTTTTTTCCACAACAGATCATCAATGAGACTCATAACGACTACATATGAGCAAACACAACTACATTATGAGAGAAAACAATAATCAGAACAGGATGTGCTGCTGTTATGGCACGTTCTGAACATGGCGTCTGTCACCACAATACATGTTAGATAAGATGACAGCGCTGCTGAGAGCTACAAAGAACAACAACCAGGAACAACCACATGATAACAGCTTCTAGCCCGTCATCAGTTGCCGTGCTGAGTCATTAGACTGAAGCCTGAGGGCCCGCGCTCCTCGTCATGTGGCCGTCTCACCTGGTTAACTATGCTCATATGTAATGTGTTTGAGAGAGCAAGAAACAGAAGGGCAGTGAGTTTTGTCAATTTCTCTCACAGGCATTGTCAAGTAAAACAAGAATACCTCTCTATGTATGCAGAAAAAACAACAAAACTTACACACAGATGTTAAAAGAACAACAAAGATTAAATGAATGAAAGAAAAACAGAGCAAAGTATTCACAGCAGAGAAAGAAACATCCCATGTGTCTGAAGCACAAGTCTGTGATGTTTCAAACTGCAGTGTTTGAACTGACTCTAATTAAAAAGACATGAACAAGCTGCGTGTTTTGTTCTTACCAAAGACACAAAAATACAGGCCAGTACATAAATGGTTTTGATAGCTATGAATTGTTTACTCCATTGTAACAACCCTGTATGGGCTTTATCACTGACATGTGTGCTGGAGGTACAGAGGGGGTGTAGCTGGTAGCTGTCCGCTAGGCCTCGGTCTCAACTTCGATAATTTGAGTCAAACACTGTATAAGAAGTTTGTGCTTAAAATTTGGTGAATTCAATGATATTATTTAAGTCTTATATAGTACTACAGTTTTGTATTTAACACTAATTACAAGGTAGATATGTGCTGTATGTCTGTCTGTGTACTGCACCTGTATAGTTAGCTAAGCATGTTAGCATAAGCTAGCACAATATCGCGCCACCCTTAGCTCTAAATATACTCAATTTTGGCTGCAAAATAACCAACATGGCCAAAACGCTAATGTTGACACAATAGCTACATCCATCTTTTACAGTGCTATGACAAAGTATTTGCCAATTTCCTGATTTAGGTTCCACTTATGTGTTTTAAAAGATTTAATAAATGTTAATATTAGATAACCCAAATATAAGATAGCCCAAGTAAATACAAGTGTGTGACAAAGTAATTGCTCCCTAAACCTAATAACTGCTTGTGCCACCTTTAGCAGTAGGAACTACCGTCAAGTATTAGTGGTAACTGGCAATGAGCCTCTTATATCTCTGTGAAGGAATGTGGGTCCACTTTTCAGTGCAGAATTTGGGTTTTTTAGCCACATTTGAAGGTTTTTGAGTATGAATGGCCGGTTTAAGGTCAGGCTAAAGCATTTCAACTGGCTTTACAACATACTTGTTGGTATGGTATTTTTTTCCATTAAATGCTGTGTTTTTTATGCTAGATTAATGGGATCCAATCCTTCCAAAAAGTTCCGCTTTTGTCTTGTCATTTCACCCAAAATTTTCCTAGAAGTCTTGGTGATGATTGAGATGCTTTTTGTCAAATATAAGACAAACCTTGGTTTACTTCTTGGTCTTTGAACTCTTCTTTTTGTTTAGGCCAGCCTCCTTCTTATTGTTCAGTCACATTGACATTAACTCAGGCAAGTGAAGCCTGCATTTTATTAGATGTTGTTCTGGATTCTTTTGTGACCTCCTTGATGAGTCGTTAATGCACTCCTGGGAGTAATTTTGGTATGCCGGCCACTCCTGGGATGCATCACCACTGTTGCAATTTTTCTCCATTTGTGGATATTGACTCTTATTGTGGTTTGCTGGAGTCCCAAGCCTTAGCAATGACTTTATAATCCTTTTAAGATAGATTCCATTAACTCCGTTCATCTGTTGTTTGAGGTTTTTTTGGATCAATTGTTTATGATATGTTGCTTTTTGAGTTTATGATTTACCAAGAGGTGGAATTACTTTTTCACGTAGGGCAAGGTAGTGTTCGTTTGAATAGTTTTCTTTCCCTAAATAAAGCTAATCATCATTTAAAAAATTACATTTTATGTTTACTTGTGTTGTGTTTGAATAATATTAAAATTTGTTTAATAATATAAAACATTTAAATGAGACAAGTACACAAAAAAGAGAAAAAATGAGGAGGGGGCAAATTCTTCTTCAAAGCACTATATATGCAGTCTATGGGGAACCAGCCCTTGGGCTTCATGAACCATACTGAAATATGGATCCAGCCTTTCCTGGTGACTCCACAGTCTCCATCGCTAGTTTAAAGTCTTATTAAGTACAGTGGGATGTTCATTTTGTAAATTATGGTTTAAGAGTCAAACTCATTACCATAACAGCATGCATTATCTCTCGGTTTTGGTCAAAGGATTCTACACTATGCGAATACTGTTATTGTATGTACAGTATGTTTATATCACACTTATTCAATAACTAACAATTAAGGGGCGTGGCTACTGAAACAGGCTTGTTTTTTTCTCTAATGTAGAGCTCAGAACTTGTTCTGCACCCACAGGTTTCACTTCCTGTTTCTATGTGAGGCTCCAGGAAGCCTAAAAACTCAATCCACAGCCTTCTGCTGACCAGCAGCCTGTTTACAGCAACACCGAGCTATAAAATCAAACAAAGAGATATTCATCGAAGGTGAACTGGATACAAAAACAGAACAATCCTCTAGAAACCTTTTCCATATTTTCTCTTAGTGCTTTCACTGACTCATTTATTTGACCCTTCATAAACTTTTACTGTAATGGAAGTAGGAGTTAGTAGTGAAGTGAGGCTTCTTCGTTGGTTCTGTTAAAGTGGAACAACAACTAGAAACCAAAAAATGTTTGAGATTCTGCTGAAAAACACAAACTTTTAGACAGGACATCTATCCTGCCTAATGTACGATGCTACTTGACAAAAATGGTAGAGAATGCTCTCTGGTTCACACCATGAGAAAGTGAACTTGTAAACTTTGTTGTATTACAAATGCAAAACTGCCCTGGTGTATCTGGATGATTTATTGACTCATGGAGGAAACCAAATGTCTCTCTCTTGATAAAAGTGGGTTTGTATTTGTCCATACACAAACACAACACACTGAGTGGGGAATTTAAGTTTTGCATTTATGAATTACATCATGCCAACATAGATAACTCAAGAGAAATCAACACATCTAGTAGAGCAAGTGTTTAATTTGTGCATCTAGAGGAGAAATATTCATTTTTGACAACAATGACAACAAACTTTCACCCTATGATAGCTAGGACATGCTCCAAAGTTCCTTAACATGGTTGAGATGGATGGATTGGCAATAACCAAGATTAACCCATCGAAAATGGTTAGGCTAAATAGTTTATGATATTTTTTCTTTATTACATCACATATTCCCACATTCCTCTTTTTCAACTAAACAGAACACAAAGCTTCCAACTTTTTGATGCACAAACCTGATCACCCAAAATTGCTTTAAGGGGAAATACTTCTCAAAACCACTAATTTACTAATGTTTTAATATAGACAATGCAGCTAGCACATGTGGCACATTTGCTCAATATCCTCACCTTGCAGGAGGAAAAGAACTGAATGTGCACATTCAGGAGGAAAAGAAGGAGACAGGAATGCAGAAAAGCAGAAACTAGTAAAAAGAAATGCAGTCCAGACCCTGAAGCAGTCAGAGAGAAAGTTGAAGGCTGCAGGTAGTTAATCTTGGCTATTCATTTCATGCTTGAGTGCTCATGTAGCCATCAATGTGTCAGAGCCTTCGTAGGCTTGACTTGACACCCTGCAGGGAAAATTAATGACTTCATTAAAAGTGCCATGTTTTCCCGTGATCCCTCCCGCATCGAGCCTTATTGGACAAATTTGGCTTTGATCAGATGACCAGAGCTTGTTAATTTGTTTTCAGACATGCAGTAAGTGTTTTGTGTGTCTGCATGAATACACAAATAATTAACATGAGACTACATCCAATACATGAGGTAAGATGAATTACGTGTGTCTCTAAGGCTGAACACTTGTAGTCTATCGGCTTATCAATCAGGATCAGAAGGCTTTTAATGATACCCATGCTTATTGATATCGAAACTCCTCAGTAATGCTATTTGCACCATTCACACTATTTTGGTGTTGAGACAAAACAGTGTCAATGGTTACTTCTGACACACTGGCACACATACACTTAGATGCATCGGGGATAATTGTAGAGACATTTCCATTGATTAACTGCCATCTGAATTAGCAGATGTGCTTTTATACTGGTAAAAAAATATTTCTGCCACAACAGTATGGAAACAGGCACCTAATAATGAGATTCACATTGTTTTCTACACAGCAGTATGTTGCAGTATGCTGGGAGTGTTTTGTACTGTGCTGGTGTGACATGATGATTTGTAAACTAAGTCCTTCACTGCTCAGTGCACCTCAGACAAATGATATTCCAGTGGAGGTCTGGATGTGGAGGTGTCAGCAGTTTTAATAACAGGCTGCAGAAAACCTGCACTCATTTCTGAGGCAGCCTGTCAGACTAATCCCACTGAGGCCTGGTGTGTGTGTGTGTGTGTGTGTGTGTGTGTGTGTGTGTGTGTGTGTGTGTGTGTGTGTGTGTGTGTGTGTGTGTGTGTATGTACGGGGTTGAAGGCATTTTTCACGCTCAAAATGTAGTTTTAGTTTCAGAGTTACAATTAGGTTATGGTTAGATTTAGGGTAAGGGTTAGGGTTAGGCATTTATTTTTGATGGTTAAGGTTAGGGTAAGCGACTAGGGAAAGCATTATGTCAATGGGATGTCCCCACGAGGATAGCAAGGCAGACATGTGTGTGTGTGTGTGTGTGTTTGTCAAGTACACACTCACAAATGTAAGACTGTCTGAATTTCTGTTGAGTCGAGAGTATGTGTGGGTGTGTAAATGAGTGAGTATGTGAGTGATGACAGATATGGCTGGCTTACAATACACAGACACACACACACACAAAGGGGCCTTAGTTTGGAATCCATGCCTCTCTATGTAAACAAAACTTTTAAATAAAGTCATATAGAGGACATAAACTAATAAATATATGCATATAGAAATAAATTATTTGCAATAAGCATTATCAACCAGACACTTTGTAAATCCCAAACTTTACCCGACAGATTCAGCCAACTTTAAATCTTTAAACTATATCAAGATTTTGTTTCATTTGCATATTACGAGCACCAAGGTTTTAGACATAGAGAATGAAGACACATTGGCCTGTGTCACAGTGGTAAACTGATATTCAAATAGGTTAATAGAAGTTGGCTAAAAGTTGTTTAGCGAGTGTTTGGGGAAAGCGTAATGTCAGTGAAGGTCTACACTAGTTTCGATATCTATGTGTTTGCCAACATTGGTGGGCTGCGAGGACGCGGTTATTTCCTGAGGCACTTCCTGTTGTGCCTCATCTCATCTGATTGGTTAATTCTATTGAAGTTCATGGTGTTGAGTGATATGTAGAAGTCTTAAAAAGCTTTTTTTCCCCTCAGATCTAAGTACATGACATAAAATTAGACATCCTGCTGCCAAAGACGTAAGGTTTATGTCATGTATGGTTATTTACTAAATAATATATAAGTGCAGTTTAAAAATAAACTTGTTTTACAGTTACAACAAGTCGTGAGTTACTTGTTGATGCTCTAGCTGACTCAGATCAGCTAACTGTTGTTATTGTACTGTTCTAAACACGTAGTTTTTAATGATGGACAAACAACGCAGGATCAACTCTCATAACATGGTTGAAACGTGTTTCTCTAATCTCTTTCTTACTTTTTAATTTTTCACTTACTGGCCGTTATAAATGTCATATCTAAATATCTAGAAAGCTAATGACGGCCAATATATTGGTTGGAGTCAATTAAAAAATGAACTGAAACGCTGGGAAAGATGTCTATACCAAGTCAATAATGAAGCATAGGGACATAAGGGTAAAAAGTAACTTACTATTATATAAATTTACAACCACCTTTAAGTTATTAATATAACTGAAGATCCCTTCATGAAGATTACCCAGATTTGGTTCTTACTACAATAAAAGCCTGAGCTTAAAAGCTCCATCCACTGACAATATAAAAGATATACATATAGAAATAGCTAGTATGACTTCACTCACTGGTTTATAAAGTCTTTGTATCATAACCTTGGTGTTTTAAACCAGATATAATGAAAAGGGGTGCATTTACTATGGCATCACATGTTCTTGTTGTGATTTGACAAATCATTAGCCAGCAGACATATCATCGATAATCCTCCTTTATGATGCTTAGAATGGATGGTATTCCGAAAGGGCAAGCAAGGCAAGCCCTGCTTGTTGTGTTACATCCGGTGAAATCTAACACAAGCATCTGCCATGTTGTTGCTGGAGTTGCTAAGGTAAACTCTCAGGATTTCTGACTGGCTAAAGCATTGCCCTGATGCCCCAATGGTCATTGTTTGGCCAGACAAACATGGAATTGTATTTGGCCTTGAAAATGTATTTATTTACCCATGCTGGCCCTTTGTTTACCCAATGCAGGGTTAGAGTTAGGGGTTAGGGTTACAGCTAAGTTATCATTTCTCAAACATTGGCCTTTCTGAACAGGTTTTTCAAACTAGCTATGTCAAAGTGCTGTGTTCTGTTAATCATTCTCTAAGAACCACACGTTCTTGTGATTGACAAATCATTTGCCAGCAGACATATCATCGATAATCCTCCTTTATGATGCTTAGAATGGATGGTATTCCAACAGGGCAAGCAAGGCAAGCCTTGTTTGTAGTGTTATATCCAGTGAAATCTAACACAAGCATCTGCCATCTTGTTGCTGGAGTAGCCTGTTGTTTCTCTGCTTGCCTTCATGCACATTGTGAATGAATCCCTGGTCTTTGTCAGGAACTGTTTGGAGACCAGAATGCTGGAACAGCTACTCCTAGCTATTGCTTTCATTGCTCTGAGATCAGTTGTGATCTGAGCGTTTCTGGAAATAGAGCTAGTGATAGCAAGTAAGTGAGCACTCTGTAATTGATCATTATTGTTCCGTCCTCAAGACTAAAGCTACAGGATGAGAGGAGGAACAATGGTATGATCAGGAAAAGACGAAGCCAAACAGAGCAAATTGTTTAATTAAGATTTTTATTAAAAAGAATAACGATACGGGAACACCACTATTTCAACTAAACAAAAGCCATCCACAAACTAAAATATCCTAACGATAGGCAAAAGAGATGGTTAACCAAATTAAAAGGTATGCTTCTGCTGCCAGCAAATACCTGCTACTCACTAGCAGCCCAAAGAAACCTCCAAGCTTAGTAAAAATAAGCAGAATATGCCATTAAAAGTCACCAGCCAAGACTAGTCCGAACACTGACTGAGAAGCTCTTCACAAGGTTATATACTGCTGTGTGGCTGATTGCTGCATGAAGCCAGCTGTCCACTGGCTCCTCGGGACACACCTACACAACGCGAAACCTGCTAGAGTTGTAACAATTAGGGTTGCCAAAAATCAATTCTCAGATACTAATCAATCCAAAATTTTGTTCAATTTATATATTAAAAAATACACTATTAACTAAACATTTAAAATCAAAGTATTAAGAGGCACCTGCATTTTGCATTCATATTGTATAACAAAATGAGAGCATGCTCATGCACAAGCCTTCCTCCCACAAAATATAAACCTAAACCTGTCCATATAGGCACATCATTCATCCATTATGTCTTCTATTTTGATCTCTGGGCCTCTTTCTGTTTTTGTAAACTGGCTACAGTCTACTTTCTTTCCTCAGGTATCATTAGAGTTTCATCTGATCATCTTTGGTAATCTATTATTAAAACAATCAATAGCCACAGACCTGATGAGGAACCTTGGAGAGACAGGGGAATATGAGAAAGAAACAAAGTGACTCAGAGAGGGATAGCTTCTCCTTTCCTGCACTTTAATTTTTCTGACATCATCAGATTGTCTAAGTCAGGATCATATGAGTTACTGAAATTAAGAAACATGAAGACAAAGTAGAAGAATGGGTAAGAAGAAAATTATTGATGAACAGAAAATGAAAGACAAATAGATGAATAAACTGGAAGAGGAGACAGGAGAAGTGGAAAAAGATAAAGAGATACTATGAGAGATAGAAAGTGTGTACGGCTAAATGGTTAGAAAAGGAGTTTTTGGTAATGTTATCTGGACAAACGATAGATATAGAGCAATAGAAGAGATGCAGGAGACTGAAGATGAACAAGAAGAAAGAGCGGAAAAAGTTAACCTGGGAGGAAAAAAGGAGATAAACACAATGGAGGAGAAATAGAGGTGACATTGATATTGTAGAAGTGGAGAGAGCTCAACATTTAATGGGGAAAAAAAAAACCGGCGTGATGGTTAGATGGTTATCGACCATCTGAAACTGCTCTAATGGTTGCCACAGGTGCTGCTGTCTCCTCAGTGGAAACATTAGTATGTGTGTGAAGGTGTGTGTGTGTGTCTGCCTAACAGGGCTAACAGTGTTTACTGACAGACAGCAGTGACCTCAGCACAACCTGGTTCATTTACAAGTGTCGTCAGACACAAACACACATTTAAACTCTGTGTCTGTGTGTCCCTCCTTCGTTTCCCTTTGTCCTCTCCTGTTTAAATTTCCCTCTCGGTCGACACACAGAGATGCGCTCCATTGCATTACGTTACTAAACTCACACAGCAATGTTCCAGGAAGGCCTTCAAAATATGTACATGCCAGGGTGTCTTTTTTTCCATTTAAAAAAAAGGAGCCACAAACTTGAACTGCCACTCAGAAACGCGTGATCAGGAACAACCTCACTTAGTGGAAGTGGCTGGAGACACAGCACAACACCACAAAACACAACACAATTTTAAACAGGACAGTGGTTTGTGTGTGGTGGTCTTTTGTTTGAGGTGCTGGCAGATAAAATTATTATCATTTGCACAACAGTCAAGACACTGCCATTCTGCTAAAACCCTTTGCATGTCAGAGATATCCACAGTACTGTAACACAGGTCTAATCCCATTCTTATCACTTATGTACACTATGTATCCCTTAGTTCCTTTTGGTCTGTAATGTAGAAGCTAGCATCACTTTTAAACATGCAGCATAAAAAAAAGCCAAACCCTGATCTTTCCCAAACCCTAACCAAGCAGCTAAAGCGAAAGCAAACAGCATTTATTCACAAAGCAAATCAGGACAGATACTAAAGACAGCTTGAGGTTATCTGAGATGCCAGTAGCTTCTGATGAAATGTAACAGGAACCAGGAAATCCAGTCTAAATAGTAATAATGCATTTTAAGGCCTAAAAAAGTTTAAATAACAGCATGTTCTTCTATAACTGCAACAGCACTCTCTGGACTTTTGACTGGCCAAAGCATTGCCCTGATGGCCTGATGGTCATTGTTTGGCCAGACAAACATGAAATTGTATGAGGCCTTGAAAATGTATTTATTTATCCAATTTGTTTACCCAATGCACGGTTAGCGTTAGGGGTTAGGGTTATGGGTAAGTTATCATTACTCAAACATTGGCCTTCCCGAACAGGTTTTTCAAACTAGCTATGTCAGAGTGTTGTGTTGTTATTCTTGCCTTTTTGTTTGTTTGTTTTTTGTTTGCTCTATGTGTTCAAATTTTTGTAACCTGCACAAGGGATGGGTTTGCAAGCTGGTCTGTCTCTGCAATCTATAAATGCAGGGACCCAAAATGATTGCCAAATGGCACAAATGGAAATTATTGCAACACATGGAAAAGATTAGGTATTCTGCAGAGTACTAAAAACTCTATGAAACACTTCTTGTTTCCAAAAAGACTGTACTTGTGAGTTGTGACACTGTGTTGATTTCACAAGTCATACAAGCAGTGACCATTGCATCAACCATAACCAGAGTTTAGTGTGGAAAAAGTGGGGATCTGCATTTATAATGTAAAAAATACGAACACTATAGGGCCTATAATAAGTCTCATTTGTGTGGATTTCAACTGCGGTGCATGGGAAAACTGCATTTTTATTCATACAACATGGATTCCTCACTTAACCACCTTCTAACAACAAATGTTTTGTTATGCAGATGCAAGTCATGCAATATTCCCTGGTACTGTTCTTAAAGCAACTGAAAACACACCAGGCCAGTCACACAAGGTTTAACCTCAGTGGTTATTCGAGTTATTCATATTTTCCCAGGGCAAGACCAGTCTCACCACAGACAGGGTTTAAAAGAACAAGACAGCACGAATAAGAACGGCAAATAAAGTTTTATCTCGTTTTCCTTTGTCTTTTTGTTGTTGTTGCTGCATAGATTTCCAAAACAATGAAATTCTGTAACTAACACAAAACTTTATAACCATATTAATTCTTGTCCAACATCTAATTAAGGGTTATTACATTTTTTGCCCTTATCTTCATAATTAGAAAATAATAGGCTGCATCTAATTCATCTCACTCAGTTGATGAAGTAATGAGGCAGTAAAATGGCAAACCACTAATGTTGGACCAGCTAATATTTAAAATATTGTTCAATAAATGACTAACGCAAGTTACAAACCCTCTATTGCTTAAAGATATATTGATATTTCCGATACGCTGTGGAAAAAACAGACAAATAATTATCTTGACAACCAACAAAGCATAAATTAGTCATAGGTGTTGTTGCTCCTGCAAATGAGCTCTTGACTACAGGAAAGCAAAAGCAAGCACAGCAAATTGCACTGGCCAAAAACAAAACTCTGCACAGGGACTTCCAATTAAACAAGTAGCTACACGTGGCACCGGACCAGTCTCAGCGTGGGTGAGAGTGGGTGGATTTATAGGTGTGACACAAAGCACTACTACGCACACTCGTTTATGAGTCACCCCCCTAATTAAAAACCAGGACTGTGGCACATGCCATCTCCAGAACAATCGTCCAATTAGGCACGCTGTGAACCCACAGGTTGCTATCTATCTACCGAAAATGTTCAGTCTGTACATCGTGGCCAGTAAACAAACTCACATGTTATTGTCTGTATTCTAAAAAGTTTTTGATTGTCTGTATAATAATGTTGGTTTAAGTGTTGATCAAACAGCACAAAATGCATCACTTATACTTTAGTTGTAGGTTTATTCTGTCAGGGAACAGGCACAAAAATTGATCTCATGGGAGAAAAGATGCTGTGTAACCAATTTAGGTACTTCCTGAATTGCATCTGCACACCATGGGCAGATACACGGAGCATTAAAACAGCTAACAAAGGCATAAAATACAAAAATATCCAAGTATTAGCGTAAGAGAGAGTACAAGAGAGCTCACTCTCTGGGCAGTATTTACTTTAGCCTAGCATGACACATTTATTTTGATTACACAAACATTATGTAGAGTAGGTAATAGATCATCTGTATTGATTGTGTTTATTATATAATATATTCAGAACATTTTTAACTAATAGGCAGCTCAGTCATTTTCTCTTGGCAAGACTTTCTTTAAAGATATTGGCCTTGAAGGAGAGGTCAGAGGTCACATGTGACACATTTTAAATCTTTATACAGTCCTTTCAATGTGTTGACAATGCACACCACACTTGTAAGAAACATAGTCTCTAAGTTATAAGGCTTTTTGTCAATTTTCAACCAATAAATCAGAATATCTTGGTGGACGTCAGCCGAATTTTAATGGACTGTTAACATTGATTTATTCAAAGCTATCGTGTTTACAAACATGTACACAAACGCTACCAGAAACATCGCCTCCTTGGTTGATGTAAACATAGTATAAAAGCCATCCTGCCCAACTCTCACTCACAAAGCACATAAACACTGTAAAACTTTGCATGCACACATTCCCCCGATTCAATAACTAGATCATCAGCATCAATATATAAGCCTACATAAAACAATCAGGTTAATTGTCAGGGTTTGCTGTGTCTAGGACCTCAACACAGGACTCGGAGAGAGAATAATTAACTAAAAGCAGCAGCTTTCTTGCAGGGGAACATTCAAATATGAAATACAGGAAAGCTAAACTAGAAACACAAAACTTAAACTGGAAAACTGAGAAACTAGAAAACAAAACCAGGAAACAGAGAACCAGAACGTTACCAGAAGCACAGAGGAAAAACACAACATGATGAGGGCAATGAGAGGATGGGGAACAGGTGGTAACACAACTGGGACAAATCAGACCCAACGAGACAAGGGAAGCAAAACCAGGCACACTGCACACAGGACAGGGACTATCAAAATAAAACAGGAAAAACACGACAGGCATGGACCTGACACTCAACAGATTGAACACGGAGCACAGAGACATGAGTGACAAACTCCGACATGACACACGACTGACCGGGGAGCAAGAAAATAAACATGAAGACAGAACTAAACCTGCACTAAACATGAGGGCCACAGGAACAAAACCCAAGAACTAGAAAACACAAAACAAAAAAGAACTCTAGAGCTAGAAATACTGAACCATAAACAAAAATGATGAACCATGATGAAATCTAAGATTAACAATAACACAAAACACTGGGTCACCGACACAGGACCGTGACATTAGTAGAGGGTAAAAAATCTTGACCTTTCTGATTTCTAAATAGCAAGACACATCTTTTACCTCATTTTAGTATGTCAGCTGCACACTGACTCTATTAACAGTTTTCATGTGATGTTGTATCATTAAAGGAAACGCCCACCATTAGAGGAATAAAGTAAGGCTTTATTCCACTGCCTGCCAGTTAATTTTACCCCATTTGTAAAAACAACCAACACATAACTGGCCCATAATGGTGGGTAGTTGTTCAGTTGGATGCGCTAAAAGCTATTCACAGGATAATGGCACTGCATGGAAACACACTTCTAATCTGCCACACAAGCACTGCAGACAAATGTTGTCAAATGCTGGTGGAGCAGAACAAACTTCCTCCTCTGTGCATGTGTGAAAAAGCAGTAAGTGTGGGGCCAAAGGAACCAGAGAAGATGTTGTACCAAGATAGTTAACACATAATATGCAAATATAAAATGAAGTGTGAAGCAATGACCAAGCAATTCTGTGATGAGCCACAAACTCAGATAAATAAGAGTTCTGATGTAAAGCTGCATTTAAATCCTCACTTCAGATCCACGCAGGATCTGAAGTGAGAATCTGAAGTCTAAGTCTTTTCAGAAAATTGCAAAAAACTGGAGAGGAAACCACACCACAACACTGTTATGTTTCAATATAATGTGATAATTTACCACGGTGGGTGGCGATCCTACAGTCAGGCTACTTGTTAGTGTCGTTCTCCAGCGCTGTAGCCGTTAATCACAGTGATTACTTAACCACAAAGGCTCTTAAGTGCTGCTTATCAGAGCTCCTCTGGAGACCAATTACACCTTCACTGCTATCTCGTTCACATTAACCCACCTCTGAAGTTCTTTTTTTATCCTCCAGTCCTCATCCTAACATCCATCTTCCACTTTCCACTCCCTTTGACCTCACCTACTTTAATCTCAGTTTTGTTTCTCCTGTCCTTTAAAAACTCTGTCCTGTCTACTCATTTCTCAGCTCTTCGTCCCACATCACCTTTACTTGAATCACATTTCTTAATCCAATTTTCTTAATCCTCTTTGACGTTTTACACAGATGAGTGAAAGCTGTGACTTGCTAGAGTTGTTGGAAAAGTGAAGAATAGCCCATACTCTAAACCCTAAAAGCACCAAACACTGTGTTTGTGCCAATCTTAATCCATCCAGTGAACTAAATATTGTTGGCAATCATAAAAACTATGGCACACGTGCACTGACAGGTGTGCCATATATGCTTTTTTTTTTTAATTTGTAAAAGATATTCACAAGATGAGTTAGACGGTTGTTTTTCAGCTGTGTTTTAACCTCACAAACAACCTGAAAATAAGATCAGTAAACTCTACTGAGCCACATAGAGTCCACTGATAGTGTTACTGTGGTTACGTTTTAGGTGTTTTTTACTTTAGTCTCTTCAGCTTCAGCGCTGACTAAACAATGTTAGTTTGCTGCTTTAATGGAGACTGATGGAATTTGGGGCTGAGATGACAGAGTTGGATAAGTTAAGACAGAATGACAACACAAACGCCCATCACAGCGTGAAAAGGGGGTCAAAACCTGGGTGTCATGTTTCTATCATTGCTGATCTGAGCTGGAACTGCTAATAACTGTGACAGCTGCAGAGTCATTTGACCCGGACTGAATCCCTATTATACAATTTCACACTGAAGACAAAAGTCAGATGTAAGTGGGTTTTTGTTCAGTGTTCAGGGTTTTTTAAAGGTCACATCAAAATCTGACTTCTAAGGGAAACCTTGAACCTTGAAGAAGGAAGGAGAGGAGAGATTCATCTGGACTAAGGGTGAAAGGAGAGGGCGTGAAGTGGTGGAAAAAGGAACTTCAGGTAAGTAAAGCTGGCGCTCGGCTAACCACAGTCATCCATCTGCCTTGAAGGTCGGAGCTAAACCTGCACAGATTATCTTTCCGGTGAGGTGACAGGGGTCAAGAATGAGGAGGGGATGTTTACTTGCAATGTTTTAAATCATGCACCAATACAGAAATGAGGGAGAATTGCATTTAAATTTAATGGATCATTTAAAAATAAATGTAATTTCCCCCTCACTGCTTTGTAATACACTTTAGGTTAATGAGCCAGTGAAGCAGGAAACCAGGAAAGGAAAAAGAGGGAAAGATGAAATACGTGAAAGAGAGGGACAGACTGACTGTATCCATCTTCACCGAGGAAAGAGAAAACAGGGGAGGGGGGGCGGTGCAGACACAGGGGAGAAGAAGATGAGATCCTATTGATTTTAACATTACAACTGTAGAAGTAGAAAACAGGAATTCTTCAGGAGGAACAGAGGATTCATGGTTTCGATTTTCGACTAAAAAAGACCATTAAGGTCCATCGAAACATCTCCCCGCATCCTAGTGAAGCATGACATTTTCTCCGAGATCGCTGTCCCTGTGTCTCTCTCTCCCTCTCTCTGCCTGAGGTGGCTCAGCTGCTCGAGTGTCTAATGAAAGTGCAGAAGTCATTGTAGATTTTCATACACAGATATTTTTGTAAATGCATATAATTGATCTCAAAATGTTCAGTTAAAAACAAAGTATCGATACCTTTCAGGAACTGAGAGCAAGAAAATCACTTCTGCATGTGAAGATCATTCATCACGCTTAGCATAAATCAATAATTCATCATTGGTCATTCATCCTCATAGTTTTCATAGCTTCTTGTTCTTTTTAAGATACACTACAATAAGTGGAAGATTATTGATTAGTGAATAAATCCTCAAATTCTTCTTTTAAATGATAAGAATTACAAGCAGTGAATTTCAGACTGACACACACAACACTCAGAGGTGAACCTACAGCACGCTGTGCTCAGATCACCTCTGACTCTGACACTTATGTTTTATTTTCTTTTGTTATCATCTGCATGTGACAGATTCAATTGAGTTTAATTCAAGTTTATTTATATAACACAGTAGTCGCCTCAACACACTTTTTTCCTGTAAAGATCCTAAGTAGGCCGAAGAATGCATGAATTAAGGACCAATCTACTGTTTTCTCTGCTAGAAGCAGTCTGTTTGCATTAGATGTAACCTCTGTGTGATATTTGTCATTTGAACAGCAGACTTTGGTACTGTAATACTAACTAATGCACACTCTCCATTGTCCTTTTTAAAGTGAAAAAGGACAATATTATTATTCATTTATGCACAACTGAGACATTTTCTGCTAGGGGTGATAAATGAGCTACGGGCTTTACTAGTACAGGCATCCCCCTTTAAAGTTCACAAACTCATTACAGAACGCTCCCAGTCTGCTTCAGCACACAATAAACTGCACTCAGAACGGTTCTTGACAGTGCCCAAGCTGGTTCTGCAACATCACAAACAGTGCATGGTCGCTCCCAGAGTAATATGGAGCTGGAGGGATTCAGTGACACAAGCAGCCGATTTAATCGTTCAATCTGATAATTTATTAATTGTCTGCACTCATTACCCCTGGAGCTGTGGCAGGGACACTAGTGCCTGCTGTACCGCAATGTCAGTGGTGCCAGCTCAGCTGATTTCCCGCTGCTACAGGTTAATGGGATCACAAAAAATAACACCCAGAGTGGATGGGATGTTGGGAAGTTGACAATAAAAAGGAAACAGCAAAAACCGTGAATATGAATAGTAAAATCTCCCTTTATTTTATTTCTGTGCATCAAGAATTCTAGTTTTTTATATCACTATTTAATGCAGACGCTAAACTTTGTCGCGATGTCTGTGTTACAGGATGTGAAAACGGTGATCTAATGATCTATCAGGAAAAATCCTCAACGACCGAGCTCAGTTCTAGTTTTCTGTTGTAGAAGACAGTTTCACTTGCATTTAAAGCAAAGCGCAAATACAGCGGTAAAGACGCTTGTCATTAAACGATGCGATGCTGTACTCACGTTTAGGTTCCTGGAGTCTTGGAGTCAGTTCCCAAAAAAGGAGACTATCCAGATAGGGGGACGAAAACTCGTTTAGTTTCATTCAACCTCCGCGAAAAATGCTCGGACAGATGGCACAGTGGCTGTGAAAGTACCAAACAGTGTGAGCACAGCGACAACAGCCGGCAGACTGAGACACACACACAGCCAAACACACACATGCACACACAGACGGAGTGAGAGGGAGAGAGTGAGCCAGAGAGAGAGTAGCCGTCACTAAGTGAGACTCTAAGTTCCGCCTCCCTCCCTCTCTTCTTGTACTCTGTTACGTCGCTTCAATGCGCCTTTACATGAAACATTTAAATAAGTAATATTGTCGAGCAAAATATAATTTAGACAATAGTCCACAGAAAATTGAGATCTTAAAATTATAGATTCATACATTAATTGTTTGTGCGTGTGTGTGTGTGTGTGTGTGCGGATGTGCCTGCATGCCTGTGTTGTTGTGTGTCATTCCCGGTCCCTAAGGTTGTGGCATATGTTGATATATATAAAAAGCAGCAACTTATGACCTTTCACCTTGCTATATATAAACTTTGGAGTGTGTCTGCTTTTTTTTTTTTTTTTTTACCTCTGTCTGTCTGTCTAATGCTTTTTTCACACATGCTGCTGCCCTGACCTTTTCTGAACATCACCGAGCAGAAGGGCACGTGAGATCGCACGCCCACTTCAGCTGTGTCTGAAATTAGCCAGTTTTTTAACTTAGCGGTCCCTTAGTACAAAGTTTGCAGGATGTGTAGCCCATGGTTTTGAATAATATCACTAATAAACTCACACATACTTCCACCTGCATTTTCTATCCTCTGTCTGAAGAACGCCTTTCCCCCCCATTTGGAAACAGTCAACAGTGTAAAATATGACGGTGTGATTTTTCTGAAATTTACCAATGTTTGGGCTTGAGTATGGCTTAACGTTCCCAGTATTAAAACTAGAAAAAGTTGCATTTCCTGCAAAAATGCAGTGTGAATGCTGTGTAGTGGAATCTGAAAACAGCAGAAGGAGAACTCCGCTGAAAACACTGTGTAGAAGCTGAACTCCGCTGAAAACGTCTTTATTTGAAAGACTACACTGAAGAGAGTCAAGCAAGAAAGACGTGAATTAGCAGAATTTCTGCTGAAAAGAGGTAAAGAAGCTGAAGTTTGCAGTGAAAACAGCTAAAGAAGCAGGAATTTGTGCTGGAAAGTATTGAAAAATGGAAAATTCTGCTGAAAAGAGGTGAAAAAGCTGAAATTTGTGTTGAAAAGAGTTTAAAAAAAAGTTGAACTGTTTACTGCAATTTTTTTTGTCATAAGCGGGATTTGCCAAAAAATGGCATAAAAAAGCTTAATATCTCAAAAAGTATGAAAGGTATGAGCACCAAAAGAGCTGGCATTAGCATGGAGCAGAACAGATTAAAGTTTAAATGTGGAAATCGGCTGAAAACTGAGGGAGTAGTTGACCAGCAAAGGTCGGAGCAACTAGAATAAGGTAGAATAAAGTTTAAAGAGAAACAGGATCTCAATAGTGTGAATGCCTTGAGGACTGCAGATCCCCATGCACTAATGAGAGGTGAATGAATTGAAAAAGGGGGCTGGGATGGGGCATAAAACGAAAACAAACAGCTTGCAGTGCAGGGGGCTCATATATAGACAGAGAATGTGTGCGGTGTTGTCCCACTCATGAAATCCAGTTAAATGATCTTCAATTCAAAGGATCTTGGAGTAAAAAAAGAAAAAGTCTCACTTGTCAGTTTGGCACACCTGTCTGCCACAGATATGATGCAATGTGAAACAATATGAGATAACATAGTGCAATACTGTAAGATGCCTCACAATGAGACACATTACCATGTAACAGAATGAAATATGATGCAATGTCATATGACAACATATCATACTATACCAGGGGTGGGCAACTCCAGGCCTCGAGTGCCGGTGTCCTGCAGGTTTTCGATGTGTCCTTGATCCAACACAGCTGGATGGCGCGAAAAAGGTTGGGGACCGCTGCTCTACAGTGCAATATGACCTAATGTGATACAATATGATGTGATGTCATAGACTAGGATATGATGATATGATACCACACAATACGATACAATGCAATACAATTTGATACGATACATTCAAAATGTCAAACCATTGAGAATTGTCGTGTCAGTTTAACTGAAACTCTTATGTGTTTTACTGACAGCTCCATTAAATAGTCCCGATCAGGACTCACAAATCTCAGCATATTCCTGGAAGGAGATTGATAAATCTACCGGAATGGATGTGCACAAATATGTCTGCAGCCCCCCAAAACAAACTAACCACAACAAAGAGTGGGCATCCACTCCACTCCAAGGGGAAAAAAAGCCCTGGCATTATATTTTTTTTCTCCTGTGTCTCGTGGGACACATAAAAACACCTGGACGTGACCACAAGGTAATTAAAACAAAATGCACCAACACAAGCATAAATGCTACAACGTCAGCTGTTTACGTGGGATAAAAAGCCGGGACTTTTTCCCCTCTCAATCCCGGCTCTTTGTTGTGGTCAGTTTTGGGGGGGTTTTCGGGGCCAATCACATTTGTGTATTCTGATAGTTTCTGCAGTAATATGCTGGCATTTGTGAGTCCTTACACTGATGCTATGATTAATATTCCTATAGTGAGATGATGATTGTTACCGTCACTGATAACTTCAAAAACTGCAGCACTAGAAACACACAGGACAAATTGACAACACTGAACAGACCAATCACATTAGATGCAGACTGCATTAATATGACGTGTAATTAAATTTGTAGTGAGATGCATGTCAGGTTACGGCGTGGGGTTTCAGAGGAGCTACATGGTAGATTTCCTGCCGATCCATAAACTCCCAATTAGTGCTCTACAAAGATTCACTGCAGGAGTCTGTATCAGACAGCTGTTTGGAGTTCTGCTTAAAGAAAAGCTGATTTTTTTTTATTGGCTCATTATAACAGAGAGTCTTTTGTCTTCATGCCTCTTGAGTTACTTTCGGCAATCTCCAAGTGGGCTGTCATATGTCATTTACTCAAGAGTGGCTTTCATCTAGCCAAACCACCATGCAGGTCTGACGGAGTGCTGCTGTGATTGTTCTTGCATCTGTTTAAGGTTTGTGCTGAACAAGACTGAAGCACTGTTCTTCTTCTTGTTTACAAGTTTTTTACAAAGAGACGATTTTATGAAGAGCGCTGGTGATCCTCAGTTTATTTTACGTTACAGTCACAGAAGCTTTTATTTGTGTGTGTGTGTGGAGGTAGGAAATTTTTACTGCAGGCTGTGTCATTTTGTGCAATAACAGGACTGTTCTCTGGACATGACGGTCTCTTATAACAGGCACTTTCGTGTCCCTTCTACAGTCTGGAGATGGGGGACGATGGTGTTGTTTCTGTGGGAAATCACAAACTGATGTCTGTGCGTTGCTACGTGGGCTTCCATGTATTTTGTGTTTGATGATTAACATGTGTGAAAACTGTGGGAGGATGTCTCTGTGCACCCTCACTCCTTCTGCAGTGCCTGTCAAATGCTTATCAAGCGTGTCAACATCAAATCTACTTTTTGGGTGAAACACCACGAACACGGTGGAGGACATTCTTGTTATTCTAACCCTGTAAAGGTGTAAACAGGAATAATCTGGTGCTTCAGTACTAAAATGATTTCCTGTGGGGAACTCTTTAGAGTATTTTGAATCTTTATGAGAAATGATGTACCGCATGGTGAGAAAATTAATGACATCTAACTGCTGTCAAAAAGTAAATCATTTGTGATTGAACTGTTTTCTGGAAACATGGCCTCATTTCTGGTTCAATTGACTTATCGGGCAGGAGTAAATAAAAGATAAAACATGCCACCCTTTGATTGGTGCAGCTGATTTAACTTTGCACAAATAAGCAATTAAAATTTTAAATAGACTCTAAAGCTCTTTGTTTGGGTTTCATATAAAAGATTACAGGTGCTAATAAGCATCGTGCATCGGAATTATATTCATTAGGGAAAGGTGACTTAAAACACTAAAAGCACAACTTTGACTTTCGGTGTAAGACATACAATCTAATTTCTTGTGAAGATGTAAAACGTCTCCCACCAGTCAACTCTGTTTATTTACATGGTTGATCGCACTGTTTTTCCCGTTATCTGTTGCTATAAACATTGCAAGATGCTCCCAGACCTTTATAACATCTTTGTTTATCTACTTAAGTATAATGAAGCAGTGTACACGCTCGCTCCAAAGTCAGAAGACAACAAAAGGCAATCACAGATTTTTAAAATATTGAATGCATCAAAAAGGCAAAAATTATATTTGGTTACAGGGAAAATTGGTGAAATGAAAAAAACATTCTGTAAAGTTCAAGCACCAAAAAAAGAGCTTATAGTTAAGCTGAGGGAAGATATTATTATTCACTGTTTGCCTTCAAACATCAACATCATCACAGTGTATCTGCTAGCTAAAGGTCCAGCTGCTGTAGTTCCCAAGCAGACAAAAGAATGAGAGCTTCTTCTCTCAGAGAGGGAGAAAGATGTAAGAAAGACCGGACACGAGCAGTTATATTTAAAGGTAGGGACTGCTTAGAGGAAATTTAAAGCTTACATGTAATATCCCAGTTCTTTAAATCAAAGATTGGTGAAACATCCTGCAAAACAAACTAAGGTATATGAACTTTGTGTTATTCAAAGGTTGCATCAGAATACAGTTTAGTGCTGTACTGTGGCAAATTTAGAGAAATGCACTGCATTTGACTGGTAAATGGTAAATGGACTTGTTCTTATACATTGCTTTTCTACTCTGAGTACTCAAAGTACTTCATGCAACTTGCCTCATTCACCCATTCACACTCTGATGGATTCATCGGAGAACAACCTGGAGGATTAGTATCTTGCCCAGCCTTCTGATTGGTAGATGGCCAGCTCTAACTCCTGAACCACAGCCATTCTGTTGAGCAGCTGTGGTGTTCATGGTCAGTGTTAGGGTAAATCCAGCAGCGATTAATTTGAATTTAAGGTGATGATGCTTAGCTTCATTCACTGAATTCAGCCTTTATACCAACTGTATACTGTCTTGTATAAAAACAGTATAAACAGCATACTAAATAAGTCAGCTTTTGCACAAGCATTGTAATAGTCATAGTTTATTATATAAATAATAAACATTTCTAATAAACATTTACATAAACTGTTGACGGCAATATTATCTACCCAGGTGTAGAGGGTTATTTTCAACAACCTTCGTTCCAGTCTTCTTCCAGTTTGTAATGTTAAAAGTGTTATTAATCACATTAGCAGGGGCTGAAAATTGTAACAATTTTAGAAGTAACAATTTTAAATAATGTATTTTCCGCACTATAAGGCGCACCTAAAATCCTTTAATTTTCTCAAAAATCGACAGTGCGCCTTATAATCTGGTGCACTTTATGTATGAATTCTGGTTGTGCTTACTGACCTCGAACCGATTTTATGTGGTACACAGCACTCAAAAATAGATCAAAAAATGTTTTAGTACGACTTTGGTAAGCTATGAAGCCGCACTGCTTCATGGATTGTCGGAGCATTACAGCTACGGTAGTCAAGAGCCTCGCGGGTCCAAAACTCCGTCCGCTTCAGGTCCCAAAGTCAAACAAGCACTGTGGCATCACTGAGAGTTAAAAACTGTCTAAATTCTTTCATCTTTAATAAAATGATCAGCATTGCTGCTTTATCAGGTGTAACAATTGTGTTTAACATCCAGGCATCCATGAAAACAGAATTTATTAAATTTAACGGAGTTAGAAGTTAGCAGGAAGTTAGCTCGCTAGTTTCCACCTAAACATGATATAGCATGTTCTGACTGAGAGATTTCTGAAAAAAATAAAACGTACATCTCTGCTATCACTTCTAACATGAATGAAGACAGAAAACTAAACAGCAGTGACTTTTGTAGGGTTACTGAAGTTGTGCTAGCTGGTATATAACGTTATCCTACGTGATCGCTAGCAACACAGCTATGTTAGCATAACATAAACACAGTGAAGCTGGAGGATTAATGCTAACCTTTTTCCACTCGATAAAAGTTAACATGAGGGTTCCCAATGGTTAGGGACAAATGCAATCACATGGCAGGATGCTGTAAAGAGACCAAACCTCAGTCAGGAGAACAACTGAGATAATCCATCCACGATACGAGGTTACTCATTAATATACTGCAACAACATGGGGATAGAGCAGCTGCTAGAGAATTCAACATTAATGAATCAATGGTACGGAAGTAGAAGAGGCAAGAAGAATGAGTTGAGTAAAGTTTGACTTATCTGACTGTTTTGCTTGATTTAATGCGCCTTATAATCCAGGGTACCCTATGTATAAAAACAGACCCGTTTATCAAAGTGCGTCTTATAATCTGGTGCCCCTTATGGTCCGAAAAATATGGCAGCTGACTGTAGATAAAAATGACTAAAAACTGAAGATTTCATGCAACAGTGTACTACTTCCTTCACAATCTAGCAGAATATGGCTCTTATGGATTGCATTTATATAATGAAGCTGGCAGCGGAGGAACTGTGAGATGTCTATTCCTCAAACTGAGAGTCTGATGGACTTTCCTTCTTGGTCAGAGGTACACTGCAGCTTTCCACCTCTGTGCTGTTCTGTGAATTTAGGCAGTTTTAAAACTATTCTGGCAATTCCCCTGATATAACAGCGTTTTGTTTTTGAAAAGAGGTTTTTTTGTTTCCTTTTTTTTGGCAACTTTAATCAAACTGATGCTCCAGATACTCAACTAGTCAAATGTATTATCTCAAATGTAATCCAACGATTTTCTTTAAAAAGCATGGCTCTTTTCTAGTGACCTCTGACTTTCGAGCAGTGGGGTGGATGTCACAGCTGGAAAAATACAGGTATGAGCAGCTAAATGAGAAATCTTGCTGTGCTTGAATGATGTGCATCTTTAGTGAAGTGACCAGCATTTCACTTAGTTGAGTCATCACTGGTGATGTTACGTGGCCACTGTTTTCTCAGTCTGACCCCAATAAGCAGCTGTTTCATCCACTGTAAAAATGTTAAATAATCACTATTGTTGAATCGTGTTTTCACATAAACTGCATCTTGAAACTGAGAAGGCCAAAAAATCTTTTGGACAATGTTTGCAGCTTTTATTTCGTTTTATTTATAACGTCACAAGATTAGTGACGTTGCAGATTAATAAGAGGACTGAATCTTTTCTCCACAACTATCTTCCATTGTATGAGTAATGTAAACTGTGCCGGTTGAACATTCCCTTCCCAACTTTGTGTGCTTTTGTCGTGGCATTATGTTATCTAAAGTGCTCACATCAGCATGTACTTTAGTTTCTCCACATGTGTCACACCCTTGAGCAGTACCAGCTCTGTTGAGACAGGTGGAGTCTCCCAAACACTGGAGTGGATCCAGATCACCATGAAACACAGACAAAATAAACACCCTGCAGAGATTAAAGCTTCCTCTTCATCTGGGGCCAGTCCACAGCATTTTTCAGGAAAACCTGGTGTATTTTCAGTGAGGTGGGTGAGCCTGGAACAAAACTCTTCTGTAATACAGCATATTCATCTGCAGCCCTGGAATAGCCATATATTTGAGTGGGAAATTTGAGTCTACCACTTTGGCCCATGTTACATATAGAGGAAATGGAGTCAGTTGACTGATCATGGCAAACTTTGACCTGACTGAAAATATCTTAATGAGATGGCGTGGCATGAAATGTGACAGACATTTTTGAGGCTTCTATAGTCTGGAACCTTAACCAAAAGAAAGTGTGAGTGCCACATTCTGGTTTGACTGTGTCGTCGTGCTATCTACAGCACTTTTTGAACCCTAAACATCTGACCACTTATTATTCTAAATTCCTGCAGTGAAGATGCCAGCTTAAAATGCATTACCGCTAACAGCAAAACAAAGATGATGTGTGGTTTTACCTGAAATGTCTTAAAAAAATTTGTCTGTTAGCTACACAATGAATCACAATGAGGCCCTATCCACATCATTGTCATCATGGTGACAATTGAGGGCATGAATGCATTTATGGAAGAACAGGACTTGAGAGACAGTATGTGAGCATATTAACATGCAATGTTTGTATTAATTATAATGCAAAACTCAGTACCAAAGCTGCACAGTAAGTCTGGATCTCTTTGAAGCTTTAAGGCTTCGTGCAAAATAAATGTAAATGCATTGCTGGAAAATGCTAACTATGTTTTTTTGTGTGTGTTTAGTCTTGTTTAGGTTCACACAGCTCAAGCTCAAGCAGACCTGACCTCCAAACTCCTGCTTTGACTAACATATTACATCCTATTGAAAAGTATTTGATGTTTTGGAGCTATTTTCATGTCAAAGCCGCCTGTGCTCTGTGCTCTGTGCTCTGTTTGCCTTTCACAACAACAAAGTACTGAAAAAAATCTACTAATTCTACATGACAACAAAATGGTATCGATCGAGGATTACGTGCAATCTGTTCCTGCAGCCATAAAGCTGTACAGATGCTTACAGTAGATAGTAGTTAGAATAGAAGACAAGTGCTGCGTGACTCTTTTATGCAGCCACTTGAATCCTACAGTACATAAAATGACTCCTGGCGGTTTTTTCCGCTCTGTGGGTTGACCAGCAGACAGACTGCTGTTATTAAGCAACACCCCATACATCAACACACTGCTCAACAGGCTGTCGGCAGCAGCTCAGACACCCCGGTGGTAAAGAATGGAGAGCTCGATATGCTCTGCATTATCAGCCTTCTCCATGAGCTCTTCCTCTTCCCAGCTCCATTATGTCTTCTCCTCTTCGCTCCTTAGATTTACCCCTCTGCCTCTTTCAAACACAACTACCTGCTCTCCGTCCTTGTGAAGAACAGTTTCTTGAGGTAAAGATGGGTAGCGTTGCTCCTCCTAAACAATGCAGTAAACAAATTGAAAGAGCATGTCAGTATTTGAACACACACCAACATTTCATGCACTAATTTTATGACATATTATGTCACTTTTATCATGTTTTGATTATCTGACACCCTCCTGCTCAGTCTGTGTCCGTTATTGTTTTGTGTCTGGAATATTAATTGATGTTTTGATAAGGCCAAACACAGCATCTTGGCAGACCCTCCAGTAACTAAACCGGAACAGATCCACGGATGGTAAACAGTCGAGCGGTGCAAGAGTTCAGCGTGTAAGCGGCTAAAAAGCTTCCAGTAAGTGATATGTGATTTAGTACTTACAGTTTCATGCAAAAAAATCAAAATATTTTTAGAATTCCTTGGAATGTTTTTAGTCAACTTCCACCCACATTGTCTTGACTCCCCCCGATAATCACATGAAGTAAATGCAGATTTTACTCTGTAATGACTATAGGAAACGAATACTATAAGAATGCGTCTCTCCAAGCGTTTAATTCTGGCATAAATTAAGGCGTGTGCTGCTGAACTTGGGGAGCCGCTACAACGAGTCTTCAACCTCAGTCTGCGACTGGGGAGAGTGCCCGCCCTATGGAAGACATCCTGCATCGTCCCGGTCCCCAAAAAGAACCGGCCCAATGAGCTGAATGACTTCCGACCGGTGGCACTGACGTCACATCTTATGAAGACTCTAGAGCGGCTCTTCCTCAACCTCCTCCGACCACAGGTACAACATGCCCAGGACCCACTACAGTTTGCATACAAGGTGGGTGTCGGAGTGGAGGATGCCATCCTGTACCTCCTACACAGAGCCCACTCACACCTGGATGGGGGAAAAGGCACGGTCAGGATCCTGTTTCTTGACTTTTCCAGTGCCTTTAATACCATCCGGCCCTGTATGCTTCAAGAAAAACTGAACAGGATGGAGGTGGACCCCTGCCTGGTGGCTTGGATCTCCGACTACCTCACCGACAGACCACAGTACGTCAGGCTGAAGGACATCACGTCTGACACAGTGGTCAGCAGCACAGGAGCACCACAGGGAACTGTGCTGTCCCCTCTTCTCTTCACCCTGTACACCTCTGACTTCTGCTACAACTCTGAATTATGCCATATTCAGAAGTTTGCAGATGACACGGCCATCATGGGGTGTATCTGGGATGATCAGGAAGAGGAGTACAGAAGTCTGGTGAGGAACTTTGTCGCATGGAGTCACAAACCACCTGCAACTCAACACCTCAAAGACTAAGGAACTGGTTGTGGACTTCGGGAGGTCCAGAGAAGGTCCACTGCCAGTTCAGATAGAGGGGGAGGAGGTGGAGGTGGTCAACAAGTACAAGTACCTCGGGCTGTGGGTGGACAATAAACTGGACTGGTCATGCAACACAGAGCACCTGTATAAAAAAGCCCAAAGCCGACTGTACTTCCTCAGGAGGCTGAGGTCTTTTAACATCTGCAGGAAGCTCCTGAGGATGTTTTACCAGTCGGTGGTTGCTGGAGTACTTTTCTATGCTGTGGTGTGCTGGGGGAGCAGCACAGCAAAGAGGGACTCATCCAGGCTGGAGAAACTGATCAGGAAGGCTAGCTCTGTGGTCGGCATGAAGCTGGACACTCTGGTGACAGTGGCAGAGAAAAGGACATTAAAGAAACTGATGGACATTATGGACAATGCTGGGCATCCTCTGCACACGGCCATTAACAACCAGAAGAGTCTGTTCAGTGACAGGTTGCTTCTCCTCAAGACAAGAACTAACAGACTTAAAAACTCCTTTGTCCCACACGCCATCAGACTGTTTAACTCCTCTCTGGAGGGGAGAGGGAGGGGAAACAGGAGGACAAAGGAGGGGGGAACAACTAAGCTGCAGTGCCTCTGCACCTCACTGTACAATACCTTGTGCAATACTTTTTGTAAATAGTCAACAGTGCAATAGACTCAATACTTGAAATGTGCAATTCACTTGTATTTTTATTTTTTATTCCTATTTATTCTATTTATCCCCTTTGTATATTTTATTTATATTTGTCTCTGTATTTATATATGTGTGTGTGTGTGTGTGTGTGTGTGTGTGTGTGTGTGTGTGTGTGTGTGTGTGTGTGTGTGTGTATATATATAACAGTTCTGTAACTGTAACTTTGGTCGTTGCTGTGCTTTTTTTGGAAGTCAAATTTCCCAGAGGAACCCACCCGAGGGATTAATAAAGTTCTATCTTATCTTATCTTATCTTAAATTGTGAAATCTCCCAGTAAAAACATGTGCAACTAAAACAGGAAGAGGACACGAAAGAAGAAATAACATGGAGGTGATGATCTATTTAGGGTTTGTGTAAGTGATCGGGAACTGTGAGTCAGTGTAGTTTTAATGAAATGGTCCGCATGTGTGTCTGTATGTGTGCAAGTGTTGTAGCCTCAGGGTTGTATCATTTGCGGACGAGACCCCAGACTGTCAGAATCTTCCATCCTGTGTCATTTTGTAGGGTCTCTGAGAACGGCTCCGTCTATTCTCTGTTCTCACGACTTGTTTCCCATCAGAAAAGTGTCACATTTTTCATGTTTTTGTGTGACTTATTTCTTCTAAGTAACTCCTTCACAGTTGTCCCTCAGACCCAACAGTGTGGGTGCAAAGTGGTGCAAAACGTACATTTTGTTTGGATGAATTAGTTTTGTGATGTCAGATGATTAAGTGATTGTTGGTTTCTGCAGTTTTGTCTCGAGGTCAGTCTGCTCCGCTTTTTTGTCCTAATTTAAGTATATTGTTGCTCTGTTGGTCCCAGCAGACAGACACCAGTGGTATAGTTGGATTAAACCCCACTCTCCAGTCAACCTCTCCGTTGTTCTGCTGTCACAGTGAAGAAAAGGCCAACCAGACCAGACTGAAAATCAATAAATTGCAGCCCATGTCTTCCCTGATTTGCATTAAATCTGCTAATATAGTTGTGCTAGTCTCTCAGTGTTTGTCACGAGACACAGATGGCTCTGTCTCCTACGGCTAAACTGCAGCCATGCAATACGATCATTTTCCTAATTTCCTTAAATATTTTATCCAACTGCGGTCACAGAGGGTGTGTGCCTATCTGTTTGGGTGAGTTACACCCTCAACATGTTGTCATTCTGTGACTGGGCAACAGAGATAACCATTCACACTCACATCTTCTGCCACTTTAAGAAAACAGGAAGCAGCTGCCAACCAACTCCAGTTTTCAGCCCTTACCTCAAAGGACACCAGAGGACACAAACCAAAGGTGACCTTAAGGAAGACATTGAGACCTAACCTTATTTTGTGCTCATGAACTGAATCGGCCTTTTAAGGAAATTAATGACTCAAGTTTCACTGAAGCAGAGAAGGCCCCTGGAGTTTATTTGTGTGCAGTCTGTCATTTTCTATTTTTGATGTCAACAATTTCACTGCACATTTTCCAGTACAGGGCACCTACACAGGATCAATTCTGTTTCGCAAACCAAAATTTGGACCATTCAATATGCTCACCCCAGGTTTGAAACCCAAATGGTAAACAGGCTGGTTCTTATGCAGTGCTTTTCTATTCTACAAGAGCGTTATTCAGGCATTCACACTTGCTGATAACTCCATCTAAAGAAACTCAAGGCTCAGACTATTTTGGCCAGCCAGAGAACGAACCACCAACCTTGCAGTTAGTAGATGACCTGCTCTACCTCCTGTGTCACAGACGAGGTGTCAGTGGGAAACACAATCAGCACGAGTGTCTTGAAGCATGCGCATTGATTAAGAACGTACATACAGGGAGTGCAGAATTATTAGGCAAGTTGTATTTTTGAGGAATAATTTTATTATTGAACAACAACCATGTTCTCAATGAACCCAAAAAACTCATTAATATCAAAGCTGAATGTTTTTGGAAGTAGTTTTTAGTTTGTTTTTAGTTTTAGCTATTTTAGGGGGATATCTGTGTGTGCAGGTGACTATTACTGTGCATAATTATTAGGCAACTTAACAAAAAACAAATATATACCCATTTCAATTATTTATTTTTACCAGTGACACCAATATAACATCTCCACATTCACAAATATACATTTCTGACATTCAAAAACAAAACAAAAACAAATCAGCGACCAATATAGCCACCTTTCTTTGCAAGGACACTCAAAAGCCTGCCATCCATGGATTCTGTCAGTGTTTTGATCTGTTCACCATCAACATTGCGTGCAGCAGCAACCACAGCCTCCCAGACACTGTTCAGAGAGGTGTACTGTTTTCCCTCCTTGTAAATCTCACATTTGATGATGGACCACAGGTTCTCAATGGGGTTCAGATCAGGTGAACAAGGAGGCCATGTCATTAGTTTTTCTTCTTTTATATCCTTTCTTGCCAGCCACGCTGTGGAGTACTTGGACGCGTGTGATGGAGCATTGTCCTGCATGAAAATCATGTTGTTCTTGAAGGATGCAGACTTCTTCCTGTACCACTGCTTGAAGAAGGTGTCTTCCAGAAACTGGTAGTAGGACTGGGAGTTGAGCTTGACTCCATCCTCAACCCGAAAAGGCCCCACAAGCTCATCTTTGATGATACCAGCCCAAACCAGTACTCCACCTCCACCTTGCTGGCGTCTGAGTCGGACTGGAGCTCTCTGCCCTTTACCAATCCAGCCACGGGCCCATCCATCTGGCCCATCAAGACTCACTCTCATGTCATCAGTCCATAAAACCTTAGAAAAACCAGTCTTGAGATATTTCTTGGCCCAGTCTTGACGTTTCAGCTTGTGTGTCTTGTTCAGTGGTGGTCGTCTTTCAGCCTTTCTTACCTTGGCCATGTCTCTGAGTATTGCACACCTTGTGCTTTTGGGCACTCCAGTGATGTTGCAGCTCTGAAATATGGCCAAACTGGTGGCAAGTGGCATCTTGGCAGCTGCACGCTTGACTTTTCTCAGTTCATGGGCAGTTATTTTGCGCCTTGGTTTTTCCACACGCTTCTTGCGACCCTGTTGACTATTTTGAATGAAACGCTTGATTGTTCGATGATCACGCTGCAGAAGCTTTGCAGTTTTGAGACTGCTGCATCCCTCTGCAAGATATCTCACTATTTTTGACTTTTCTGAGCCTGTCAAGTCCTTCTTTTGACCCATTTTGCCAAAGGAAAGGACGTTGCCTAATAATTATGCACACCTGATATAGGGTGTTGATGTCATTAGACCACACCCCTTCTCATTACAGAGATGCACATGACCTAATATGCTTAATTGGTAGTAGGCTTTCGGGCCTATACAGCTTGGAGTAAGACAACATGCATGAAGAGGATGATGTGGACAAAATACTCATTTGCCTAATAATTCTGCACTCCCTGTATAACCCTCATCTCTGTTTGTCTCTTTCATCCACAAGAGCTGAACATCTTCAGACCCTTACATCAGAGTGTGTCTAAGATGAAACTGATGTTGGTCACAGCCAGTCTCTGTATAGCACATCTGGGTCCAGCTTTCTCGCTCTCTAAACCTCTGGAGGACATGTGGTATGTATAAAATGACATTGGCTGTGTATCCCACACAAATGACTTTGGGATGAAATCCACATCCAGAGCACTTTGCAGCTTTGAGTCTGTCAGATGCTGCTGCTGCACATAAAACACATGAACCCTCCACAGGTGGGCCAAGTGATAAGATTGATGTATTACTAAAAATAATTATTTTAATCAGTAAGACACATTTGAAAGACAGTGCAGTTCATCTGTGAATTATTTACACTCACATACATCAGCCAGTTCATAGTAATGTGCCGTGAAAGCATAATGAATCAGTTAATGGGCAAACATTATGTCTTTACAGACAGATTTTCATGGTCCGATCGGTCAACACAGAATTAGCATTAGCACTGCGCTGTGGGAAGGATTTAAAGTAAACAGGTATGCATATTCATGTAGCTCCAGTTTCTTCCTGTAGTATGCACGACCCTGTCCTTGAGTACAGACCCAAAGTAAACTACAAGAAGCTTACTAAAACACTTGGAATATTTTATCTTCCATCTTCGAATGTGTCTAATAAGCCCAAGCATTCCTGTCTCTTCCATGCCCCCTCCTCCTACACATCGATGTTTATTATGTTAACATTTAGGGTCTTGTATGTCTCGGTCTCATCCTTTCCATGTACAGGAAATGTGCGTCCCCCGTCGAGGGAGCTCAGCAAGAATAAAACACTTGCTGGTATCTTAATAAAACTGAATTAGCGATGAATCATCCCCAACCATGAATCATACATCAATAATACCTCCACCACCTACTGCTACAGCCCCTCCAGAAAATTGAATGTTTTCAGAGAATCTAATGCCATTTTTAGAAGAACCCACCAGAACAGTAAATACTCACAGATTGATCATGAGACAGCAGGCCTCGGTGATCCAGAGATAAAAAGATGATCTGTTATCAGTGACTGTAAGGATGCTAACCTGTTACGCTTTACTTTGTTTACAGAATTCAGTTTAGTTTTATTTATACAGCGCCAAATCACAACTACAGTTTCCTCAAGGCGCTTTACATTGTACCCTATCAATAATACAGAAGATCATGTGAAAGTGTTTTTCTATAGAAGGATATAAGAGAAAGAATAAGTCTAAAAAAGAAAAATAACAACATGACTAACTCTGTATCAGTATTTTCTATTCAATCATTTTACGATTTTGCTGAGTTAAGACAGGCTTTCTAAGTATTTGGTTTCAAACTGAACTATTTTCAGCTCACGGGTCTTTACACGAGTCATGCTACAAAAAGCTAATTCTGTCATTAGTTTGCGTCTGCTTCTGACTTTCATTGATTTTTTCTGCAGCTTCTAAAGTTCACTTTGTAATCACTTTGTCCACACCAGTATTTCTCTACAGTAGCATTAAAGCTGGGGCAGGCAAAATGCTGTTTAGTGTAATTGGAAAAAAGAAATCTATAATACTCATTCAAGACTGCAATTCAAGTGGTTTTAACTAAAGTGTTGCTGGTGATAGGGATCTTTGACAATCAAAGGTCCTCAGACCAGATCGGAAGAGTAGTTTGTGTTGTATAAAGACTAAAGAGCATGCAGGAAATACAATGTGATAGTGAAATAGATTAATTAGAAGATTTTCACTTTTGTGAGTGACGTTCAGGTCCGATGCAAAGCCAAAAGCTGATTTAATAAATGCTTTATGCAGGACTGAGAGGATGTATTCCTCCAGTTCTTGAGCTTATTTTAACCCTTCTAGTTAAAATCACAGTCATCACATGATCATTTGGCCTCATGATTTCATTATATTTGTTGTCATATCACAGTTGAGTTATGAAAACAAATATAAACTACAAATATAAATAGAAACATAAGTGTTATTGTATTTAATCGGGTAGAGCTGGGTATATGTTGCATATATCTTGTGAATGCCCTCAGTAATGCATAAGGTCAGCTGTTATGTTCATGTAGGACACATCAGATATACTTATACTATATCGTATACTGTAAGTATACGTCACGATTCTGTAGTCCAGCAGCAATAACTTAAATTAACAATTTCAAGGATGAATTTATCAGACTCTCACATTATTCTGGATGTTTTCAAACACTTATTTATGCACTCGTGTCCTCAGGGGTCACAATAACATTTCAGCCAGAAAGACTCATGTTTGATTCTAAAATACTAGGATACTGAGGAGTTCATGGTCCGCTGCTACAGTCTAATGCAACCGGCTAAGGTCCTGTGGCTGCATAACAAACTCAAATCATCACCCCTCCACCACCGTGCTGTCAGCTGGTATGAGATGTTTGTGCTGATATCTACTACCAGCATACTGATATGACCTGACAAACAGAGCTGATATGTTCTATTTTTTGTCTCACTGCGTATTTTGGCCAAACATTTCTACCTTGTCCAAAGGACATTGTTCCAGAAATCTTGTGGTTTCTTCAGATGCACCTTTGCAGTCTTAGTCATGCTCTCATGCTTTCTTCAGAGAGAAGAGGCTTCCTCCTCACAAGCAAGTCAAATGACTTGCTCAGAGCATTTTCTAATTATTCTACTATCATAAAAAAATAATGCTCACTTTCAGCCGTTGCCTGAACACCAAAGGGATTTGTCTCTCCAAAACAGCAGCCTTTCACTTGCTTAGTGAATGTGTAAATCACTACAATCATGACCTTTAGCATGGTAACTAAGGCCTGGAGAGTCTCCAATGGAGCTCTTGGGCTTTTGCAATATTCTCTGAGAATTGCACGGTCTGACCTTGGGGTGAAATTGTTGGGATCATGGCATTGTGTTAACACACAGAGGTAGTGACACTTGCTGATCATCAGTGAATCTTGTGCATTTCATTAGTAGTACCTGGCTGCTACTTTCCCTCTATGGGCATATTTTTATTTATTTTTTTCAGTACAGAGTATAGACTTCTGCAAAAACGTTGTATATCAAAGGACTGTATACAAACTACTGTAATTTCTGTTGATTTTATCTAACTGCCCAAATTTAATTCTTTCGCTGGTGCAATTAAACTCACTATCTTAACTCTGAAGTTTTATGACCCTATTTATATATTTATATGTCCCACATATCCAATAAACGAAGGAATTTAAACAAGACTTGATAAAAATATAAATCTCTCAAGACCGGTTGCATTCTCACCTACTGGGCAACAGTTGGTAGGGAAAAGTGGGGCTCAAGTTAATAACATCTAAGACAAGAGGAAAAACTAAAAACAATCAAATGCAAATACACAAAACAAACAAACAAACAAACCCTTAAACACGTAAAAATAGTAAAATGAAAATGCATACCCACAAAAAAATAAAGATTAGGAACCTACCAGCACAGAAAAGAGTACCATGAGTTCTCTATGCTGACTGGGTTTTCTAATGAGATTAAACTATTTTTTTTAGAATCCTTGTGAGAGAAGATTGCATTAGGCCACATGGAAATGGAAATGGAGGAAGGAGTCTGCACTTTTCATAAGAGGACAGTACATTTGTGCCAGCAGCAGTTGGGGCCTGTTTGATAAACCGTGCCCTGTTTCTTCTTACGAAGGGAACATTGGATATAGGTAAACTTGACCGTCATGACAACACCAGTGCAGTGTCACTATGCTTATTGCATTCTGCTGTTCTTTGGATAAACACTGGAATCATCTTCTTTGGGTTTCCATTTCATGCTTTTTAAAGTAAAAAACTGCAGAATTGCTGCTGTACATCATAACAATGTTGGAAGTGTTGTTGCAAATAACCATCACTGATTACCACTGATACCACTGATTGCTGATTTCCTCTCAACTATCCCAGTATTCATGTCAAATATTTTCCATCTGTTATTAATCATATGAAAATGTATGTAAATCTGATATCATGAGCTTGGTGAGTAATGTGTTGCATTTAGTTGCTTGTTTATGTGAACACTAATTGACACAGAGGCACAACCAAGTGACTGGGATAGTGCACATGAACATCTGTGCCACATATGGACTACTAAGTACCCTAGTCCCGATGGAAGACGCCCCCAAAGGTGGTTGAGAACAACAAGGACCTTCATTCCAGACAGACAAGCATCTGTTGGCCAACCAACCACACATAGTGGTGGCTGAAAAGGAACAGAAGACCACAGTTGTGACAGATGTGGCAATCTTAGCAGAGAGCAGCATCAGGAAGAAGGAGCACAAGTAAATGGTTGTTCCAGTCGCTTCCATGGCCACACATGTATAAAATCAAGTACCGTAACTAGGCATGCAGACTGCCTCTGCAACATTTGTAAACGAATGGGTCCCTCTCGGGAGCTCATTTAATTCAGCGTGATACCGTGACAGGATGCCACCTGTGCAACAAGTCCAGTCGTGAACTTTCCTCACTGCTGAATATTCCACTGTTAGCGGTATTTTAACAAAGTGATTGAGAATTCCAGCGACTCAGCTATAGTAGGCAATGTAAAATCACGGAGGTCTGCAACTTTCTGGAGAGTTAATCGCTATAGACTTCTAAACTTCATGTGGCCTTCAAATTAGCTCAAGTACAGTGGGTAGAGAGCTTCACGGAACGGCTCTGCATCCAAGCCTTACATCACCAAGTGCAATGCAAAGCGTAGGATGCAGTGGTGTAAAGCACACCACCACTGGAGCGGAGACATGTTTGATGTGTCCGCATCAATAGCAGTCTTCACAGAAGTGCTTCTGTAGGAATAAAATGCACTTCTGGAGATTCACAGAAGAGTTGAAGCTGCTATATTAAACCCTGTGGATTCAAGATGGGATGTCACTCAAGTTCATATGCATTCAAAGGCAGATCAGTGAATACTTTTGGGAATATTGTGTTAGTTTTTATTCATTTACATCACTGACATCAATGCATCATGTTCGGCTTTTTGGCTGATGAAATAAAGGGGGGGGAAAAAAGCATCATGTGCATTTGGGTAAAAACTTTATTAACAAAACAAGAAGGCAAAGCACAGCCCAAGCTTCCATGGCACAGCAGCCTACATTACCTCGCTGTCAATCACTAAAAGTGCCACGAGTATAATAATTCTAACATCCATCGTTGTTACAGTTAAATATTAAAATAACACAGCCACTCGGATATACTGCATAATATATATTTACTCTAAAGACCTTTTAGACAACATCTACAGGAGGGGAGCCCAAGTCATGCTCATTCTCTTGCGCTGTAGCGCCATCTAGTGCCATCTCAGCACATTTACAGTAGTAGTACAATCAGAAACACAACAGCCCAGCAGTAGAAGGAGAAATCAAAAGGCTCGGGACAAAACAGACACTTTGTACCGTTTACAATCTCCAACAGCAATCTGTACTATACTTACAATCTGCACCTTAAGAGTATGGAAATGCTGAGTGATGTAACAGTGAAGAGAAGAAGGCAGAGGGGTTATTATAAGCATTTTAAAAGGAAGATTTCACCCATTTAATGCAATATTAATTTGCTCAAATGCAGGCCAATATTTATCACTCTTTATGGTTTTAGAGTATCACACCTTCATGTGTTGCTGTACTTAATCTTTGCACAAGTTTGAAATTTTATCTGTGATTTTCCAGGTGTAGGAAAGATCACTGCATGTTCACAGGGATCTACTCCACACTCCTGGGGGAGAAAAAAAACAAAATCTTGCACTCCTAAAAGGTTCATGTTTTAATTCTGTTATTACAAATCATGGATATTTTACAGCACTAAATAAAATTTGGTTTAAATTTGATATGAAAAAATTTATCTAAGTACCTCAGTTCAACGTGTCACGCTTCCTTTATTATATCTTATTATATCTTAACCTTGCTGACAGGCTTGTAATTTAGAACAGATGTACTTCCCTTTAAAGGGTTGAAAGAGTTCAGGCCCAGTTAGTATTAATGGAAAAATTGCAGATTTATTGTGTTGTCAGATGAGGTGGATTTGCAGTAGTTGATTTATTTATTTATTTTTTGTAATGGTAAAAGTTAGTAATTTCCTCCATTACAACAAGTAATTTCTCTACAGTCTATAAGAAACAGCAGTACACTTTAAACTATTCCAGTGATACTTATTTGGTGTCACATCTCTGGGTTTCTCAAGTTACGGTGGTGCATTTTTTCTTTTCTTTACTTTTTTAAATTCCAGTAGGCACAGAGGAGCTGCTGCCCCGTGGTAGCCCGAGGATAAAGATGAGGTGAAGAAGATGTGACGAGGGTCAGACAGGATTCCAGTGGAAGTCAGAGATGCAGGTGTATAATTTTGCCTAGGCAACCACCCACTGCAGGATGCTGGTGTCCTTCCCACCAGTGGAGATCAGGTGACTGTCATCGTGCAGGAAGGCAACGTTGGTCACGTGACTGCTATGGCCACCGTATTCTTGACTTGGAGCCTGGATAACAAAGCAAAGCAGGACAAAAAAAAAAGTTAAGGAGTAATTAATTAAAAGTGAACAACATGCTCTTTTGGGAATTTTAAATGAAAGTTTCACGGTTTTCTTTATTTGAAGGATGTATAAACTATATGCACTGTTAACCTGGTGGATACATTACTGCACTAAATGCTCGGTTTCATCCTACTCTGTGCTTTGTAAGATGTCATGGAGAGCAAATGATAATATAGTCATAATAATCCCCAATCACCTGCAGTTCAAACCTTCCCTTTTGTCAGGGGCAGCCAATCATAAGAGAGTTGACCTAAGGAAGGAGGAGCTAAAACTGATCCTTCCAGACTCAGGATGAACTGAGGTGCTTAACCAAGTACAAGATACAAAAGTTTTATTTTGAACTGTGACTCAAGCAAAGATTCTCTAGTAGAGTCCAAGAGCAATAACAGAGTTTAAGTTCTCCATTGTTAATAGTAACCCTTTTCTTTTTCTTGTTTATGCATGTGTAAATTTGTGTGCATCATAGCCAGTGACATCTTACTCAGATAAAGTTGAACAATCTCATATGGGAAGTTATTTCAGCTGCTGTAGTCTTGCTAGAGCTGCTGCTGCCCCTGCAAGCCACTTTGCAACCCATCTCGACCTCAACTCCATTGATTCAATAGGAGCCTGACTTATTTAATCTACGAATCCATGCTCTCCTCTTGACGGGGGCTCTTATTGCAGCTTTAGATTTATTTGCATGGAAGCTACAGGAACAGCGGTCCAATACCAATAATACCAAATATAAACTACTGGAGAAGAAAATTATCTTCTTTAAACAACGTTAACCTTCTTGGTCACATAAATCACCTCATGAACCTTCTAAGTTTCAATAATCATGAAGGTTATTTGCAATGAAAAACAAATGTATAATGTGGGGGTTTTACATTCGTACCAGCTGTTCATGAAACACAACTGTCTGGTTTAAGCCACTAAACACTCATTTTCATTCCAAATCTGTTTAAAATATGTTGTAACTTTTTACAGCTTGTGATTTTCTGCTCTAATGGCAGCCAGTTTGTCTTAATGGACAATTTAGTTTACAGCCCCAGTTTAGAAGGCTTTAACTGAAAACTTGTAAAAAAGGTGTCTAACAGCCTGCAACGGTTTGTGAGCACAATATAAACACCTGGCAGACATTGTGCACATTACAGGCCTGATAATGATAAGGTATTCTGTTATTTCTGCTGAGCTTTCATTGGGTTTCCCCAGTGTTCATTAAAACTTAATCACAATGCAGTTGAGAGACAAACACCATAGCTACGTAGTTCTGGCAGTGTTGAAAGTCAGCGTGTCTGCGAAGTGGAACAAATTTCAACACGAGCATACAAACACGCAGACCCCGGCTCTGATGTGCTTTGTGTTTGTCACTGTGAGTTAACATGACTGACCCTTGGTTGAGAGCAGGGGAAGGAGAACAAGTGCACTTTGCCAAAGTCATCAGCAGAGGCCAGCAGGGATCCATCATGTGACCTGCACGCAGCATTGATGTCTGTGCCATCTGCTCCATCTGGCCAGATTCCTGCAAGACACAAAAAGACCAAAAAAAAAAAAAAAACCCAAAAAGAAAGCGCCAGCGGCAGAGTTAGCACGAGGGCGACGAAGACAGTGGAACAGCATCTTCAGTCACTTCGTGTTTTTTTAGCTGCGGCCACATAAAAACACCGTGCTCTTCTCCATCAAAACAAATTCGCAAGAAGAAACGACTGTGTGAGAGCTACGCTTGCTTCAGGCAAACATTGCAAAATACTAGTGTGATAAAATAGATGAATTTAAAAAGTTTTATCAACCTACCAAACGTGTTGAAGCTCAGAGTGCAGGTGTAGGTGGCCCACTCCAGGTTGCGCACTGTGTCCATGTTGGTCACATGTTTACCACTGGATGCCTCCCCTAAAAGCCGAAGAAACCCCCCCAAAAGATTCCTTGACATATGAACATAACTTTGAGAAGTCAGTGATATGAGTTTCATATTTTACCAGATTCCTATATTGACAGTAAAATCAGAGGGTGGAGCTAAAAGTGCACATGAACAGACATGAAGTATGACTTACAGAAGAGGATCTCATAGTCTCCTGAGTTGGTGACAAGGTACTGGCTGTTTTTCGACCAGTCCACATGGGTAACAAAGCTGGAGTGTCCCTGGGGAAGAGGCAGATCATGCAGAGTGACGATTGAACATTTTTTGTTAAAACTCTCTTTTAATGTTATTGATGTTAATTTTGAGTGAAATTCTCATCCAAAGAACAGCAATATATCAATTCACTTTTCAACCTCCATAAACTACTTAAGCCTTCAGACACTAGCGATCTGATTTTATGAAAAGAGATCACTGTAAGAATGGGAATTCATTTACAAACAGACATTTACAACTGGCGCTCCATGTGAGCATCTACTTACAGTGCATTTCCCCACACGGCTGTACTTTCGGCCGTTTTCAGTTACAGCATAGATGTAAACAAAGTTATCATGGGAAGCGACAGCCAGGAAGTTACCGTCTGCAGACACAAAGTGAAGTTAGCAGAAAATCAATGAACTGAAATATGAAATTTTGTCTGAACTTTAACATTTTATGGATCTGTGTCAGCGAGGTGAGCAGATGATGTTTTACCCGGAGAGTACTTGACATTGGAAATGATCTCATTGCCATCTGTGTGCATAGAAACAAGATCCCGAGTGTCAGTGTCCAGCACCAACCACCTGCAACACACAAGGCAGAGATTTGGGAAAATGCACATGACAAGGATCCAAATAGGAAGGCTTTAATATCTCCAGCATTAAAGGAGATCAGTGTTAGTGAATGTTTTGTCAATGCTCAGTTTCTGAATTTTAACTTGTTTCAGCTGTAAGGCTCACTTTCCAGTCATGGTCCCCACAGCCAGAACAGCCCCGCTGGGATGGAAGCCTGCAGACCTCCCTGGATCCTAAAGCACAGAGAAGACGACATACTTGTTATTTAGTACTTGTGATTGAACGGGAAGCTCAGTCCCTAACGCTGTCTTCATTCACAAAAATCTTCCTCACCTCGATGGTCTTGCTCCACAGGGGCTGGTGGGAGTGGGCATCCCAGAGGTGAACTTGTTTGTCCTGTGAGCAGGTAACAAACTGCTCCATGGTGGGATGGATGTCCAGACCCCACAGCTCATCGGTGTGACCCTGTAGCACATCATATCATTTCTTATTTAAAATGCAGCATGCATAAAGTTAAAATATTTGTTAGTAGTCAGCCTGTGAATGTTATCAGCATGTACCTGCACAATAGGTGTTAATGTATCAGGGAAGGCAGCTCTGATGATTGCATTCTTGGTGGTTCCAACAAAGAGTTCTCCGGGTTTACCTTCAGCCAGAGCACGAACAGGACCGAAGGACTCTCCCACCTGGACACACACATGCAGCACAGAGTCAAAGAAAGCACAATATTCAAAACATTAAGTAATAAAACTTTTTTTTGGAGTTATTTACTTGCAACACAAGAGACACCCACTGACAGTTTAATCACTAAACTGAGAAAAGTTTAAAATAATATTTAAGTGGGTTCCACAGAAGTTTCACGACCTCAGATTTCCCCTCAGAGGAGAATTCGCTCACCTCCATCGTTGCCTTTTTTCTGTAATCGTGGTCCCACAGCACCACCTTGCGGTCTTTCCCCCCTCCAGACACCATGGTGCCGTCCTTGAGAACACACACTGAGAAAATGCCGCCTTCGTGCGCCGCTGACACCACCTGGCTGATGCGGGTACCACCTGTCAGACGACACAGGGAATCAGAGAGTGAGCAGCAGATATCCTGCCTCTTTACATTTGTGCTTCACAGTAATGATAAATGAATGAGTTCATTTAAAATCCAGACTGCCGTATCTATGTCAGATGCCCCACCCCCCATTATCAGTGGCTTGCTGATCTTATGTCGTGTCTCAGTCTTGAAAAGATCCACCCAGAATTAAAAGGGCACATTTGGTAAAATCTGGGGTCTTTTTCTGACAAACTTCTCTAACTTTCAATTTAAGGATGTTCCTGTTGACTAACAGATTTGCTTATTCCATCGAGGGCCGATGACCTACAACTTTACTGTGTTAATGGGAATGTGAAGCTCAGTTGTGTTGCTGCTAACTTAGTGTCGTTTGCAAGGAAAGGTTTTGTTAGTACCAATCGACCTTTCCGAGTTCTGGAGTTTTGTTAATTTTTTTTAACCTATGTTCTAACGTGAGAAGTTCTGTTTTGTATTCAATGTAACCAGTTTTTGTGTTTCCCTTCGTTTTTTTTCTTTTTTGTTAGCTGTATCCACAAATGCTTAATTTTATGTTCTGTTATTCCTGTTTTATTGAAACAATCATATATGAATATAAACGTGTTCAAACCTTCGTTAATTCAAGCAGCCAGGATTTCTGTGATTGGCGATTGAATCTCTAAATTTTGTCAAAAAAGAAAAGAAAAGAAAAAAAAAAAAAGCTGGATCAGAACTTTCACTTTGATCGTACCTTTGGCCCAGATGTAGAGGTTCCCACTGGAGTCTCCTGTGATGGCGTCTCCATTCTCAGCGAATGCCACACACAACACATACTTTGGTTTCTCGTGTTTCTACAAAGCCAGACAAATAAGGATTTCAAGGACTACAGAAAAGACTGCTGTCATAGACTGCACCTTAAGAAATAAAACTAAATATACAGCAGGGTTTTAAGAACAAACAACTTGTGTATAGTTGCGATACCTCAAACAGGCCCTGTCTCTTGGTGAGAGTGTTCCCCTCCATGGTCCAGAAGTTGATGTGAGATTTTCCACAGGTAACAATCAGGTTGGTGTCCATGGGATGAAACACAGCGGCCAGCACAGAGTCATTGGAGCACTGCAGGGACAGAAGCCAGGAAGCTATTGTTTCATTCTATTTGCTACGTTCATGAAAACATACCATTAAAATCCTTCATCCATGCATGTTATCAAAAAAATTTAAAACCAGGAGATCAATAATGATACAGCTGTATGAATGAGATCAGACTCAGGTGGCCATACCTTGACTTCAGCCAGCTGCTTCTCCTTCTGCCAGTTCCAGACTGACAAGATGTGATCGTTGGCATCATCCACAGCGCAAAGGAAGGTGCCGCCATTCTGGTGAATGAATGAATGAATAAATAACTGATTAAATCTTAATAAAGCATGAAAACATAGAAAGGGGCCTGAATGACTTGTGTAAAAACTGGGTATTTGGATAAGTGCATAGTTATTGGGATTGTATTATATTTTGCAGGAAGCATTACACTTGCAGTGTTATATATAGATCACATCATGAGTCTGGCTGACTAAAGCATTGATTATATCTGAGCCAGAACTATGACTCATCAGTTTAACGGGCTTCTTACTGACAAAGACATTAACCATCGCCTGCCAAAACACACTCAAGTAACGTTGTTAAGCCTGTGATTTATGACACCGACTGACGTAGATGATGGATGTAGAAAAACTGAGACACATAAATAGTTGGCTGATTAAATGTGAAGTTTTAGGGGAATATATGTCTTTACATTAAAATAAAACACCTCCAAATGCATCCCCTTTTTCTTTAGAGGTCATTATTCATTGGTGTAATTCCCTGAACTAGAATGATGTTGACACCTCTAGTCTAAAAGGGTGAGACGCTCCTTACCGACTTTGAGAAAGCCACACAGGTGACCGCTCTATCGAACACTCCCGTTCCAAGCACATGGAGCGTGTTGAGGCTCACAGAATCCCAGACGCGAACATGGGGAGCCAGCAGCTGAACAAACACACACAAAAAAAAGAGGAGACATAGTAAAGTTGTTTGATTCATATCAAACCTTCTTCTGGTTTCCACAAAAAACAAAACAAAACTTTATTTGAAGTTTTAAAGCTCTTTCAGTTTCATATTTAGTGATTAGGAGACAACGCTACGGCAGGATTGGAGATGCTCGCAGTACCTTTCCATCTTTAGAGTTTCCAGCCACTTGTCCTGTTGCTATGGTAACCATGTCAGGATGCACACTCAGGCTAAGAAGATATGAGAAAATATTAATTATATTTGTGGCTTTGTGATTATTAATTCTCATTCATTCTGCTTCTTTCACACGATGCCTTTAAAAATGTTTATCGTGACACACGCCGTTTTCTCTGGTCTCTGACTTTTACAGGAAATCTCGAGTATTTTTCAGAAGCACGTTATAGACACTTGACACGTATAAACAACAGCCATATAAACAAACCGATTGACTCACATTTTCCAAGTCAATAAAAACAAATATACAATATTTATTTCAATGTGAATCATATTTTGCATTTCTAAAACACAAAAAAAATGACAACGTGAAGAGGCGGATTCCACGTGACGGCGTGGGAGAGGAGAGCACGATTGTTTCCCTGCAGAGCGGAGTAGCTTTCCCAGCATGCCCCAGGGGGCCTTAATGTTTACATCCCAGTGTCTCCAGGCACAGGATGTCAACTGGTGCTCATTAAGTACAGCACAAATTTCACTGATGGTAAACACAGAAGCTGTCGATGACGTGTTACGCAAAAACAAAAACAACTTCTGAGCAGCTCGTTTCTCTCTTTGTCTCACGTGTGGGGTCGAATAGAGTTTTGCTTTTTTACATTTTCTTTTCATTTTAATTTCTTTTGGGAGGAGATTTGCTCATTTTAGCTTCATTTTTACTGTTTAAAGAGGTTTCCTCTAGTTTTTATTCATTTGAATGATGATTGTTATGTTAGTTCTTCTGTATGAAAAGACATAACATCAAGTGAGTCTGTTTAAACAAAACCATCTATATCACGGTGTGTTAGTTAAACACAGCTTTTGATCAAACGGGATCTGTTTACAAGACTTAGAGTAAATGAGGAAAGCAGAGATGATGCAGGAAAATGCACAGTCTCTGTAAAGATTAAAACACTTTAATGGCTGCTCTCATCAGCCTGCTGTTTTCTCACCATTTGACGTCATCGTTGTGGCCCAGGTAGTGTCTCTGCTGCTGCTCCTCTGTGTTGTACAGCACCACCACTGAAGCATTGAAGTAGACAATCTCTCCCGTGGGAAGCAGGTACAGGTTGGAGCGGCAGTCACGACCACGGTAGCCATAACTGGACCACGGTTAGATTAAGGAAGATGGCTGATGCTGGACAGGATTACCAGAATATTCAGCAATTTTATTTTATATATTTTGTTGATGCTTCTTACTAAGATAACTTAGAAACACCAAATCTTATTTTTTGTAATTTCTTGGTTTTCAGAGATACAGTTTGTGCTTTCACCCCTATTATTTATCTTACAGACAAATATGTGTCAGAACAGCTGTGAAAACAGAAGATATGATCATTAGTTATTAGTTATATTAGAAAAATGTACTCCCACACCGGAGGTCACGTCCATTACGTTTATATGGTCTAACAGGTTGATTGGTGAGCCACAGACAGTTGCATGTTGTATGAATCACAGCAGAATAAATCTAAATAAACCTAAAAATAAAGTAACGCTAGCCTGAGTCTATTAATCAGATATTTTAAATATCTAAACCATCCGAATCTTTAAGTAAACTGTTCGTGTACTTCTTAATTTCTCTCTGTCTGGATCAAGGATACACCCACTGCAGTTTGAGCTTATGGTCAGGCAGCGCCACCTTCTGGTCAAGGCTGTAAGTCCCCTTCTGCTGGTCTGGGACGTGCATGGTGACGGGACGGCCGCGGAGGAACATCCTCACGTAGCTGTCCTCTGCAGTTAAAGAGGGAGGGAGGAAAAGCAAGATCACCAGTTAAAGAAAGAGAGAAGGACAAAGTAACACTAGTTTTGACCTCTGTACCATCACCCTCTCTAGCTTTGACAGCATTTTTTACTAACTTTATAACCAAAATGATTTTGTGTCAGTAAGAACATAATTGATTGAAATACTTCTTTAAGTTTCACCCCAGTAATGCCAATTTGAAGACAGCGGACGCAGCAGGAAGTCTAGAAACCTCCCAACTCAACACCTGACATCAGAATAATTTTTCCTTCTTTGGTGCTTGGTATAAATTTTCAGACACTTTGTGATTAAATATGCATACGAGGCCATCTCTCTCTAAATTTGTGCTACTTTGCATGCTTCAGAAGAGAAAATTAAACACTGAATAAAGCCAGCTTCATAATTATCATGTCTCTTTGGTGGCACATTAAGACTTCAAAATGGAAATGAGGAAATATTGTTAACAGCCTCTCACAAAAAATCCTTTCAGAATACAGACAGGACTAAAACTGGAAAATTTGTTGTATGTAAGAGTTGCTGAAGTTTTTCAAAAAGACTTTAAATCCATGTAATATAAAGTTTATACCTTTTTTTTTTTTTTTAAATTGAATAAAAAGCAATTTGCTGGTATAAAATGTAACAAGGATACAGTAACGCAGCATAAAACTTTCATAGCTGCTTCCTTGCATGTAGACGATTATCTTTTCATATAAAGTCTTGCATGCAATGAGGCATAAGTTTAATTAATTTGACCTAATTTGCATAAATGTCCAACAGAAAAAAAAACAACGACGTAAAATAGCAAAACAGCACACCACCTCACAATTTACCAGTGCTTAAAAAGATGTCACATTTTTGCTTGTTAAATATATATTAATGGGAAAATGTATAAACAGACAAACAGCTTCACATGCTTAAACACTTTCCAGCAATTACAGATCTTTTGTTTTACAACGTATTCAAAATCTCCAGTAGTCTCGTACTCATCTTAATGGGAGATCCTCTGCATTTCCAACATCCTCTAAAATAATTAAAATGGGACATCACTATCTCTAATGAGAAAATGCATTTCTTTGAAATGACAGTCAGAAGAATCCTTCAAGAGTTCTTCGAGGACTCCTGAAGGCTAATTGAGTTTCACACATGAGAGGCTGCTCATCCCCTTTACAGCAAATTAAAGTGTGACAGTAATTGGAGGCTGAGACATAACAGCTAACGCAATTATCACACACACACACACACACACACACACACACACACACACACACGCACAGAGAACAGTACAGACAAAAGCAAAGCAATGGTGGGATTAAAATTTTATTTTACCTGCATTGAAAGTGCATTCTTTGGATTTGCTGGAACACAAAAAGAAAAATGGTGTTCAATTAATATTATTTTGCACATTACACGATAAACAGCATGAAGGTTACAATCATTTTCCGAAAGTGCTGAGAGGTGGGTATATTATGTCTTTATAAATTATTTACTCATGCTACATCTCTTACCCACAGTTAATTGAAAATAGAGGGCAGACACACACAGAGTGTACCACACATGTCCAAAGATGTGCACAACTTTTCGCCTTCAGAGGATCAGATGATGTAGTCTGAAGACAGGATTTAGACCCATTTATTTAGAAATCCTGTTTGAATATTACATTCACACTAAATACTATAAGACCTAAAATGTGCAAAGTGAAAAGCATATTTTTAACAAAACGAGTCATACCTGACACGCAACATTTCCAGTATGACCTTTGAGAAAAGTGATTATTTACACTCCTTAGATTATTTTAGAAACTGCACCACTGATGGCAAGGACTATAAGCAGAGGCCTGAGGAGCTTTCAATCAGCCCAGACATGTCAACAACCAGCTGACAGTTGAGGCAGGAACTGGAAAGATCAGATCTGGTGCATACGATTATAGCTACGATGCAGTATGGCACACTTTAATGTAAATAACGTCTTCACCTGAGAAAAGAAATAGTGGTGCTGTAGAGATTTCTGCGGGTAGGTCATTCATAGGATGGATGGCTTTGACCAGTAGTCTGGTCAAACTCATGCCGTGTCAAAAAACATATCAAAGAATATCTAACAGATTAATTTTCTTTGAACATTCATAGAAAAAACATAAAACAAAACAGGAATTGGGGTATAAATCGTGCGGCTTTGTTGTGGTTCACAGTTATCAAACACAGCGACTGGTCTTAAAGGTTTGATTAGGATTTAAAGGTTCATTTCTTATATTCCTAGAATATGAATATAAACTATCACCTGGGAATAGTAAGTAACAGGCCTGGATACACAGAGGACCAGAAGACCTGATACTGAAAGGCTGGTTTGATAAAAATTTGATGAATTTCTTTTATCCTCAACTTGGCGAAACAAATAAAGCAAACAACAAAGTAGCTTGTATTTGCCCCGGGCCGGGCAAGTTGATACACATTTCTTTAACATTATCTTTGATGCCTAAAACTTTCCAACTTGCTAGTTCTGCTGTGTAAACAGGTTTGTAAAGACGAGTCAGCAGACACAAAGCAAACAGAAGTCCACTTGTATTCGCAGACAGTGTCAGCGCCTATCAGTTAAACACACGGCAGATGTGAAACAGTGTGACAGAGAAGCATCGCAGTGGTCAGAATTAAAAGATGCCACACAGACAAGCTAAATGCATTTACAAGTAAAAATGACAACCGGCGAGTCAGCCACTCTGCCAGGATCCGTGATTAGACCTGCCAATCAAAACCTGCCACATCAGCGAGAGCTGCAGATGTCCCTGAATCTGCTGTCACCCAATCAGAACTGCCTGCCAAGCATTTCAGCGCATGCTGAGAAATCAACCTAACCTGTCTGGATGCTATCAACCAATCGGGATGTTGAAGCGCTGCCTCGGCTGACAGCTGGATGTCACCATGGCAACAGCAATAAAGGTAAGGCTTGATACGATAAGAGGGAAATGGATGTTTGGTCCTCGCAAAGCAACAAGCGAATCAAGAAAGACGTGCTTGACTTTTCTGAGTATTTCTATGGAAACACAGGCAAACAAATAACAGCAGCGAACACACTTCTTCTCATGTGGATTTATTGTACAACCACAGAGCAAGTCATATAATACAGAAGAGTACTATGAGGAAAACTGCAGTGACACAGAACATTTGTCTCAGGTTCACAGATAAACAAAGATAAACCACTCAAACTAGAATCAACATCTTACTATAGCAAAGTTAGTTTAGATTTAGGTTTAAATCCAATATCTGTTCAGGCTCATAAGGGAAGAATGTAATAAGCAGGCACTGAAGATCATCACCAACCACACATGGCTGGTCTGAAACCCTGAGTACTCACTAATAATTTCAATACAATATCCATTTATTTGCTGTACTTATTAAGTTATCCAGCCTTGATCTGTTATGCATGGATCTGTAGGAGGAGTATGACTAAGAAAAACAAACAAACAAAAACCTGGAATGTGTCTTTTTCAACCTTTTTCATTTTTCCAGTAGTTCCACATTAGGTGAATGATTTTGGACACAAGCTATCTTTTGGTTCCTGGTGATATGCGTTTTGTGAGGAGACATTTTGCCACATATTCTAATCACTACCTCTTTGAACATTTATGTCAAATATGAGGAAACTCCCTGAAGGCTTTCAAAAGAATTGTTAACACCACAGAGGGAAAACCTGAAAGCATGAAACCTCCATACCTGGTGGGTCGGTTAAAAAAAAAAACAAAAAAAACAGACTAGTTGACAAAAAGAAGCTTTACCAAGGCTGCATTATGAAAGTAACACATAAAGAAACTGAGTGAGTGGGAAAGACTGCGGCATACAAACATGAAAAGACCCCAGGCTGTGCTGTGTGTATCCTGATATTTGTTTAATGGGGAGTTTACTAAATAAAATCTTGACAGTATTGAGACATATCAATAGCTCTCTAAGCTTACGGGTCAACTGAAACAATGATTTGAGATTTCTTTTATAGGTTCGTTACAATGTGAACAAGGGACCTATGCAAAAAGAAAACAGGAAAATGAGATGAGAGCCTGCGTGTGTGTTTGAAGAAGATTAAAGGACAGCAGAGCAAACAGACGAGTCATCCGAGGGCCTGTGTGGCGTCTGTTGTGTCTCTGGGCAGTTAGAGGCGACCAGGAGGGGTTTCGGCTCTTTAAAGCAACCACATAAAGCCCTGTTTGTTCCTTGAACTGCGAGCATGTGTTTCTGTTTGTGTGCATGTGTAAGTGTGGTCTGCCAGGAAGATGAGGCGTGGCATGGCTCTGGCCAATAACAGAACACAATTGATCCAGAACCTGTAATTATGGCGGTCCATGCTGCGCAACTGGCAGCCGGACAGGGCTCATAACTCTGCCTCTACAACCCAACGGCAGCGGCCGTCACTAGTCACCGGGTTTCCAGGCAGAGGGAACGCACAAACAGACCTCTCATTAACATGCAGCACCGAGGGTGTAGTTGGCCTTTTCTGTGGGCTCTCTGAAAACACAAAGGGTTCTTGTAAGAACCAGAGGGCACTAATGAGCACCGGTGCATCTGCAGAAAGATTAAAAGGACCGACATTTTTGTGCTGGGCCACTTGTCACTTTGAATATATTGAACTTTAACCACTTTTTGCAAGCAACAAAATCAGGATATTTTAAGTTTTTAAGTCTAAGTTTAGGATATTTTATCCTAAACTTAGTGGTTTGAAATAATAAACGGATATTTTTACTCCTGCAGATCAAACTTGCAAAGAGCATTTGTTTGGTTATCATTTTTTGCTGTTTACAAGAGACACCTTCTCTCTTTCTTATAGGAACTCTTAAGTACTACTTCCATCCATCTGGGAGATTAGAGTGATGCACACAGGGAGGCAGAAGATGTTGTGGTCCGAGTAATGGGACTCATCCCCCTGAACTGTGGTGGGAGTGGTGGGAGCGGTCAAGAGTGCATGCATCCATTTCCTGCTCAATTAGGACTTAAGTACTGCAGCAGCTATAACAATAGACATGAACATAGTTGACTTTCTTCATATTTTCACTTGTGCGCAAAATACATTAGTGTATTTTGTTTTAGTCATAAACTAATCAACTCTGACACTTATGAGGCATCAGACAGTGTCCAGATAGCAAAAGGGGAGGAAGAAAAATAAGAAAAATCTGCATTTTTAATCCAATGTTATGCTTTATTCTGATTCTAACAATCATTAGAGTTTCATCTAACCAACTTCAGATTTCCTGTAAAAGTATAAACCTCAAAAAGCAAGAAGGAAGGCACAGTTTTTCCATGTAATGCATTCTAGATCCAAGTGATACAAACACAAAAAGGAGATGACAGACTGAACGTGATATGAATCTTTTCCTTTTCCGTAGTGTATGCAAACCCTGTACAATACTCGTGCTACCCTAACTTTGAAATGACTTATTATATGAAAATAAAGACAGACACATTGATGTTAAACTGGTTCAATGTGGTGCAAAATAGTCCTCTCCAATCAGACACATGCTCAGTATGTTTGCTGCATGTAGAGCAGGATGTTCAATCAATGTTATCAATGTTTCTGCAAGCTGTGCAGAATTGATAATGGTAACATCAGTCCCACAGCTTCCCATCTCTGGTCATAATGCTACAGAGGATTACAAAACAAAAGTCTTAGTAGCATTTTGAATTGATGCTCAATTAGCTACTTTTAACTTGTTTCGGAAATCAATGAATTAATTTGGAAAACTTGAAAATTAATTAGTATATAAAAGTGCACCAAGCTCAGTAGCAAATTAAAGTAGAGCAGATGATGACGGGTACTTTGTAAAACCTGAACATGTGTAATATTCTTGTTGAAGTTCAGGGTGTCCAGTAAAGCAGGAGCTCTGTCTGATCTGCTGTCAGAGTCAGTCAGGTTTAACAGAATAATGAGTTAGCCGACAGATCTGCTGAGTACAGAGCGACTGGTCCGATGTCACATCACATTCACTGAGTCCCATCTGTCTGTGTGCGTTTCATAACCAGGCAGAAATGTTCATTAGCAGCCAAAACAGCAGCTTACGCCTAAAATGGTTTAGCATTTGCATAATGTAATGAGTTTGTAATAAAGAAATACACTTCAGGAAAATAAATATTTTCACAACAGCCAGATAGATGGTTTTTACTTTGAATGCGGTTGTTATGTGAATGTTAGCTAAATAAATAAGCATTTGTAACTCACCTTATTCATATTTGTTTGAACCAAACATTTAAAACTCAAAGTATCACACAGTTTAGCATTTTTTCATAAGACCTGCCCCTTGCCATTAGGCTCATGGTCGATGAACTCATCAAGCTTTGTTGTTTTATTCATGTAACCATGCAGCTGCCCCTCCCCACAGCCCTGCAGACAGAGAACCCGACTGCATCTAATGGTTTGCGTGACAACGGTTTCAAAAAGCAGCACCACTTCCCCTGAATGTCTTCGAACCTAAGCACTGACTGCTGACTTTGTTTGGAGTGAAAACAACCAAGCATTTCAGAGGGTAAAGCCTGAATGCATTTACCTACCAATAAAAACTGTATTTAATTTTCTTTTCATTTAAACTGCAGCTGAGGGACTAGTTGTAACAAAAACAAGTACCTCTCTTTATAAAAGCTGTGTATTCATTTTCCATAATGGAGATACCAACCAGCCATCCAAGGTTTAAAGCTACACAGTTTCCTTTATGACATGCAAACAACTTAGGTCGTAATTAGCATGTCTTTGCCTTTCAAATGATTCCCAAATATACCATCTCTGCTTAAAGTCTGCTTCTACTCAATTCTAGTCAATCATTGACTACTCATTGTAAAGCAGCAAATTACCTGGGTGATTTCTTCATGTCTGCAAGGTTTCCGTTACACTAAACGTCAACACTGGTGAGCAGTCAGAGCGATTCTTCTCCTGTCCAAAGCCACACCAACACACGGACTTCCTCCTTCACTCTGCAAACTTTTAGCTCAGCCTGAAAGGTCATATTATCCAATCAGAATGCACTTCCTTATTGTCCAGGCACACCCCTTTCTGCACAACTACCACGCCTCCCTTTTACCAAGAACTGTTAGAAACATGATACATCAGCAGAATGAAAGGAGTAAAGGAGACAGTAGAGGAGAGGAGAGAAATCAGGTCATATCATCCAATCAGAATCCACTTCCTTACTGTACAGGCACGCCCCTTTCTGCACAACTACCACACCTCCCTTTTACCAAGAACTGTTAGATTAGATTAGATTAGATTAGATAGAACTTTATTAATCCCTCGGGTGGGTTCCTCTGGGAAATTCGATTTCCAAAAAAGCACAGCACCGACAGAAGTTACATGTTAAACATGATACTTGAATGAAAGGAGTAAAGGAGACAGCAGAGTAGAGTAGAGTAGAGTAGAGTAGAGCAGAGTAGAGCAGAGTAGAGATAAGGATCAGAATCAGGCCGCCAAAGACTATAATCGAGTCCACTGGATGCTTTGGAAAATGTTTATTTAGACATTTCTGGGTTTTTGTTTTTGTTTTGTTTTGTGGGGTTTTTTTTAAACCATGGTTACACAGCAGTAAAATTCCAATTAAGGACAGTCAGTGAAGTAAAGTTTTACTTTACTTTTACAGTTTCTTCCAATTTGAACCAGAGAGTTCTGCTGACAGATTTCTTTAATTTACCACAGCAGCATTTCTTTATCATGTAAAAAAAACTGACACGCACTGCTGAAATGCATCTTCTTTTTCTTATATTAAGATATCGCAGCGATTAAATGTGTAAAAAACTTCCTTGAGCCGACAGGAAGCAGAGTTTCATTGGTCTGACCCACCTAAGATTAAAGTAGTTTGTATGTGGCCCATTTTATGCACTTTCTGCAGTTTTGTCAGTGGTGATCACTGTGGTCATTATACATAAAAAAATCAACAAACAAACACCGGTGCCTTGAAATTCCCCCCAAAATTGTGCTCTCTCTTTTAAATTGCCTTTTCAAAAATGTAACTATGCCCTTGTCAAAAAAAATAATCCTATTAAAGAGCAACATTTTTATTGTTTCCCAGTTTTAGATGGTATCAACACCTCTGAGAGGATGATTTAAAACAACACGAGTAAAACCAAAGACTGAACTGATGTATGATGAAAAATCCATCCATTTATCCATCCATCTTCTTCCGCCTATCAGGAGCCGGGTCGCGGGGGCAGCAGCCTAAGCAGAGAAGCTCCATGGCCTCCTCCAGCCTGTCCGGAGGAACGCCAACGACACTGAACCTACTGTTATACCTAAAATACTATGATCTTCTCTAGATACTATATTAGGACTTAAATTTACACTGACACTGCTTTCTTTATAATAACAATTTTTTTGCATTTTTCCGGGATGACAATGGAGGAGAGTATCTCCACATACATTGTAAAGGGTCAGGTTGCTTATTATTTTACTCGTTCTTCACCGTTTTTCCAGCATCTGACTGGGACAGACTGCCAGACTGGTTCAATTACTGCCACTTGAGTCTGCCTACAGACAGAAGACAGTGCAGCGATAAGACAGCTCATTACGACTAACCCACTGAACTTCATCACAGTCCTTCTGACCCACAGTTTGTTAGAAAAAAAGTTTTCAGACTGGTTGTCATGGCAACGCAGTCGAGCAGCAATCTCCAGGGATGAAAAATGAAGCCTGCTTGGATGTGGTGAAAACTGCAATCCCTAAAATGACCACTTGAGACAGACTCCCATGCTGTAACGCCCAAACCTAATGACTTATAATGACTGTTTTTCCACTGCAAGGCTCAGCCTCACAGCAGAACCATACTTGCCAATCTTAAGACCTCAGAATTATGGAGGCATTCAAAAAGGGGAGTGTAGGTTATACATATACAAAAAAAACTGGCATTCTACAGTATTTATTTATTTAACACTATTTATTTAAAGTTAAATGTCACCGTTATTACTGTCCCCAGCCGTGGCTTTCCAAATTCAGAGGCTGCATCCACGTGAGGACCCCTCCGTGGCTTAAGTGGGCCAGGTCCTCTAAAAGCCAGGTAGGCCGGAAGTGAGTGACTGTGACGGTCTAGCCTTCAGAATTACGTCACGGGCTCTCTCGGTGGAGTGAAACTCTGCCGTCTGCTCCTTGCTATCCAGATATAACCGGACGCTGGCGCAAATTTGGGACCATCTCACACTTCTGTTTTCTGTTTGACGTTTATTCAGCTGTGCGAAAACCCCTGGAGGAACCCCCCCCCCCCCGAGGGATTAATAAAGTTGTATTTAATCTAATGTAATAACTTTAATCTCAGCCAAACCGTTTTACTGAGGAACAAATAGAACCTTGAAAAAAGTCAAACAATATCATTTTTAGGTTATCTAAGTGATTTATATATCATGTTTAACCTGAGTAGCGAAAGACCGCGGGGGTTTGAAAACGATGTGCCGGGAGTTTGCTGTTCTCGCCGGCTCAGATATTTGAAGTTCACACTGCTACATTTCCTCCTCAAAATGTGCTAAAAGTTTATTTTGCGATCCAGAAAGAGTAATAAAACTAAGTAGCTGCCGCCATTGTTGGAAACTGGAATTGGCTGGGCCGCGCTATGAATTCTGTTATATGGTTTTTCAATTTTGTTGTCCAGGTGGAAAAACAGGAGAAATTCGGGAGAATGGTGGCTCCGGGAGATTTTCGGGAGGGGCACTGAAATTCGGGATTCCCCCGGAAAAATCTGAAGGGGTGGCATGTATGAGCAGAACATGTGCAGCATTATTTTGGTAGATTTCCCCTAAAGGACAAATGTAGAGGTAGAACCTTTCTTATAACTCACCCATGTAAGCATTAAGGCTTTAAGTTATGCATTATTAGGGATATTTTTGATAAACCTGTGGGAAGCAGGAAGGCTTTTGGCTCTCTGCTGGATTTCAGCTTCACCACTTTGACTCGCTCTAAAATATTTGTGTGTTGTTGCCTTTTGGAGCACTTTTATTGCATTATCTGACAAACAACAGGGTTTACTCTGTAGTCAGTACTTTAGTGTCCCAAACATTAAGAGTTGTCCATAGATTTTGCATTAAACGTCTATGTTTTCACACCAGCTCTCAGATAAAGGCTGTTACCTTTTGCCACCAGAGGAGCTGCTGGAGGATGTTGTTCGACTCCGACTCTCCGCCCCCATCTCTCTCCTCACCAGGGTGAGACGTTCTGTGGACATACTCTTTCTGAAGAAGGGAAGAGGAGGGAGAACTCTTGATGTTTTGATGAACAAACTGTAACATTACCATTTTTTACATGAAGTTACAATTGGGTTAAAAGAGGATTAAAAACAACAGTTGATTGCTAAGTTAATGCCTATTCAATTAAACTTAAAGTATCAAACAAGAGAAAGTAAAGTGTACTTGATGATGCTATTTTACATAAAAGTAAATTAACTTTAACTGTCAATTAAAGAATACATCAAATTGCAGTTCCATTTTTATTAACGTGAATAGGGGATTAAAAAATAGGACACCCTTGCAAACGAAAAATGAAAAGTCTTGTTATGTTGTGTTCAGCATCTTTGCTTTCCATTCTTAATCCTACCTCTTTATAGACTGTAGCACCTCTTTCTTTGGAGATGAAGGCGAAGAAAGGAGACGTTTCTGTTGAATGTAGCCATTACTCAGAGGTCGGGAGGGAAGAGCCTGCAGGAGCTGTCGCACTGAAAGAAAAGAAAATGCCATGAGCACAAAGTGCGTACAGCTTCCCAGTTCCAGACCCCAGTTAAACTTTTAATTTACCACTTCCAGATCAATGTCATCAAGGGAAACAGAAGATTTCTATATTTGGCATATAAGCAAATGTGATTTGCATGCTCAGCTTGTTCAACTGACAACACAAAGCTTTCATTTTAGCGGTGGCTGGCCATTCTGACTTGTGACAAACGTAAATTAAAAGAAAGTATGATTTTATATCAGCATGTATTTTTTGTGAATAGTTTAGCAGTAGCAGGATTAAGTCAATTTAAGGTATTTATATCATTTCTAAATACTAACATAGTAAAAGTTAAGAACTGCAGCACAGATATAGTTGGGATCTGAAACCACCTGATTGGAGAGCAATGACATTTATCTTGGAATATGAAAAGCAGCAACATATTTCAGCTTTACAGAAGCACTGATGTTACCTACCCTTGGTAGGTGGTGCCGCAGCTGTAGTGGCCAGAGATCTCCTCCCAGCATGAACGCCTGCTGGTTGCTTCCCTTGGCTCTGCTCCTCACAATAGCCGAGCCGGCGCAGGGCATCAGCCAGAGCCGCCTTCAGCAGCTGGATCTCGTCCTCTTGCAACTGCAGCCTCTGCTCCAAGTGAGACACCCGGTCCTCCATGTCCATGTTACTGCTCGCCGACACAGTGTCATCTGGAGAGTTTAAGTGTTTAACCTTTTAGTTTTAATGAATTCTAGGGGTTATAATGTAGATTTTAAGAGTTAAACCATAGAGATAAAGGAGTCACATGCAGCTGCATATGGGATTGTGAGAAAAGAATACTTAATAAAAAACTTAAATAAAAAAGAACCTAAAAATGTTTACAAAACAAACAAACAAACAAACAAATATCACAATGAGTTTTCAGAACTTGAGGTGCACATTTTTTAATTTATTTTGGATTTTCTCTAATCCACACAGGTTCAAAAGTATACATACACCTTCAAACACCCACTAATATTTGCTTAAATGTCCCTTAGCAAGTTGCACCTCAACCAAACCCCTTTGGTAGCCATCAACAAGCTGCTGGCATAATTCTGGCTGCACATTTGACCAATCTTCTTGGCAGAATTGTTATAGTTCACTTAAAGTGATTGGTTTCTTTAATGGACCCCGCTTTTAGTCCACAAACTCAGTTGAGCTTAAAAGTATTAATTTTGGAGCAGGAGCTTCTTTCTTGGTCAGCACTTTCCCAGTCTATGGTGCTTCAAAGCTCACGTTAGACCTTCAGAAAATACTGATTTCCAATTCAATTAAGTTTTATTTATATAGCGGATTGGTCTCAACGCACTGTATATTGTAAGGTAAAGACCAACAATCAAATGACAACCTTTGAGCAAGCCCTTGGAGACAGTGGGAAGGAAAAAAATCCCTTTTAACAGGAAGACACCTCAGGCAGAACCAGGCTCAGGGAGGGGGGCTTTCCCAGCTTTCAGAGGATTAGTGAATTCAGTGAGTGCTGTCAAACAAATCTTTTTTATGCTGACAAAGAGAAACTACCAACTGTAGTCAATTATGACCATTAATGAGACATTAATAGGCCTTGGTAAGTTACAGGACACTATAGAACCTTCAGTACTACTCATTAGTGAGTGCACGCAGCCTGGAGGTGGACTTTTGATCCTGTGTGGATAACAGAAAATCAAAAATAAATCCCAACATGTGCACCTAATTTTCAAAGTCATTAAAGATGTGTGTCGTACAATCGTTCCATGCCGGAAAAAGAAGAGTTCAAAGAAATCATTAAAAGCCCAGGATTACCATGACATTCGTACCCATGATAAGCGCATGTAAACTAATGACCGCAGCTATATACGGGAACTCTTGGGGTTATTCTTTAAAAGCAAGCATCTGTTTCGGTGTTATGGATATCCACTGCTGTGGCTGCTGCTTTGTAAATCAGTGGTGTTAAATTTCTAGGTGGGGACAAGAGCTTAAAGGTATTGTGACCATTTTCAATAATTTAGACTGAGAATGAGTGTAAATGACAGAAGAAGAATAACAGCAGGAAGGAAAACCAATCAAGGACATGCAGACGGGGAGGAAAAAAACAAAGAGGGATAAGACAGAGAAACTAAGCTTTTTTATTATGTTTTTGTGTATTAAAGAGGAAATTATGAATATTTAAGTTCTAATATATTAGAACATTTAGAAAATGGGGTTTCACACTGCAGGTCAGAGAAATCTGGAAGCAGAAAAACAAACTAGCTCCTCGTTTCCTCTTCGTAGATGCATTTTTTCCATGAATAATATTGGCAAGTTCTCAGCGCAGATAAACATATTACATTATCTGTGGAGCTGCAGCATGAGGACAGTAAATTAAACTGCATTTATTTTTCCAGAAATGCCACCACAGGCACAGACTTTTTATTAATACATTACTGTAAGACAGTGACTTAACAGCGTTCTTGGAGACTATCCTTTAAACTTAAAGGTACCCTGAGGATTTTTATCAACCACAGCTTGCTGTGTGGAAAAATCTTTTGATTGGCAGACCCGACATGTTTGTGCAGTCTGTGCATTTGTTTGCAGCATTTGTGCCTTTTTTGTTTATGCAACCACTGCTGACAACTGCAGAGGGCAGTAATCAGAGGAAAACGACTGCTGGCTGAAACAAACACGGATGTGAGCGATGAAAACATGAATTCAACATGACTGTAAATTTGTTACTCAGTCTTTTTGGTTTGGATATGCTGTATAACACTTTTGTTTCCCAAATCATTTACAGTACAAACAGCCTGGTATAGTGACTAACTGGTTCAGTGTGAAACGTGATATTTCAAAATGAGTATTTCAGTAAATGTATGTATTAGTAAAAACATGCATTTTTAAAGCAATACTTTTTGCTAATAAATACACGTACAGGAATTCATATAAGCTCCTGTTGACCTCAACCCACACACATCCACCAAGCTGACTACCTCCGGTCCTCTCCAACTCTTTTCAGCCTAATCGCACATCATCTTTCCCCCCACCGTGATGACATCATCGTGGGCTGGCGAGCTTATCAAAGGTAAACTGCCCGGTGTGGATTATTTAAATCTGTGACCCACATTATCCGATTACAACCTGATAAAGTGAAAGACAAGTTTTCAGTTGGACACATCATCACAACTGTTCATGAGGTCTGAATTCTGATCTCACGGCCACCATCTCCAGATCAAAAATACATATTTCCATTCATACGTTAATGCTTTCAAAATCTTATAAGTATGGAAAAAGAAGGAGGTCCTGCTTCAGCCTGTCAAATGGACAGGCTGAATAGATGAGGTGTACCCAACAAAGCAATGTGTGAGTGTAAGATGATAATTATCTTTTATCTTTGAGATCTAGTTTCATTAACTGGTTGCTGAAAGACTGAAAAGGGTTTAAATGAATGTTAATAGGTATAATAAAGATTTTTCTACTTCACTGGAACAAACAGTGAGATCACAAACAAAACAAGCAATATTTGTAAACATCAGGTATTGCTCCAACTTTACACAGTGGTAGTAGTGTGGAAAAGACAGCTGAAGCTATCGTTTATTTACAAATAATTCAAATATCACCATAAAACAACAACAAAAACAACCAGGCTGCATTAAAGATGCATATGCAGAAAAAAGACCATGACATGTTCATATAACCCAGAAATATCATAAATGGAAAAAAATGAGATGATCTACCACAAACTTCCTCCCTGATCCGTGTTATTTTTAAGTCATCATGTGATCGCAGCATTTGTGCAAAAATGTTTATTTATAAACTTGCAGTAAAAGAGCGCCACTCTTCAAAAAGGGATTTTATACTTTACACTGCTTCAGCACAAGGCAACACAATGCTCAGCATTGTAAACTGAGACACAGGCAGTACTGTTACCCTTACTGTATTACATTTCATAGTCAAATGACACAGGAAGAAGCCATGAGGAAATTAAGCTTCAGATTTACATACAAACATGAAGTTCAGGGGAGATTTGCATGGCAGAGTTGACCTACGCAGACCAGCATCTAAGGTAAGATTGTCTCAGGCCTCCATCATTGTTTCTCTTCTTCAATGAAAAAGCAGTTTGGGTCTCCCTGTTTAACACAGCTAGTCATCATAATGACCTAAATGTTGGTTTTGACAACTCAAAAATAAACAGGCAGAGTAAAAGAACCATCACAGTTACTATAACTCACAATACTTACAAAAGTCCATCTACAAGAAAGAAGCAAGAAACTCTCCCGCTGGCTTAAAATGCAGTTATATTGACACATTGTATAAATTAAATAATGTCATTTCAGTGTCACCAGGACATAATTACTGCATGTACAGAGTTGCCACTCAGCCCCGATAGAAACTGTTTACAATGTTTGCTGACTTTTCCCCCAAATAATGTTTTTTTTGTTTGTTGTTCTTTTTAAAAGGAATGAGTACAAATAATTAAAACAAGCTGAAAATGGAGACACAAAACTAGGAATAGTTGTCAGCTGAGAGGGAGAAGCCAGAATGTAGGTGGGAGGAGATCACGAGTTGAACTAACCGAGAAAGGATGAAGAGGTGGGAGAAGAATGATTCATTTTTATCTGACTACTGCAGTAATCACGTTTATCTAAACTACTGCAACTACTGAGTGCACTTAATTGAGGAGACAAACAGAATGAGGTGGAAGGCAGGAGAGACCGCTGCAGAGACTAAATGAAAGAACCTAGAATGAACAGTTTTGCCTTAACAGGGCTTTGTCTGCAATCGTCCAATACTCAGACAGCTACAACATGAACTCCTTAGAATATAAAATACTTTCCTAGTTTGATTTTGGATCATATTAAGGGTATGAATATTTGTAACTTAAATTCAGGTCCCTAAATCAGAGGATTTCATCTCCTTTACAGGGGCTATTTTAGCACCGCTCACACAAGCCTCTTCATGTCAGAGCTTTATCAGCTGGCAACAGATTGAGCTGAGCTTCAGTCGTGTAATCTGATGCTAATGTGCTAACCTTATTATGTTGACATACATGGCAGCCATTCATGCGAGCATCTCGTAAAAGTGTTTATACGAAACTTGTAAAAAGCATTTAATATTAAAAGACACAAACTGCTGTAGGTTTATTTGTTGTTTTCATAATTGCACTGTGTGCTGTGCTGCTAACACTGGTCATAAAGCTGCTAACATCAGCTTTGTGACCATCCATCCACTTTCTTCCATTTATCCAGTTCTGGCTGGAGCCTTCCCAGCTGTCACAGGAGAGGCGGGGTACACCCTGGACTGGTCAACTGGATTTGAACCCAGGACCTTCTGGCTCTAAGGAACAGTGGTAACCAAGGTACCAACATGGTGAATATTGTGATGAAAAACAAAATCCACTGGTTTTGGTCATATGGTCATGAAAGGAAACATATTACACTTGTTTCCAGCTTCAGATTTTATTGGAAAATGCATGATTGGCAACTTAAAATAATCCATATTTATCCCATAATACAGTGTAAACCTCCAGTTTAAGCTTTGCCTGAAACCACTGCTTTAACCCAACCTTTTCTGACTGATTGCGCCTCGCAAACAAGACAGCCTCTGCCCCTACTGTACACTGATTTTATTTGAAACTTTGTCCACGTTTAATATGAGAATACACATTTGTAAGAGTCGATACTGTGCACCTATATGATGTGTACAGATCTAACTATATTCCCCTTGAGGTGCGTTTGTGTTGCTGCCTGATGAGTTGCAGAGTTTGCACTAGACTTGTTAAATGTTACTTATGAGACAAAGTAATCAAGGAGGCATATGGTGGCACAGGAAACTGTAAACAAAGAGAGATCAGCAGAGTTCACCTCTGCTGATTTTATCTCATCTACTGACAGGACACCTGTTTAAAGAGCGCTGCAGCACCGGCTACTTTTCAATTTGCCCTTGAATCATCACACACACGCACACACACACACCTCAGTGGTATTCTCTTGCTGTCATATAAACCTAAGCCCGGATCTATTTGACATTCAGTAAGCATTACACACACAATACGAGCTAACTTCCATCTCCATCCCAGCACAGCACTGTACTTTAAGCAAAGCTGACGTGAGGATAATACAGACATGGCTGCTATCAGGGAACAGAAACATGCCGACAGATGGAAAAAGGTAGTAGACAAAAGAAAAGGATGGATGGAAAAGAGAAAGTAACAAAGAAGAAATCAGAGGGAATGGAGTAAAAAGAAAAACAGATGGAAGAAAAACGTGGATGATGAAATTCAGAGGAATGTGTAAGTGTGATCCTGTCAAAGAGGTAGGGAGGTCGGCACAGGACAATAAGAAGACTGTTGGCTGCTGGAATATTTATGCTGCAGTGAAGTGATGATGAAGGTGGAGCTCGACGTGCCTACCTGCCATACTGCCACACTGAGTGCCTGGTCACTCCTCCTGTCAATCAACCAGTCACTCAATCCACAGAGCAGTCAGTCAGTCAGTCCACTTGCCCTCACTCTTCCTCCTTAGAGACTTCCTGGACTCCCACTCCCTCCCCTTCCCATCTATGACCGGTGCTTGCTCACCCTCTCGCTCCCTCTCTATCTCACACACACACACAAAAATAAATCATCTGCCATCCTCTTTTGCTGACCCACTCCTTCCTCCACCTCCACTTCCTCCTTCCTGGGCCACTCCCTCTTCCTCCTCCCATCCCCTGCTCTGCCTCTCTCTCTCTCCTCTTTTTTTTCTACTCCTTCCCTTACATCCCTCCTCCTGTCTCATTAATTAGCTACAAGCAGAGAGAAAGCCGAGGCAGAAGGGGTGGAGCCTGGCTTAGGGCCACACAAACACACTGCACCAGCATCAGCATCAGCACAGCCAGGCACCACCAGGAAGAGATGCTGCGACGTCCAGGATCAATGACATGCACTCACACACCCACATAAAGGATACACACCACATGAGAATAAATGCCACCACTGTAGTCTGTGTCCTTGCAGGTAAAAATGTAAAAACTGTCCAGTTACCATGCAGTATATTCTCATTCAAGATCTACATGCACTCATCTGGAAATGTTTCAAACTGGTAACAAGAGTATGGCCGATTTTGGTGCTTTAAAAGATGAGTCTGTGATGTTCTACAGACAGGAAAAGGTCAAAACCAATGATAACAGATGGATTTCCAGTCTATGTAGCTAAAGTGTGACACAGCTTAATCTTCTGTGCTGCACTGTATGCTGTTGCAGCCTGCTTAAGGGACGATAGATTATAATGCCAACACCCCACAATATTATAGAGAACTCCACTCATTGCATGATCCCCAATGAGCAGCACCTGGTGAAAACTGGGAGGAAGAACCTTCAACAAGAAGAAACCTCATTTCACAACATAAAATATGTGTTTGTGAAGTGTTTTCCTCACCCTATACCAACATTTAAATAAATAATACAGTAAATCTTACATTTTAAACACTTGCCATTTGAATTGAAACCTCAGCGTACCATGAAGAAAGGAATTTTTCAGCAGACTGGTGCGTGACGCTTTTTTCTTTTTATTGCCACTAAACAGAGTTTGCAAATGGCAGCTGTGCAGCATACAGTATGCCACGATTGACGGGTTTGTCGCTGTAACGCTCAAACATTGCTTCAGCCGCTAGTCATTTCAGTCTTCAGCTGGAGGAACAGACTGTACTCTGCACTGGTAAAGTGGCACTCTGCAGGTTGCACAGCATCACTTTGCACTGTAAACGTGGTCCAGATGTCAGTATGGATTCATGCACTCATGTGCGTACTTTCGTAGAGATAATCAGAATCAGAATCAGAATACTTTATTGATCCCTGGGGGAAATTATTTTTTGTTACAGTGCTCCATTTTAAACCAACATTAAGACAAGACAGACAATACGCTAACTAAGAATAGTACAATATATACATATATATACATACATACATACATAAGTCACTTATAAATAAATAGTTGGAAAAGAAACATGTGTAGCTGTAGCAGCAAACAGTGTGTTAAGTGGATGCGTTGTACAGGGAGATGGCCACAGGCAGGAATGATTTCCTGTGTCGTTCAGTGGTGCTTTTCGGTAATCTCAGTCTCTCACTGAACGAGCTCCTGTGACTGACCAACATGTCATGGAGTGGGTGGGAGGTGTTATCCAACATTGTCTTTATCTTGGACAGCATCCGCCTCTCCGACACCACCTTGAGGGAGTCCAGCTCCATCCCCACAACATTGCTGGCCTTACGGATCAGTTTATTAAGTCTGTTGGCATCTGCGACCCTCAGCCTGCTCCCCCAGCATGCAACAGCATAGAGGATCGCACTGGCCACAACAGACTCATAGAAAATCCTCAGCATTTTCTGGCAGATGTTGAAGGACCTCAGTCGCCTCAAAAAATAGAGACGACTCTGGCCCTTCCTGTAAAGTGCTGTGGTGTTTTTAGCCCAGTCCAGTTTATTGTCAATGTGTACTCCAAGGTATTTATAGTCCTCCACAATGTCAACACTGACCCCCTGGATTGAAACAGGGGTCAAGTGTTTCCTGGTCTTCCTGAAGTCCACGATCAGTTCCTTGGTCTTTGCCACGTTGAGCTGCAGATGATTCTGCTCACACCACGTGACAAAGGAGTCGACCACAGCCCGGTACTCTGTCTCATCATCCCTGCTGATGCATCCAACCACCGCAGAGTCATCAGAAAACTTCTGAAGATGGCAGGTCTCTGTGCAGTGGCTGAAGTCTGTGGTGTAGAGGGTGAAGAGGAAGGGGGAGAGGACAGTCCCCTGTGGTGCCCCTGTGTTGCTAATCACCTTGTCACCTTGTAACAGGTGCATGTTGTTAAATACACCACTGCAACAAAGATGAATCATAAAATATGGATGTGCAAAGGGAAATGGCCCATTTAGAGTCTTGTTTCTTCAGATAAAATAGTGAGATATGAGATTTAGTTAAAAATCTTTTTCATTCCCCACTGATGACCAAATTAAATTTGCATATGAAATGCAAACTATTATTAAAACCGGAACCCAAATAACAAAACAAACTAAATTGCTAGTTAGTAGCGTAAACCTCCTGTCGACTCTAAAACAACAGCACGGAGAGAAGTGAGGCACACTGAAATTTATTGTGAGGCCATTAACGACGTCTGTGTGCAGACTTTAATAGCTGAGAATCACTTAATGCCTGTACAGTGTGTCCTCATATGTCTCTGTGCTAAAGTGTCACAATATGAACAAGTATATTCGATTCAAAGGACAACTGTGCAATTCTGAAATGAGCTCAAGAGTAAAAGCTCTGAGGACTGAGACAGAATGTATAAAGAAGCCTGATGTGTTGTATTTACCTCAACAGCATCATTTAGATAAAAGCTATAAAACCTGTCAGTACTGGAAATGCTAAACTAACTCATTATACTGCCCTACAAATAGAACATCCAGCTTTATTGGAGCCAGACGTTCAACATGTTCAAAGAGACTATGTGTTTAATTTGACTAGAAAATTTTTTAAACACTGGAGAATCCAAACTGCATTTGGCTCAAGCGTTGACCAGGACATGACAACAGATCGGATCAGGATGGAGGATCTCTGGTTACAGCAGTGAGAGGACAGATGGCAGATACAAGAAGATTGACAGACAGGTCAAAGGAAAGGGAACGAAACAGGGTGCTTCAATAGACACATAAAAGATTACACATTTTGGCTATGTTAAACTCTCTAGAGCTTCCTGTTGCTAACAGAGTCTAATAACAGAATTATAACACACTCTGTTCTCCACTTAGCTCATTCCTGTCTACCTGCAGCCTGCTACCTGCAATAAGACACCTTCATGTTATTCTTATGACTGATTCACACTTCACACAGGCATATTTCAGCACCTAGTTTAAAACTAAACACTGTTTATTGTCTGACTGCAGTATCCAGACACAGATTAAATACTGTGCTTCACCCTGTTGACCAAGGAGGGTGCAAATTACTTCTGTTTTTGCTTTCAATAATTTTAGCAGTAGAGTCCCCACTCAAAGTCACAATCCAAACCAGCTAAAAACAACCCCATGGCATGTCCGTGCATGAAAATGCTGTGGTGAATAGCAGGTAAAAAAAATACAGTCTGAAAATAATACAGCAACCATAATGTACGAAATCTGCCTGCATTTAATTGGATGAGAACCTACAGCCTTCATGGCACACTGTGACACCTCATTAACGTACCCACTTGTCCTTCAAATAAATAGTCCAAAAAGGAAACTTGTCAGTTTTATCAGATGACAATAACCTACATATAAAAAAACAGCAATGTATTCATATTATTAACTGCTGATTTAAATCAAAGTGCTATTTTTGTTTTAACATTTAAAGTGAAGAAGCCAAAAAGCCAGTCATTATGCGTCCAAAGTGGTCCAAATAAAGCAGTTGACCCTCAGCTGCAGGACCAGCTGTCACTCAACAAGCCTCCACTGTAACTTACAAGCAAAATTTTCCTCTTTTTGTTTTAATTTGAGCTCAGCTACTGTGAAGATCAACGAGCCGAGGCTGTGCATTTGTCTTACAGTTTAACTGAAATCGTTATGATCCAGGAAGCTGCAGGAGGCTTTGGACCACCGCCTCCACCAAATGCTTTGATTGGCACATGCTCCTTCTTGGATAACACACATCACAGCTCTGATCAGACTCTCACGACCCCTCACTGTCTCCCCACCTGCTTCTCAATATGGCTGTCTGTGAAGTTTAGTTGACTGCAGGGTTAATGCAATCCACAGATACTTCCCTAAGATAACAACAGTTCAAACGCCTTAAACTGCTCCACTGATGGTATTCGCATCTCCACATGAATCTCTCCACAGAGACAATTTGTCTAAAACAGCCTTAGAAACTCATCACCACCTCGTACGCCTGTCACAATCCTCCAGCGTGACCACAGATACGATCTATTCTAGCAGCATCAGGCGAGCATTTGCATCATATTTGTTAACCAGGATGTGACCGACACAGGCAGACGAGGCGGGGGGTAAGGAAACTGTCAAATGGCCATGAGTGTAAAAAATTAAGCTGCTGATATTGCGAACAAGACAAAGTTCCTATTCATGATGGCAACCACAATCCCTCCACCACTTTAGTGCTAAAGGCAACAGGTCAATTGTATTTCTAACAGCGGTTTGTAGCCCTAAAGTGTGGTTCTTCACTCATGTAAATGACTTAGTGATGATAACTCAATAAATTTTACTCTCTAACTATTAAAAACACAACGCTGTCAGAAAGAGATCCTGAAAGTGTCAAACAGCTGGGAACTTTTGAAATGAATATAAGCCATATCTAAATTGTAATAAATAAAATAAATAAATAAACAGATTAAAATAATCGAAACCTTTGTGCCTTCAAACGCAGTTCACTTAAAATGTGTTCATCTGTTTTTATTGTTGCAACTAAAAAACTGTACGTTGACAGCTATGTACATTATATATACACGCATATACACATAGTGTGTGTGCGTGCGTGTGTGTGTGTGTGTGTGTGTGTGTGTGTGTGTAAGAGCCAGCAGTAATCTAATATGATAAAAGAGTAAAATCATACAAAGCTCATTACACAAACACAAACCACGTAAGCAAAATCAGAAGACACTAAATATTTTCAACATCTCTTCTGATATTTTTGAAATATATTTTAAAACGTCCTCTAGAAGAATGCAAAAACATGTTTGTTTGTTTTCTCGATTTTTCTGAATGAAATTGGAGAGCTGTGCAGCTGTCTGGACGGCGGTGGTTTTTTATTTTCCCCCTGTTGTGTGTGATGGAGAGGAATGAGAGGCAGCTCACCGTTGTTGCAGTACTGTAGCAGCAGGTTGGTGCTGTCATACAGGCTCCCACACGAAGCTACCCGCTCCGACATCCTTTCCTCCTTTTGTTATCTCTTCTGTTTTTCCAACTCTCACTCGTCTGCTTTGTCCTCCTTTCACCTCTCTCCCTCTCTTCTTCACGCCGTTACCCCTTTCTGTCTCATCATACAAACACACACATACACACTTTTACCTGCCTCGGCTCTCCGGCTATTCCCGCTCCAGCCTTACTGTCACCGTCAAGTGCAACCTGTGGGACAAACTGCACTTCCTCTGCCTGCTTTCAAAGTAATATTCAACAATGCTTCTTAGCCACTTAATATGATTTGGAAGACTTATGCGATTGTGATGTCAATTTTGGACTAGATTAAATGTAGATTTTAATACAATATCAAAACAATACAGATTCAAATTTTATATATTTAAATATATATATATATATATAGTCACCTTAATTTATACAAATGACAAAGACTCTGTAGTGAAGTTATTTTGAAACACTATGTAACTTAAAAGACATTCAATTCTACTGGTCAGCAGGATATAAGCAGTTTAATCTGACTTTTCTTCTTTTAAGTAAATAAAAAGGTAATTATCTGTAATGTTTTAAATTCATATTTCTGGGGACATTTTTATTTATTTTTTGTTATCTTTTTTACATTACTTTTATTTATTTATTTACTTTCTTTTGTTTTTCCTTAGTTTTGGGTCTCCTTTGCGATGGGACCCGCTTTTATTTTGAAGGGAGAACCATGTTTCTTCCGGCAATAATCTAATTGACATCTTCCTGTCTGTCTGTCTGCCTTGTGTGCCGCTGTTCCTATAGCAACAGCCTCTCCGGCAGCTGTGGTCCGGGTAGCGATCATTGGCGGCAGGAAAGCTATACAGTTTGTAGAGTGTAGAAAACACCGAACTAAATGAAACAGGTTTGTGTTTGTGAGACGGGAAAGGTGATCGCAGGGAGGCGTTGCGTTCCTGAATAATTGACGGAGAAACGGTGAGCTGCACCTGGCACACGTGTTTACAATCGATGCCAGAAACCGTTGAGACAGAACTGGAGGTTGAACCTCTTCCGCTGCAGCCTCTGAACATGTTCGGCTGGCAGTACCTGCTTTTAGTTACGATTATTAACATTTCGACTTACGAATGAATACCTTGGGTTTTTTTTTTTAAGAGTAAGTAATAAAATCATAATTTAATAAATTGCCCTATGATGATGATGTTGATGATTATTATTATTATTAGGTAGATGCTTTGGGACAAATATTGAAAAGAAAGAATGCTTTCAAAAACTGTATTAATGTTTTTATTGCTAACAAAGCAAAACACATTTCAGTTAGCTAAAGGACACATTTTGAATAAATATAATGATTGGTTTAAAATGCAGACTGTATGTGACTGAATTTCATCACCAGGCCTCAAATGCATAATTAAATGAAACTAGATTCAATTTGATAGAGCACGAAGAAATGATCAGCATGTCAGAGAAGCTGACTTGTCTTGTGTCTGTTACTGACAACTTTGATCTAATACTTTTAAATCTTTCTTATGGTTGGTTAGTGCTACATAAATAAAGGTGTTTCAGTTTGTCACTGATAATTTATTTGCACACAGTTTAGACTGTTGAAATGAGTCAGTGGCAGTACAACTTTATTAAATTGATTTAATCTCAAGCTCCAAGGCTATCCATTTTTTTTCCCTCTCAGGAGGGTTTGTTTCCAGTTTTCCTTTAAATGACATCAGAAGTCATATTGAGATGGTCTGTGGGCTGATCCTGACCTTCAGATCTTATTTTAGTCATACAATCTACAATCAGAAGCCACCTTCCATTGTAACACTCTCGTTAAGAGTTCAGCTTTTCAGACAATAAATACCTCTGTTCTTTATATTGTAAAGCAAACCTGTAAAACACTTTGGAGCTCTTGAGTAGATGTAGAAATTATGAAAATGATTCATCTCAATCGCTAGTCAAGTAGATATCAAGTTTGATTTTTAATCGCTCATGTACTCGTTGTTAAAGATCAGCAGCACCTGGAAGAAAAAACTGATGACGTTGAAGGAATAAAACTACAAAATGAAGTCGTCATGTCTCCATGTTACACTCTTATGTCAAATAAAAACAATGCATTTTAATTTTCATACGCATTTATTCACAGATGAAAAATATGCACTCTCCTCAACAGGAATGTGTAACAAGATTTGGTAGACCAATGTAACAGTGCTTCTGAGTGAACTTGCATAACTTTGATGATTTTATTGCAATGAACCTACTCCTCACCTTCCTCATCTCCCTCCCCATCAACAGAGTCAACTCCAACCTCTTCATAATCCTTCTCTAGAGCTGCCATGTCCTCTCTAGCCTCAGAAAACTCACCCTCCTCCATTCCCTCACCCACATACCAGTGAACAAATGCACGCTTGGCGTACATCAAGTCAAACTTGTGGTCAAGTCGTGCCCAAGCCTCAGCGATGGCGGTGGTGTTGCTCAGCATACACACAGCCCTCTGGACCTTGGCCAGGTCTCCACCAGGAACCACAGTGGGTGGCTGGTAGTTGATGCCGACCTTGAAACCGGTGGGGCACCAGTCCACGAACTGGATGGTGCGCTTGGTTTTAATGGCAGCAATGGCAGCGTTGACATCTTTGGGCACCACATCGCCACGGTACAAAAGGCAGCAGGCCATGTACTTGCCGTGGCGAGGGTCACATTTCACCATCTGATTGGCTGGCTCGAAGCAAGAGTTTGTGATTTCTGATACAGTTAACTGCTCGTGATAAGCTTTCTCTGCAGAGATGACGGGGGCGTAGGTGGCCAGGGGGAAATGGATACGAGGGTAGGGCACCAAGTTGGTCTGGAACTCTGTCAGATCAACATTGAGGGCGCCATCAAAGCGGAGCGAAGCAGTGATGGAGGACACAATCTGGCTGATCAACCTGTTCAGGTTGGTGTAGGAAGGACGCTCGATATCGAGGTTCCTACGGCAGATGTCATAGATTGCCTCGTTATCTACCATGAAGGCACAGTCAGAGTGCTCTAGGGTGGTGTGGGTGGTCAGGATGGCGTTGTAGGGCTCAACCACAGCAGTGGACACTTGGGGAGCTGGGTAGATGGAAAACTCCAGCTTTGACTTCTTGCCGTAGTCTACAGAAAGGCGCTCCATCAGCAGGGAGGTGAAACCAGAACCGGTCCCACCGCCAAAGCTGTGGAACACCAGGAAGCCCTGAAGACCAGTGCACTGGTCAGCCTGAGGATGGAGAGGGAAAGACAAAGTTCATGCGATACAGTTATCTAGTTTACTTTGCCGATAATGGCTCTGAATTTACCCACCAGTTTGCGAACCCTGTCCAGAACAAGATCAATGATCTCTTTTCCAATGGTATAGTGTCCACGGGCATAATTGTTAGCTGCATCCTCCTTGCCAGTGATCAACTGCTCAGGGTGGAACAGCTGGCGATACGTCCCAGTCCGCACCTCATCTAAGGAAACAGACAGACAGTTATTTAAACTGACTCACATACTGCACTGCTACATTTAGCCAATGGTAACAACGCTTACCGATCACAGTGGGTTCAAGGTCCACAAAAACAGCTCTAGGGACATGCTTTCCAGCTCCAGTCTCACTGAAAAATGTGTTGAAGGAATCATCTCCTCCGCCAATGGTCTTGTCACTGGGCATTTGACCGTCTGGCTGAATGCCATGTTCCAAGCAGTAAAGCTCCCAGCAGGCATTCCCAATCTGGACACCAGCCTGTCCAACGTGGATGGAGATGCATTCACGCTGTGGGAAGAAAGACAGGTCACTTAGATGTTCACACTTTTTTCACTACAGATGATATGGGTACCAAAAACCTTATCACTTTTTCCCCCTCCCGACCTGTTCACCATTTATCCAGGTCAAAAACCTAAAACCTAAACTAAAGAGCAAGTTAATTCAAAAGGTGTCTTAGAGAAGATAGCTACCCAACAACTGAGCACAGAAAGCAGTTTGTGAAAATAAATGGTGGTTGCTCCTTATGTATGGACATTGCTTGTGGTGTACCCCAAGGGTCAGTTTTGGGTCCAAAATTCTTCAACTTGTACATTAACGACATCTGTAAAGTGTCCAAAGTATTAAAAATGGTTCTCTTTGCTGACGATACAAACATTTTTTGCTCTGGTGATGATCTGCAGAATTTATTGGAGGATATGACTAATGAAATAAGTAAAGTGAAGTTCTGGCTTGATAAAAACAAATTATCATTAAATTTGAATAAATCTAAACTTATGTTATTTGGAAATAGTAGTTTAAATACAAATGCAAAGATTCAAATAAATGGTGTTGATATTGAAAGAGTCAGTGAAAATAAATTTCTGGGGGTAATAATAGATGAAAAACTTAACTGGAGAGCTCACGTAAGATATATTCATTCCAAAGTATCACGAAGCATTGCAGTACTAAACAAGGCAAAACAGGTATTCGACAGAACATCACTTCATATTCTCTACTGTTCACTGGTTTCACCATACTTAAGCTATTGTGCAGAGGTCTGGGGCAATAACTATAAAACCACATTACATTCACTTTTTACTCTTCAAAAGAAAGCAATTCGAATCATCCACAATGCAGGTTATAGGGAACATACAAACTCACTATTTTTGCAGTCTGAAATATTGAAAATTGACGATATAGTGAAATTCCAAACAGCACAAATTCTATTCAAAGCAAAAAATAAAGAACTGCCAGGTAATATTCAGAGTATGTTTTTTTTGAAAGAAGGAAGTTATAATTTAAGGGGTTTTTGTAACTTCAAAACAATGAAGGTACGTACTACAAGAAAAGGCTTTTGTGTTTCTGTTCAAGGAGTGAAACTATGGAACAAACTGAATATGGAATTAAAGCAATGTCCAAACATAAAACTGTTCAAAAAGAGTTATAAAAATATGATCTTCTCGATCTATAAAGAAAAGGAAAATATTTAAATTAAGTGAATGTCTCTATTTAAAAACAAACAAACAAAAAATTCATGATGTGATATTATAGTATATAGTATATCAGAAATCTGTTCACTATTTTTATTACAAATTATATCAGTAAGGAAGCTGACTAAATATTCACTGATAATTTATGGGACAGGGGTGGGATTAAATAAGTGTATACTTCTTCCCACTCCCTTTCAACATGTAAATTAATCAGAATGTTTTTTTGTATGTAATTTGTATAGTATATTTTTTTTTCTCTCATTTCTTTTCTAAATGTACTTGTATATTGTTCACATGTTGAAATAAATTACCAATCAATCAATCAATCACTAAGAGCTTTTACAGTCCAGTGGGACGCTGGGCCAGATGTTGTCACTGACTGGATATAAACCACACCTCTCCGGTGCACAAAAGGCCGAACGGAAAGCGGGGAGGAATGGGTTGTCACAACCACCAAAAATGCGCAAAGTCATCTCCCCACGCCCCAAATCACAGTTATACCCTCCAATCTTACTGATACCTAAAATTATGCGACCTGTCTGATTATCAAAGAGTAAAACGTAGTTCCGTATACTGCCTTCCATGTTCCCGTTTTTACTTTTCGGTTTAAGGCAACGCTTCCTCCCTCGTTCCTTAGAACAGCAGATTAAAAATTGCGCACCGACATATCATCAATAACCAACTGCCAACATTTAGCAGAGGTTTTTAAATTTCTTACCATTTTGTTCGTTGGTCCTTAGAGTAAAGAATAGGAAGAAAAACTCGACAACAAATCCTCCAAACCAACCGTTAGGAGCCGATCTAAGAGGAAATAATGACGCAGACAGCGCTTTCGCGCCTGGCTTGCGGAGGGGACCGAACCATTTCTTATAAATTAGGAGGTGCGCGGATTACAATATGCTTAATTTTATCCAAAAACAAAAAAACTAATCACTAGATTAATCCAAAATAAAGCAAAATGCGTCTTCTATTAATTATATAATAAAAAAATGTAAATTTTAAACGTACAAATATCTTTAATGGCTCCCTAATTTCTAGACCCTTAGATTCGCCCTGACTTCCTCGGACCGCATTTCTAGAATCATTTTACGTATCGCCTCCTGGCGGTTTGGATGATAAATGTAACTCATGTATAACTTTTAACAATTTGAGTACAACCAAGTAATTAAAATTTTAATACAGTATTAGTACAATAAAACTGAATTTAAAAATGTGTTTCTTTCTGTGTCTTCATAGCTCTGCCTTCAATTACATACGTGAAAAGATGAAACAGCCAAACAGGTCACACTGCGAAAAGAAATCGATCAAGACTATTGTTCTATGCAAAAATACAAAGGTGTATCCCACCAAGCAATCCCTTTGTATAAATTGATGTGTTTTTGTTTTCTTTCTCTTTTTATACGTATTTATTTTCTTCATAAAAACACAGTATACTCGCTGCTTCACATTTACTCACATTTCCCTTTATATTATTATGTCTATATTATTGTGTTGTCGTTCAATGATCACGTTGTTTACAGAAAGGTTTTTTTAAGCCAACAATACGAAGTTCAAAATTATGAAAACAAAACAAAACAAAAACTTCCCATCTATATGCCGCTGTTCCTATAAGCAACGGATGCTCCGGCAGTCCGGGTAATGATCGTTGGCGGCAGGAAAGCTATACAGTTTGTAGAGTGTAGAAAACTGCGAGCTAAATGAAACAGGTTTGTGTTTGTGAGACGAGAAAGCTGATCCTAGGTAGGATTCCTGAATAATTGACGGAGAAACGGTGAGCTACACCTGGCGCACGTGTTTACAATCGATGCCAGAAACCGGTGAGACAGAGCGGGAGGTTAAACCTCTTCCGCTGAAGCCTCTGAACATGTTTGGCAGGCAGTGCCTGCTTGTAGTTACGATTATTAAGTAATTTCTACTTACAACCACTTAAAGTATTTATTTGTTTACTCATCTTTTTAAAATAAATATAATTTAATTGATCACTTGACCTATTTACTAGGTATATCTTTTTGGGGGAATATTGCCCAGAAATATTACTTTTAAAAAGTAAATTGAATCAAAGAATCCGTCCATCATTACTAAAAGATGGTATAATGAAAACTTAAAATAATATTAATATCTCCGTTGGGTGGCGGTAACTATTTCCCAAATCATTGTCCTTTAATTTAATAATAAATTAGTGTACCAGTGACTGTATAAAGCACACAGCCTTAAATATATTTAATATTTAATACTGTAAACATGTGATTAATTCTGTTTTGTAGTTTCTAAGTGTGACCACTGTGGGGAATCAGCATGGGTGTTTGATAACAATATACAAACATGGAAGGAGGTAAGAATTTTGACTGGTATTTAAACGTTCTGCCAACTTATTTTTAAACAAGATAACAGCGGCAGTATCGACAAAACACACTTCAGTTATCTAAAGTAAATATTTTTTAGATGAAATAATATGATTGTTTTATATGCTGACTGTGCATGTATGTTTAAGATGTATTTTATTTTCCATTTTTCTGTGGTGGCCGTTCGGGATAGAACTAAAAAAACATTACGACACATCAGCATATACTGCCGGATGCACACCTTTGATTCCCAAATTAGTTTTTTTTTTAAATATTATAGACTTTCCACACTAGGCCCCAAACACATAATTAGATGAAACCAGATTAAATTTTACAGCCCCAAGCAACTGCTGTTTTATGTATTTAAATATTTAAGGTGTAAAGCTTTAAAACTGTTCTTAACAGTTTTTGAGTATTAGTGTTTTAAAAAAATTAATGCACTGACACCTTCTCTTTAAACAGCTCATGTACTCTTTATTAAGCAGCACCTTAATAAAAGAAAGTGCTGATACTGAAAGAACAGAACTACAAAACAAAGTGGTCATGTCTCCATGTTACACTCTCACATAGCATTAAAACACCACATTTATTTAAAGTTGAAAATTATACACAGGAATGTGTAACAAGATTTGGTAGACCAATGTAACAGTGCTTCTGAGTGAACTTGCATAACTTTGATGATTTTATTGCAATGAACCTACTCCTCACCTTCCTCATCTCCCTCCCCATCAACAGAGTCAACTCCAACCTCTTCATAATCCTTCTCTAGAGCTGCCATGTCCTCTCTAGCCTCAGAAAACTCACCCTCCTCCATTCCCTCACCCACATACCAGTGAACAAATGCACGCTTGGCGTACATCAAGTCAAACTTGTGGTCAAGTCGTGCCCAAGCCTCAGCGATGGCGGTGGTGTTGCTCAGCATACACACAGCCCTCTGGACCTTGGCCAGGTCTCCACCAGGAACCACAGTGGGTGGCTGGTAGTTGATGCCGACCTTGAAACCGGTGGGGCACCAGTCCACGAACTGGATGGTGCGCTTGGTTTTAATGGCAGCAATGGCAGCGTTGACATCTTTGGGCACCACATCGCCACGGTACAAAAGGCAGCAGGCCATGTACTTGCCGTGGCGAGGGTCACATTTCACCATCTGATTGGCTGGCTCGAAGCAAGCGTTTGTGATTTCTGATACAGTTAACTGCTCGTGATAAGCTTTCTCTGCAGAGATGACGGGGGCGTAGGTGGCCAGGGGGAAATGGATACGAGGGTAGGGCACCAAGTTGGTCTGGAACTCTGTCAGATCAACATTGAGGGCGCCATCGAAGCGGAGCGAAGCAGTGATGGAGGACACAATCTGGCTGATCAACCTGTTCAGGTTGGTGTAGGAAGGACGCTCGATATCGAGGTTCCTACGGCAGATGTCATAGATTGCCTCGTTATCTACCATGAAGGCACAGTCAGAGTGCTCTAGGGTGGTGTGGGTGGTCAGGATGGCGTTGTAGGGCTCAACCACAGCAGTGGACACTTGGGGAGCTGGGTAGATGGAAAACTCCAGCTTTGACTTCTTGCCGTAGTCGACAGAAAGGCGCTCCATCAGCAGGGAGGTGAAACCAGAGCCGGTCCCACCACCAAAGCTGTGGAACACCAGGAAGCCCTGAAGACCAGTGCACTGGTCAGCCTGGACAAATATAAAGCAGAGATGTGTTTCTGTTAGAGGAGTTAACCTGTGGAATAGTCATGACAGTGATTTAAAAAGGTGTAGTTCATTTTCCTTGTTTAAAAATATGTTTAAAAATAGAGTATTAGAAAAATATATATCAAGAATGAAAAGAGCAAAAAAACCCTCTTGATTCTTTTGCTTTGATGTAGTTACTTGTGTGGTGGAAAGTTGTTGTTGTTTTTTTTTTCTTGTTTGTTTGTTTGTTTTTGCTTTGTTTTATTATTTGCTTCCAGCCCTGTGTACAGGAGCTGCATGCAAAAAGATCTTTTGTTAAAAGGGTTGGCGTAATAAGCAAATGCTTCAGCCAATACCTTTTGATTAGCCTTGTCTCATGCTTTCTTGCTTTGTGGTAGATCTTTGTTCTGTCTTCACTGAGATATTTGAATGCTAATCAATAAAAAATCAAATCAAAAAAAAAAAAAGGATGGAGAGGGAAAGACAAAGTTCATGCGATACAGTTATCTAGTTTACTTTGTCGATAATGGCTCTGAATTTACCCACCAGTTTGCGAACCCTGTCCAGAACAAGATCAATGATCTCTTTTCCAATGGTATAGTGTCCACGGGCATAATTGTTAGCTGCATCCTCCTTGCCAGTGATCAACTGCTCAGGGTGGAACAGCTGGCGATACGTCCCAGTCCGCACCTCATCTAAGGAAACAGACAGACAGTTATTTAAACTGACTCACATACTGCACTGCTACATTTAGCCAATGGTAACAACGCTTACCGATCACAGTGGGTTCAAGGTCCACAAAAACAGCTCTAGGGACATGCTTTCCAGCTCCAGTCTCACTGAAAAATGTGTTGAAGGAATCATCTCCTCCGCCAATGGTCTTGTCACTGGGCATTTGACCGTCTGGCTGAATGCCATGTTCCAAGCAGTAAAGCTCCCAGCAGGCATTCCCAATCTGGACACCAGCCTGTCCAACGTGGACGGAGATGCATTCACGCTGTGGGAGGGGGAGAGGGGGGGAGTCAATTAGATGTACACCTTTTTCTTTTAGATCAGAGTAAAGGGACACAAATTGAAAAACTGCATACATGGGAACAATGCCAATTACTCCTTGCTTTTGGGCCAAACAGTCTTTAAAAAGTATCCCAATCACAAGCATACTAGTCTTCACTTGACTGTTTTCTCCATACATTGTGTTGCTATGCGACAAATCTTTCCTTCCTTAACTACCGATGACGTACGTGCTGTTGAAATTTCAAAATGTGCGCCCTTTTCACTTGGAATCTATTACTGAAAAAACGCTTTAACGAAACCGAATATTCAAGTGATCGTGAACAAAACAAAACAATTCTCTCCGTTCACACTTCAACCACTATTTTTTCCCCATATCTGATCTGCTCACCATTTACAAGACACTTACTAACCTAAAACACAATAACCCCCCCTAATCATTTATATATTTAAACCACACCTCTTGCATAACCATCACAGAATAAAGTAAATGTCAGTGTAGAGACATCATTTTCCCATTTCTACTTTGCAGTTAAAGGCAACACTTCCCTCCTCGCTCCTTAGAACTGGGAGGAGGTCAAAAAATGCGGAAGAAACATATCGCCCGTAACTGACTACTAAAAGTTTGCTTTTACAAGGTTTCTTACCATTTTGCTCTTTGGTGTTTACGCTAAAAAATGGCTGAAAAATCTCAGTCCTACAAACCGACCGTTAAGCGTCGACGTAACAGGAAATAATGAAGCAGATGACGCTTTCCCCGCCTAAAGAGGATTGAACCATTTCTTGAACAATAGGGTGGAGGTGGATCACTGGTATGCTTAATTTTAACCCCCCAAAATTTAGAAAAGAAAGTTAACCGCCAGGTTAATTCTGAATAAAGTAAAATAACGTATATAAATTAAAATATAATAATTTAACATTATAATAACTAAAAGCGACATTTTTAGTGAATCTATATCTTTCTTAACCCCCCTAGTTCACAAAGCCTTAGAATCGCTCTGACCGCATTTCTATAACGGTTTTTACGTACCGCCCGCTGGATGTTGAACGTAGTCTAACGAGCTTGGGAAAAAAGCGTCTGGACTTCTTTAAGTTTCTTGAAGACGTTTCACCTCTCATCCGATAAGCTTCTTCAAGCTCTAAAGTTCTCTTAATTCCATGTATATACTAAGATCACTATCAAGTGGCAAAGTTTGTTTTTAGATTAATTTCAAAACTATAAAGTTTATTCAGTCTACTATATCTATTACGATCCATCCAAATACTGTTTTTCTAAATACCCAGCTGTAGATTTACCCTACCCTAATAATGCTTACTGTTCTTATTGCGCCTTTCTCCCTTTTTCCCCTGTCTTGGCCAGAGTGATTGTTGTTGTTATTATCATAGGTTCTTGTAGGTATTGTTTTATTACCTTTGTTAATAATAATAATAATAATAATAATAATAATAATAATAATAATAATAATAATAATAATAAGAAGAAGAAGAAGAAGAAGAAGAAGAAGAAGAAGAAGAAGAAGAAGGAAAAACTGACCTTTACCTCGCAAACCCGAATGCGGCTGCGCTTTGTTATTGTCACGTGACCTCTGACGTTTACACAGCGCCAACTTGTCGAGTTGTTACTGGTAAATGCTAGAAATGATGAAATATCTAGTAATACGTTTTGCTGACGTTTGATTAAGAGTTATATAAGTGAAACTTTATGTTTTTTATCAGCGTTAAATTGTGCTCACCTGGTTAAACACCGGGCTGACGTTAAAGTTTGCGGTAGCGAAAGTAACTGAACGAGGAAGCGTTTCCAACGATTGTCAGCGCTGACAGTAAGTTTACTTTTAGTTCCCCGTGAAGTGAATGTCATTGTATGTTGTGGGGCATTTTATTCTTTAGTAATGGAATATTGTTTTTTCCAAAGAACATCAGCATCAGTGTTGTTAAGCTACTGAATGTTTTAAACTGACTTGCAGACTTTTTTCTAATTGCTAATTATTATTGACTGTATCTGTTCAACTACAATAACATTAACCAGAGGGATACCTTTCTTATACTACTTATATTACTACTTACTACTACTTATACTCTGGATCGCGGTGTTGGGGTTGTATGATATCTAAGGCTGTGTGTATGGTTTGACTGTACATATGCACCGCCATGTGACTGACATTTCCTGAACATTTATAAGCTCATGGGGGAAGGAGGACTCAGTCTTTAATAATGAATATTAGTTAAATTTCTTATGTGTTAGATATCAGCAAAAGGCATTTTAACTCATCATATTAAAGCACGACAAGCAGTGGTATTCTTTTTCTTATAAAGGCTTCAGATCAAATCTACAGTCTGGACTTCTGCTAGTAATTGAATTAATGTGAACTGTAACCACTTGAGCTTTCTCTGACATTTCTTTCTAATTTCTAATGTTTGTGTTTTGTTTTAACAACAGCCCAACACTTCCTTATTAATACAACTAATAGTCTAGTAGAGGGAGTTTCCGTGCATCCGAGTCTTTCAAAGCTGATACTCAGAGATTGTGTGAGCATTACCATGATTTAATCTTCAGCCTTTCTCTAATAACTTATAAATGTGAATTTTATGGTAACCGAAAATGTCTGAAAAATAATCAGGCAGTTGTTTTTCCCTAGGTTATTTTCAGTATGCGAAACAGACAGAGGGGATCCCAGCTGGGCTTGCTGCTCCTTGCCTCCCAGGTGTTTCAATTGGGTCTGAACAATATCCCTCCCATCACTCTGGCTGTCCTGGCTCTCAATGTGTACCTTTACCTATTCCCTGCTGCCCCACTGTTTCAGGTAAATACACCAAATACACTTCTAATGATGGAGACAGAGTTTGTCCATTTTTAATGTCGACCAATATTTATACAGCACAAGGTTGGCTATTTTGTTTTATACAGTGCAGTAGCCCTGAAATAATTGTTTTAAACTGTGTTACTAAAATGTTAGAATATAATCAACAAGGAAGATATTATTACATTAATGGGAAAGTTGTTTATCAAGTAGAAAGATTATGTGCAGATCTCATAATAACTAAAGTATAATAATAATAACTTTTTATGATAGTATTCTAATTAGTATTTAAAAAATGTAAAAAAATGTATTATCTCCTAATTTCCTAGGCCTGTGTTAGTGTGCAGCAGGCCTACTGGTTTAAAGACTGGCGCAGACTCCTGCTGTCCCCACTGCACCATGCAGACGACTGGCATCTTTACTTCAACATGGTGTCCTTCCTCTGGAAAGGTAGAAGGCTGGAGCAACGGCTGGGTGGGCCCTGGTTCCTTTACCTGCTCTCAGTGTTCTCTCTGCTTACTGGACTGGTCTATCTAGTGTTGGAGGCGTTGCTAACAGAGCTCATGCAGGACCAGTCGTACAGCATGGCGTGTGCTGTTGGCTTCTCAGGTATAAATTATAGGGGAAAGTTCTATAATCCTTTATGTTGTAACTGATATAGAAGATTTGATCACTCTATATTTGTAAACATATATTGTATTATCTTCCTCCATATGTCATGACCAACTATTTGATCTTTTTTTCCGAAAATGGCAACATTTCCTTTTTCTTGTGTATTTATCTTTGCAACGTTTGTGCTTCTAGGTGTCCTGTTTGCTTTGAAGGTACTCAATAACCATTACTACCCCGGAAGTGTGACCTATGTGATGGGATTATCTGTGTCTAGTCGCTATGCTAGCTGGGTAGAGCTGGTGCTTATCCACATAACATCACCCGGGTGAGTTACCTGTCTGTAATTCGTATCTGTAAATTAATCAGGACTATGGATTTACTACACAGTTAAAATATAGAGATACCAGTGTAAATTAGTAAATGTAAATTAGTAAATGTCCAAAAATGCTGCAGCAAGGCTTCTGACGAAAACATCGAAATACTCACATATAACACCGCTGCTTATACAGTTACACTGGCTCCCTGTCGAATTCAGAGTCCACTTTAAGATTCTGGTTCTCACATTTAAGGCTCTTCAAGAACAAGCACCATCATACATCATTGAACTCTTACAGCCCTATGCCCCTAGTAGGTCTCTGAGGTCTTGTGGTCAGGGCCTACTTGTTATTAAGTATACGAGACTGAAAACTAGGGGTGATCGAGCTTTTGCTACTGTGGCCGCCAGACTGTGGAATTCTCTTCCTCAGAACTTAAGATCTGCTGATTCACTGATTACTTTTAAAAAAACAGCTAAGAACACATCTTTTTAAAATTGCATTTTGTTAACTTTTGACTGTATTTTGTCTTTTTAATCTGTGCCTATACCTTGTAAAGCACTTTGTGATCTCTTATCTAGAAATGTGCTATATAAATAAAATTTTACTTACTTACTTACTAATGTTTTATTTTAGGAACCTGTTGTTTGAGGTGTTGAATTAAAATGTCCTGTAGATGGCAGTGTTTGATTAAATAGCAATAATCTATGCTTCTCTTCTTCAGGACCTCTTTTGTTGGTCACCTGTCAGGGATCCTGGTAGGTCTCCTCTACACCACCGGACCACTGAAGAAAATCATGAAGAAATGTGCAGGTCTGAATTCATGTTTTTTTTTTTTTCTCACCTGTTTTCTTACATTTATATTAACGCAGCCACTCGTAAGATGGCAAAAACACAGTGGACCAAAGTCTAAAGATTCAAGTGTGATAGAAAATATGTGATAGAACACTAGAGTCAGCTTTGAGAATTAATCTATGTACAAATATAAATATTTGTCAGTAACACTGTTTGAAGTAACACTGAAGGGCTCCCACATTGTTTCCATTTAAACAAATCAAATCAAATCACTTTTATTGTCACTAGAGATGGACCGATCCGATATTACGTATCGGTATCGGTCCGATACTGACCTAAATTACTGGATCGGATATCGGAGAAAAATAAAAAATGTAATCCGATCCATTAAATATCACGAAAGCACCTCACAAAACTTGCAACACGCCGTAACTCACCTCAGAACGTTAGCACGTCGGAGCAGTATGCATCACGTGATAGAGCGGCTGTGGCATGCAGGACCTGTCGGTGGTCTGGATAGCATGTGGAGCTTCGCTAGCAACCCGGCATTTCATCTCCAACAAAGTTATCCCGAGAGAAGTAAAGCAAGTGTGTAAGTCCATCTCTGAATGTTTGTAAAGCATTCCTGCGTTAAGCGTAACAAACGATATATGGAGCGACTGCCTCTTCTTGCTGCTACTTCAATCATGAAACTGCTTAACGATCAGCTGATCGGCTTTTCTGTCGCCAGTCGTGTCTCTAGTTTGCTTTTGGCCCACTTTGCACCAGAAAGAGGAAACCAGCGGCTGAACAACAGCAGAACGTTTAAGCTTGATAAGCTGTTGTTAGAATTTATTTAATATTACTTTCTACTCGAGGATCTTTTTCTACGTAGCTGATGCTGGTAACTGTGCAGGGGCGGATCTAGCAAAGTTTAGCCAGGGGGGCCGATAGGGCATTAACAGGGAAAAGGGGGCACAAAGACATACTTTTCTTTCTTATTCTCATTTAAAATGTCTAGCTTTTAATGAATAATTATCTGACACCCAAAGTTTTAATTTGATGTAAAATGAATAGAAGTCAATTACTGTATATAGTAACTATTAAGTCTAATATACCCTAGTAAGCTATAGTACTTTTTCCTTTGGGAAGGTACCATCTGTGCAGTCTGCAATTTTGTTGAAGAAAGATGTTGAATCTATTTAATATTTCTTGAAAAAGAATTGATTTCTGTGCATTTTTTTCACACTGCATCAAATTAAGGTTGATTACGTCGATTAAGCATCATGAGGTGGCGCGTGAGGGGTGGTTCCCTATTTTTTATTTATTTATTTTTGTTGTTGCTGGGAGTTGGAGCCCTATTAGTTAGGTTGCTTAATATTTATGCTAAGTACTCTTTAAAATACCAGAATAGGGAGGATGGTGTAGGTTTAAGTTTATTAGATTGATCAGTATTGCTGAACTATGAAATTTTTTTTTTTGCATACAGGTATAACAGAATAGCTTTAGTGTAGTTGTTGTTTTAAACTTGAGTATGAACTTATACAAAATGCAGCAAGATATTTAAAAAACAGTTTTGTTGATTAAAAAACACTATATCGGATTCATATCGGTATCGGCAGATATTCAAATTTATGATATCGGTATCGGTATCGGACATAAAAAAGTGGTATTGTGCCATCTCTAATTGTCACATCACATGTGCAGGTACATTGGTACAGCACATGTGAGTGAAATTCTTGTGTGCGAGCTTCACAAGCAACAGAGTTGTGCAGAATACAATAATTTTGCTTGTTTACATTATTGTATTCTGCACAACTCTGTTGCTTGTGAAGCTCGCACACAAGAATTTCACTCATATGTGCTGTACCAATGTACCTGCACATGTGATGTGACAATAAAAGTGATATGATTTGATTTGTTTAAATGGAAACAATGTGGGAGCCCTTCAGTTGCTCTGCTGACAAGCCCCTGGGGGGAGCTACACCGGAGCTCCCTCAAATGAGAGCAAGACTTTTGTAAATGCAGCTAAACTTTGTGAGGCGAATTGAAAGCTAAATTGTCATCAGGTGATAGCTAGTGTCATTCTTCGGTTGCTCTAAACAGAGAGGTTGGTCAATAGGTTCAACCTAAAGCAAACTACAAATGGACTAGATCAAGCTTTCTTACAATACCTTTCCTACAAGTACCTGATATTTATATAGAATCTGCTTATTGAGAGGAAAACTGAAATAATCTGCATATATTTTCACCAGGGTTTGTGACATCGAATGGATATAACTCACAGCCCGGTGCCTACTACAGATCTTCGGGCTACTCGGGTATGATGGCAGAAAATGACTGTATACTGACTAATATATTGTAGGCTTTGCTGTCTTCACGGGATTTACAGACAATAACGAGAGTATACAATATGCCAGACTTAACCTGGTGTGTATGTGTGTCTCAGGCTACACTGGCACTGGTAGAGGACTCTCAGGAAACTATCAGTATGCACCAGGTTACACAGCAGATGCATCTTATACAGGTGGACTGACAGAGGAGGAGCAGTTAGAGGAAGCCATCAGAAACAGCCTGAATGACAGAGGTAAGGCAGGAGGGGACAGTTTTGATAAGTGGAAAAGGGTTAGAGTGATTTATTTTTTATATCTATCTGATGTCACTGGTTTATCTTTCTTTTCTTTTCTTTTCTTTTTTTAGGTCAAACCCGGCAGAGAGGAGCCCCCCCTCCTTATGGTTTCCACCTCTCCGAAGATGCCAGAGCTGAGCAAATCAGGCAAATGAGACTGAGGAGGTTTGACAGATGAATGAAACAGCGGCAAGGAAGAAGAATTTTTTACTGAAAAGTTCCAAATATTGCAACCACAAGCTGAGGATGAGTGTCCTGAATAAGAAGATCCAAAATCACAGGCTGACATATTTAAGAGGTCTTTGTTGTGCGGCGCTTTTTGTTAAGGTGGCACTAAAATGAATTAATGTCACCTATGGAAAATGGCTGTGATGCTTTATAAGAGTTCAAAGGCTAATGAGCAGTTTTTGATCTGTCTGATGACGCTGAAGACAACTTTAGATGCACGTCGGTAGCAGAGATTAAAGGTAATATTAGTTTTGAAGTAGGTAGCAGACATGGTATTAAAAATGCTGTTTAATGCTGCTTTACGTCTATACTTGAGTTGGAGAACTGCAACAAGTCTTACTTAAACACCACTATATTTACTCCAGTCGGCTAGTGTTCTTTTTTTCACACAAGCAATAAAGACGAGACAAGGTTTTGTTTAAATGGCTACAAAATGTTTACTGTGATATTTCAGCATATGTTCATCAACTTAGAGATCCAACGACAAGACAATAGAATCAGAGCTATTATCCGTGTGCTCCAAACTTCGGAAAGCCGTGATTGTAAATTCTAAGAGTCTGGATGATGAAATCCACTGACATCTGAAACATAATGTTGCAGGAGCTATCCTGGAGGTGAGCAAGACTTCTGATCTCAGTAAGCCTCTACTTATATTACTCAACTACAAAAGGCAAAAATGAAGCTGGTATTAAATTTTAAATTATGTCTTTTTTTAATTTCCCCTAAGATCCCTTTAAATTTTTAACAGGCCAGTATTTTCAAGAAAGTTCAGCAAAGTTCAGCAAAAGATATGAACAATGTGCTCATGATGCATTCGCTCTTCAGTAAAGTTTACTGGTTATGTCATGTTTAAGTTCAAGTCATTTATCATTAGATTGCAAAAATATGCCACATTGGGCCAAAAGTTTCTAAATTCTTCTTGATGTTTTTGCTTTCTTTTTTGTTTTCTTGAAGTTTATAAATGTTATAAATGTTGCTTTTTGGTGCACAAAACATCTGTTTTCATGAATGCTCAGTATGTCTTTGCAGTCATACATTTATTTACACATACTGCTCATTCACTCTTTTGAGTTGAAATAATCCATGTATACCTACAGCCGAATTACATCATGTATTAAATATTTTTATAGGAAATAAAATGGAGTTATGTGTATTTTTTTTAAACAAAACAAATCCAACACCATAATACTCTAACCTTTGTAAAAAGGCACCGAGCTAGACTGATGCTGTCTGTAAGTAAAGTTAGGAGGGAATGTTTAAGAAGTACATTGCTGGCTCAGATTTCCCCTAAAACCCTGAGGCATGATGGGAAGTAGGACAGCTTAAAAATTAGAGCTAAGAAACCCAACGAACCATACCTCAGCCCACATGGGTCCAAAACCATAATATTACAGTAGATTTGATAAAGTCTTACCATTTCAAGTGGTGAGAGGTTCAAAAGGTTGGGCATTACACATCCGGGCTCACTATCACAGTAGGTGGATTTAAATATTTTTATATCAGATGTGTGCTGACAGTTTACATAGATTGATTTTTGCAACCTGCCAAGAGGAGCGTGGGAGCTGAACGGTGCAGAGGGGGCCTGGCAGAACATGAATGAGTGAGGCTGAAGAGTGACAGAGGGGATGACAGGATGGGGACGAGGAAGAGGTGTCTGAGTTGTCTGTCTGGACCGCGGGTGCACATTAAAGGCAGTTGTTGGCATGTTGGCGGTTCTGTTTCAGTTCGTCATCTCACATCGCACCTCCTCTGTTAACAGATCTGACTGATTAGTTCTGTGAAGAGCTCCACCTGCTGTGACACTGTCACTGAGCATTAGAGAGGAAACAGTAAGAAATGCTCATCTCCTGATTCACCCATGGAGGCTGAGTTCGGCTGAGGATTTAGAGAGGTTCAGCGATACATACACACAAACCAGATGATCCTAAATCAAAGGTTTGGAGTGTTAGATATGTGATTTTTTTTTTTTATATAAAATCATTTTATGTGTTGCCTTGTGGGTCAATTTCAAACCACCGGTGACCAAACACACCATAAAATTTCTTTTGTAAGTGGCCAAAGAACCTGGTAGTGACTAGCCTAAAATACCCGTCAGCTCTCTGACTGTGCTTATTAGCCAAGCAGGGCCACCTGGCTAACACATTCTGCATACCCACTCTAATCCACTAGAAAAGAAACACCCACTCCAGTCGATCCGGCGTGAAGGTCAATTTGTCTTTGCATCCGCCAAAGCCAGCCGAGATCACGATAGAGTCCCACGGGACCAGCGCCACTGCATAAATGAAATAAGCCCATGCTAAAAGAGGAAGCTCTCATTTTTTTAATGACTCTTCCCCCTCCCCACTGCACTGTGATTAACTTCATCACACTCAAATCCTGCTCAGCAACTCGTAAAGTCTCGTGGAGAATGGTATTAACTTGTGCAGAGGTATAAGCCCAGGGATAACTTTTAGAACAGTTATGTCACCCGTGTGCCAGAGTTACATACTGGGGTGAAATCTCCCTTATCACTCCAAGTCCACCCTTAACCTCACATAGTTTCCTGCTGATTTTGTTCTCTGCTTCTTCTTCCCTGCCCCGCAGTAGAACGATGTGGACCATCCTTTTTCACGGTCAACAGTCCTGCACGCCAACGCGGGTATTTTTTAGTTATTTTGATTAAAGAAACAATAAGCAAAAGATTCCTGATGCAGGAAATGTTTTTCAAACACACAGTTTTGATATGTGGTCAATCAAATAATAGGAATGGTTTTGCACTGTCTGTAAATATAGGCACATGTAGTCTAAAATAAGTCTTTTTCATACAAAGATTACCCCTACTTTGAAAAAATGTATAAAAAGCTCTTGAGATGGAAGATTATAAATGTATACAGTGTGCAAATACTAATAACACTAGTATTTGCACAATCTTGTAATAGTAGTGAACTATTCTTTCTTTTAGTCCTGCTTGTGTTCATTATGTAGCACACAGTATATAAACTCCAGTAACTGTGTATTTCAATATTCTGTGACGCATACAATACGATACCTGTGTTCTGCAGTAGGCTAATGCATCAGTGCTCTTTATTATATGAATATGTGATGAGCGCGTTATGTCTGTGTGTACATTGGAGTGGTTTTCCAAATCTGAAACTGAACTTTGCAGAATGCACCTTGTATGTTTAAAAACTGCCTGCCTAGTGTTAGATTTCTTTTCAGCCTCTCTTTCTGGTGTATACGCTCAGCTCAGACTGCACCGCAAGACCAGCCAGGGAAATGTGTTTGCTCACAACAAAATGTAGTGCACGCTCTAAAGATAGCGAGGCAAATAAAGCAAACATAAACACTGACAGACACGTAAAAACATGGAATTGATTGGCTCCCTCGAGCACAGCCAGCTTAGAGTCTTTATTCTTTTTCAGTGGTGATATTTGCTTCAACTTGTCTGCTTCAGCCCTGAACTGTCCACCACTTGACTAGCTTCTCGACAGCAACTTGAGGGGCTGACGGGAGTCCTTGAGTTGAGCCTATCATGCTCACTCGTTCCTCTAATATCAAGTCAAGTCTACTCTTACACCTACTTTTTTTGCACCCAGTTGCCTTCTGTGTTGCTGTCACACAATCTCTCCCTTTTACATTCCTGTCTTTTGTTCTCCCCTCCATCTCAGCGTGTCTCTCTCTACTGCTTTAGGAATTTTTTTCCTTTGAATTTTGATTCCTCCCCAGTGTCTCTCCACCCACCTTTTCTAAAAACTCTCTTTTCCCCTTTCCTCTGTGCATCTCACTGATGCTCTTCTCTGCTTTTCCCTTGATGTTTTTTTTCCATTTGTCTCTTGATTCGTCTCACACTATCTAGCGTTGGTTTTGAACTCACTAGGTCTCTCTTTTTCTCAGTCTTTCTCGGTTTCACATATGCATACAGACACTCTCTTCTCACAAGTTGCCTGCAGATCACAGTTGGCGTGTCTCTCAGTAAGCTGCAGAGTTACCAAGCTTCTTGATTCATACCAGCTATCTGGGTGACCCATTTCTGCACAAGCTCACAGTGCTGTGTTTTTATTGCTTTAATTCAACAGTACATCTACAAGTAAACTACCTCAGTGTGGTTTTCTTTCTGATTATCTGAATTTGGGTTTGGCACATTCAGTGGAGTACGGGGAGGGGGGGGGGGGGGGGGGGGGGGGGACGACCGCATGGTCCACCATGTGGAGGTAGACCTTGTTATGAGGACTATACTAAACATGCTAAATAAAGTCATAAAGCATATTCATTCAGCTTAGTTTGGGTCCTGATCATCCATGAATCCCCTGCATTGACTCTGTGCTCAACTAATGCGGTGCCCTACAGTTTGGGAACCATTAGTACAAGATAAAAAAGGATAGAACCCTTTTTGCTATTTTATAGCTTGATTATAAATGATTAACTGTATTTTTTATCTGTACATATCTCAGAAAAAACATATATAAATTAAGCCCATGATACAGTACATGCAGTAAATACCAGAATAAGGAGCAGCAAAAAGTAATCATGAAGATCAAGATCAAATATTACATGTTATTTAACCATCACATAATGCTCATAGACTTCACTTAAAAAAACATATTAAAATTATGTAGTCTTCATTTTGTTTAAAAAAAAAAAGACATTTGGAGTAACGTGACAAATGTGGATACCATGAGAGAGCGAGGCAATGCCACAAAATATGATGGAGCAGTTTTTATGTGAAATAGTCTGCCCTCATTGGAGCATTTAACTGTTTTAACATCTTACAAATATATTCTGTAAACCTGTGGCTTCTAATTTTGTTTGTAGAATGATCCAGAGTCTCAAAAGCCTTTGGAAGATTATTAAAACAGAACCAGTGTACAAACCACAAGTCATATTAAATCTTACAAAGGTACGTAAGAGCAGTATCGGTAGAGTATCCTGGTCTAAAACCTGACTGAACTTTATATATTAGCTGGAACTATAATTGAGGAAATAATCATTCAGTCCCCTGCTGAATGTGTAAGTTTGCTAGCTTAAATGAATAGTCGCTAACTTTTTTGGTATTTAATTTTAATGAAGAGAGACACTCCAAGACCACGAGAGACCAAAAATCCAGAAAAAAACATGTCATTGAGTGAAATAAGTATGTAATCCTTTACATCCTAGCCAGAATTCTGACTCCCACAGATTACCCACGTGGCACAGAGATTTCAATCAATCACTCAATCAGTTATTGATACTCCTGATACCAGCTTGTTACATGGATAAAACACACCTGTGAGAATCAGATTCTTACATTCCAACCTCTTCACCAACATAGTCAAGACCAAAGAGCTATCACAGGACATCAGGGACTAGATCAACCTGCAAAGGCTGAAATGGGCTGCAAGACCATCAGCAAGAGCTTTGTGAGAAAGTGACAACTGTTTCTGCAGTTATGTAGAAATGGAAAAATATAAAACGACCAGAAAGGTGATCATGAGCAGATGTGACATCTTGCATCAGCTGATCTCAAGAAGTCACATGATAGGGTGAGGCAAGGTCTCACAATGTTTTTACAGGAAACCTTTGCCGACAATGACCCACACCCTTTTCCCACCTCGGCTCATGTGATGAGACACGTGAATAATGGGTGAACTTCCACTTGGACTTAAACACCTGCTCGCCGCCATTTGGTCTTATACACTGTAAAAAAAATAACCCTATTCAAATTAAAAAAAATGATGTCCAGTTGTCACAGCCAAAATATTTGGCTTTATAGAATCCAAATTGAGTCACTTGATATGACCTGATACTTTTATGTTGATATAAACAATATTACTAGACTTGACTGAAACTTTATATTTTGCATTGATCCAAATTGATTTTTTTACATAGAACCATATTTTAATTATTGAACCAAGCTAATATATTGAAATTTAACCAACCTAATGTATTCACATCGAACCAAATTAACATGAACTAATATGTTTGTGTTGAAGCCAGGTAATTGATTTACATATATTCAAACTATATTTTTTACATTTCATTTCAGTTCAAAAATGCTCTGCATTTCCTATAAAAAACAAGACAGTTGGCCAACCAATTATTTCAAAATTATTTATTGTTCCAAACCATTTTAACTATAATCAATAGAGAGGATTAGTAATATACAGATTTAGTGCTACGGCAGAAATGATTAGAGAAATGTTTGTTTTATAAAACCTGCAATCTTTTGAAAACCAGTATAAAACCTGCAATCTTTTGAAAACCAGTATAAAACCTGCAACCTGTCTAAAACTGGCATAAAACCATTATAAAAACTCTTTTTAAACCAATTTGCAAGTACTCAAAAATGTTTATATGTGCACTGTGCCTGTACAATGTAAAAAAAAAAAAAATCTACACATGTATCAATGAAATCAACTTAAATCTCCCTTTCAAATGGGTGTTCTTATAAATTTTGAATGTAGAATACCACTGCAGGCCAACCAAGCAAAATAACCAAGCACACATGCACATGCATGTGCACATACACATGCACACATGCATGCAAACACACTACTGTGCAGTGTTAAGTTCACAATTAAGTTTGCGAATCTTAGAGGTCATCTTGTTAAAGTCAAGCTCCATCATAATCTTTTGAAGAGCCTCAAAGGTGAACCTGAATCCTCGTGGATATTCCATATTAAGAGCATAACAGAGTCCAAAGACCATTGCCACTCCAGCTGCCACAGAAGGCAACTCATTCAGGACTTCCACACCATCAATGATTATCCCGATGTCTCGAGGCTGATGTAGGAGGCTTGAGTTGTCCCTGAAGACGAAGAGTGCCATGGTGGTACTCTGCAGCTCTTCCTCAGCTTCATCTTTCTGGGATATCTTGAGGTAAAATATGGAACAAAATGTACAAGTGAAGAACTGAAGTCTGGCACACCTGATAAATCTTTGACCATAATAAACTACTATTTTGATAGTTGTTTGGTCACAGACTATTAGAACAATTATTTGACTAATCAGATTGTGAATTGCATAATCATTAAATTAAATCAATGGTGGAACATTTTCATAAATGTTCCACAAAGCCCAAGAAAAAAAAAAGAAAACAATACAGAACCCTAAGATATTAACTTGATGAGTTGATTAATCGTTGCTGTCCTACATTAATCACTGCATTTAATAGCAGAGTTGTCAAATTTACATCAAGAGACTGCATCTCATGTAGAGACAGAACAGATATGGACATACCATGTATTCTTTTATCAAGTCCTCAACACATCAGCAAGGTGAATGAGAGGATAATGAGGGAGAGTCTAGATTATTATGAAATGTTTAAAAAGGATGTGCAGTGTAAATGCAAAATGATACCTGTTCAGATTAAATGAAAATGTATGCTTCAGCCATGGAATGGATGGAGCGATCTGTGGTTCTGAAAGCATACAGAAAAAAAAGAATAATGTTACTTCTCTATAAAACACATTACATAGAAAAACCAAGAAATACGTAACATGACATACCAAACAGTCTACAGACCAGCCATTAGCGACTAAGTTTGGCATAGGGTCAATTTTTTGCTGTTAAAATTAAAATTTCTTCAGAAAATGCACATTTTTCCGAGCCGCGCCTGAAAGTCAATTGAAGGAATTAGTCTTATGTCATTGATCTTATATGCTGGCTTGTTATTTCTGTCTCTAAATCATGCACATTAATAATTATCTTTTGCGCTCGGTGTACACACACATAACACACAGATATTTATATGAAGAGAGACAAACGTGCGCGCACAAACACAAGCTTGTGTCTAGAAACCGCGAGCTCACCAGAAAGCCTCCAATTCGAGACTTGCAGTCAAGCCAGCCTCCAGTTGATTTTACGTTCCCTGTGTATTCAAAGTATTACGGGAATGGATGTGGAAACCGGATTTCAAAATAAAAGCCAACTTCGAGTGAATTAACAGATATGTTAAGAACATAATAACATATAATTTAGGCTTTTTTTTTTTTTTTAGAAACTCTAATGTTACATCTACATGACACAGCCTTGTACCCTAATTGTGCCCTGTCACTATCAAGGCCATCTTATTTTGGATTTCAAAGTAAAAGCCCTGTGAATCTTCATTTTTGAACTACTCTTTCAATGAATTCATAATGCTCTTAAAAGCAAAAGTCGTATTTCCAAATACTATTTGAACTTTGTATCAACACTTTCCAACCACAGTCTTTTTCACAGTAATACCATATCAAATAAATTCTTTCTGATTTTGCTTTTCATAGTAATGGCCCTTTGAAATTGCCGATATTTGACTTAATCTCCTAACGATTCAAAATGCTCTAAAATGAAAAATTCTTGTTTCCACAGGGTAATTCCACTTTAGATCAACAGTATACAACCCCGCAGTGATACCATATCAATATCAAGTCATTCTGATTTTGCTTTCAAAAATAAAAGCCTTTTCAAATTGTCCATAATTGACCTAACTTTCAGTGATTTCAAAATGCTCTAAAATGGAAAATTCCTGTTTCCACAGGGTAATTCCACTTTAGATCAACAGTATACAACCTCACAGTGATACCATATCAATATCAAGTCATTCTGATTATGCCTTCCAAAATAAAAGACTTTTCAAATTGTCCATAGTTGACCTACCTTTCAGTGATTTCAAAATGCTCTAAAATGGAAAATTCCTGTTTCCACAGGGTAATTCCACTTTAGATCAACAGTATACAACCCCACGGTGATACCATATCAATATCAAGTCATTCTGATTTTGCTTTCAAAAATAAAAGCCTTTTCAAATTGTCCATAATTGACCTAACTTTCAGTGATTTCAAAATGCTCTTAAATAGAATTTTGCTCTTTCCACAGGGTAATTCCACTTTAGATCAACAGTATACAACCCCACAGTGATACCATATCAATATCAAGTCATTCTGATTTTGTTTTCAAAAATAAAAGCCCTTTCAAATTGTCCACAATTGACCTAACTTTCAGTGATTTCAAAATGCTCTAAAATGGAAAATTCCTGTTTCCACAGGATAATTCCACTCTGTATTTACAGTATACAGCCCCACAGTGATACCATATCAATATCAAGTCATTCTGATTTTGCTTTCAAAAATAAAAGCCTTTTCAAATTGTCCATAATTGACCTAACTTTCAGTTATTTCAAAATGCTCTAAAATGAAAAATTCTTGTTTCCACAGGGTAATTCCACCTTAGATCAACAGTATACAACCCCACAGTGACACCATATCAATATCAAGTCATTCTGATTATGCCTTCCAAAATAAAAGCCTTTTCAAATTGTCCATAGTTGACCTACCTTTCAGTGATTTCAAAATGCTCTAAAATGGAAAATTCCTGTTTCCACAGGGTAATTCCACTTTAGATCAACAGTATACAACCCCACAGTGACACCATATCAATATCAAGTCATTCTGATTATGCCTTCCAAAATAAAAGACTTTTCAAATTGTCCATAGTTGACCTACCTTTCAGTGATTTCAAAATGCTCTAAAATGGAAAATTCCTGTTTCCACAGGGTAATTCCACTTTAGATCAACAGTATACAACCCCACGGTGATACCATATCAATATCAAGTCATTCTGATTTTGCTTTCAAAAATAAAAGCCTTTTCAAATTGTCCATAGTTGACCTACCTTTCAGTGATTTCAAAATGCTCTAAAATGGAAAATTCCTGTTTCCACAGGGTAATTCCACTTTAGATCAACAGTATACAACCCCACGGTGATACCATATCAATATCAAGTCATTCTGATTTTGCTTTCAAAAATAAAAGCCTTTTCAAATTGTCCATAATTGACCTAACTTTCAGTGATTTCAAAATGCTCTTAAATAGAATTTTGCTGTTTCCACAGGGTAATTCCACTTTAGATCAACAGTATACAACCCCACAGTGATACCATATCAATATCAAGTCATTCTGATTTTGTTTTCAAAAATAAAAGCCCTTTCAAATTGTCCACAATTGACCTAACTTTCAGTGATTTCAAAATGCTCTAAAATGGAAAATTCCTGTTTCCACAGGGTAATTCCACTCTGTATTTACAGTATACAGGCCCACAGTGATACCATATCAATATCAAGTCATTCTGATTTTGCTTTCAAAAATAAAAGCCTTTTCAAATTGTCCATAATTGACCTAACTTTCAGTTATTTCAAAATGCTCTAAAATGAAAAATTCTTGTTTCCACAGGGTAATTCCACCTTAGATCAACAGTATACAACCCCACAGTGATACCATATCAATATCAAGTCATTCTGATTATGCCTTCCAAAATAAAAGACTTTTCAAATTGTCCATAATTGACCTACCTTTCAGTGATTTCAAAATGCTCTAAAATGGAAAATTCCTGTTTCCACAGGGTAATTCCACTTTAGATCAACAGTATACAACCCCACGGTGATACCATATCAATATCAAGTCATTCTGATTTTGCTTTCAAAAATAAAAGCCTTTTCAAATTGTCCATAATTGACCTAACTTTCAGTGATTTCAAAATGCTCTTAAATAGAATTTTGCTCTTTCCACAGGGTAATTCCACTTTAGATCAACAGTATACAACCCCACAGTGATACCATATCAATATCAAGTCATTCTGATTTTGTTTTCAAAAATAAAAGCCCTTTCAAATTGTCCACAATTGACCTAACTTTCAGTGATTTCAAAATGCTCTAAAATGGAAAATTCCTGTTTCCACAGGATAATTCCACTCTGTATTTACAGTATACAGCCCCACAGTGATACCATATCAATATCAAGTCATTCTGATTTTGCTTTCAAAAATAAAAGCCTTTTCAAATTGTCCATAATTGACCTAACTTTCAGTTATTTCAAAATGCTCTAAAATGAAAAATTCTTGTTTCCACAGGGTAATTCCACCTTAGATCAACAGTATACAACCCCACAGTGACACCATATCAATATCAAGTCATTCTGATTATGCCTTCCAAAATAAAAGACTTTTCAAATTGTCCATAATTGACCTAACTTTCAGTGATTTCAAAATGCTCTTAAATAGAATTTTGCTGTTTCCACAGGGTAATTCCACTTTAGATCAACAGTATACAACCCCACGGTGATACCATATCAATATCAAGTCATTCTGATTTTGCTTTTCATAGTAATGGCCCTTTGAAATTGCCGATATTTGACTTAATCTTCTAACGATTCAAAATGCTCTAAAATGGAAAATTCTTGTTTCCACAGGGTAATTCCACTTTAGATCAACAGTACACAACCTCACAGTGATACCATATCAATATCAAGTCATTCTGATTTTGCTTTCAAAAATTAAAGCCTTTTCAAATTGTCCATAATTGACCTACCTTTCAGTGATTTCAAAATGCTCTAAAATGGAAAATTCCTGTTTCCACAGGGTAATTCCACTTTAGATCAACAGTATACAACCTCACGATGTTACCATATCAATATCAAGACATTCTGATTTTGCTTTCAAAAATAAAAGCCCTTTCAAATTGTCCATAATTGACCTAACTTTCAGTGATTTCAAAATGCTCTAAAATGAAAAATTCTTGTTTCCACAGGGTAATTCCACCTTAGATCAACAGTATACAACCCCACAGTGACACCATATCAATATCAAGTCATTCTGATTATGCCTTCCAAAATAAAAGACTTTTCAAATTGTCCATAGTTGACCTACCTTTCAGTGATTTCAAAATGCTCTAAAATGGAAAATTCCTGTTTCCACAGGGTAATTCCACTTTAGATCAACAGTATACAACCCCACGGTGATACCATATCAATATCAAGTCATTCTGATTTTGCTTTCAAAAATAAAAGCCTTTTCAAATTGTCCATAATTGACCTAACTTTCAGTGATTTCCAAATGCTCTTAAATAGAATTTTGCTGTTTCCACAGGGTAATTTCACTTTAGATCAACAGTATACAACCCCACGGTGATACCATATCAATATCAAGTCATTCTGATTTTGCTTTCAAAAATAAAAGCCTTTTCAAATTGTCCATAATTGACCTAACTTTCAGTGATTTCAAAATGCTCTTAAATAGAATTTTGCTGTTTCCACAGGGTAATTCCACTTTAGATCAATAGTATACAACCTCACAGTGATACCATATCAATATCAAGTCATTCTGATTTTGCCTTCCAAAATAATGGCCTGTTGAAAATGCCAATAACTTACCTAACTTTCAGTGATTTCGGAATGCTCTAAAAAGGAAATTTTCTGTTTCCACAGAATAATTTCACTTTAAATCAACAGTATACAACCCCACAGAGATACGATGTTAAGATCAAGTCACTCTGATTTTGCCTTCCAAAATAAAAGTATTTTCAAATTGCCCATAGACGACCTACTCGTTTAACGATTTCAAAATGCTCTTAAATTGAAAGATGCTGTTTCCACAGGATAATTCCACTTTAGATCAACAGTATCCAACCCGATAGTAAAACCATGTAAATTTTATGTTGGTCTGATTTCGCCTTTCAAATTAATGGCCCGTCGAATTTGTCCATATGTGATATACTCTTTCAATTATTTCAGAATGTTTTAAAAATGAAAATTGCTGTTTCAACACATATTGGGTTTTCATTTTGAAAAGCAAAATCAGACTCAATTGATTATGACAGAATTGAATCATAAAGATGATGTAAAAGGAAGCTGAAATTGCCACTAGGTTGTAATTGATAGTACGTTTATATTTTAAGTCTGTGGAAAGATGTCATGGTTGGTTTGCAAGCTGTTTTGTAATTTCTTTATTTAGAATGACATCTTTCCACAGACTTAAAATATAAACGTACTATCAATTACAACCTAGTGGCAATTTCAGCTTCCTTTTACATCATCTTTATGATTCAATTCTGTCATAATCAATTGAGTCTGATTTTGCTTTTCAAAATGAAAACCCAATATGTGTTGAAACAGCAATTTTCATTTTTAAAACATTCTGAAATAATTGAAAGAGTATATCACATATGGACAAATTCGACGGGCCATTAATTTGAAAGGCGAAATCAGACCAACATAAAATTTACATGGTTTTACTATCGGGTTGGATACTGTTGATCTAAAGTGGAATTATCCTGTGGAAACAGCATCTTTCAATTTAAGAGCATTTTGAAATCGTTAAACGAGTAGGTCGTCTATGGGCAATTTGAAAATACTTTTATTTTGGAAGGCAAAATCAGAGTGACTTGATCTTAACATCGTATCTCTGTGGGGTTGTATACTGTTGATTTAAAGTGAAATTATTCTGTGGAAACAGAAAATTTCCTTTTTAGAGCATTCCGAAATCACTGAAAGTTAGGTAAGTTATTGGCATTTTCAACAGGCCATTATTTTGGAAGGCAAAATCAGAATGACTTGATATTGATATGGTATCACTGTGAGGTTGTATACTATTGATCTAAAGTGGAATTACCCTGTGGAAACAGCAAAATTCTATTTAAGAGCATTTTGAAATCACTGAAAGTTAGGTCAATTATGGACAATTTGAAAAGGCTTTTATTTTTGAAAGCAAAATCAGAATGACTTGATATTGATATGGTATCACCGTGGGGTTGTATACTGTTGATCTAAAGTGAAATTACCCTGTGGAAACAGCAAAATTCTATTTAAGAGCATTTGGAAATCACTGAAAGTTAGGTCAATTATGGACAATTTGAAAAGGCTTTTATTTTTGAAAGCAAAATCAGAATGACTTGATATTGATATGGTATCACCGTGGGGTTGTATACTGTTGATCTAAAGTGGAATTACCCTGTGGAAACAGGAATTTTCCATTTTAGAGCATTTTGAAATCACTGAAAGGTAGGTCAACTATGGACAATTTGAAAAGTCTTTTATTTTGGAAGGCATAATCAGAATGACTTGATATTGATATGGTGTCACTGTGGGGTTGTATACTGTTGATCTAAGGTGGAATTACCCTGTGGAAACAAGAATTTTTCATTTTAGAGCATTTTGAAATCACTGAAAGTTAGGTCAATTATGGACAATTTGAAAGGGCTTTTATTTTTGAAAGCAAAATCAGAATGTCTTGATATTGATATGGTAACATCGTGAGGTTGTATACTGTTGATCTAAAGTGGAATTACCCTGTGGAAACAGGAATTTTCCATTTTAGAGCATTTTGAAATCACTGAAAGGTAGGTCAATTATGGACAATTTGAAAAGGCTTTAATTTTTGAAAGCAAAATCAGAATGACTTGATATTGATATGGTATCACTGTGAGGTTGTATACTGTTGATCTAAAGTGGAATTACCCTGTGGAAACAAGAATTTTCCATTTTAGAGCATTTTGAATCGTTAGAAGATTAAGTCAAATATCGGCAATTTCAAAGGGCCATTACTATGAAAAGCAAAATCAGAATGACTTGATATTGATATGGTATCACCGTGGGGTTGTATACTGTTGATCTAAAGTGGAATTACCCTGTGGAAACAGCAAAATTCTATTTAAGAGCATTTTGAAATCACTGAAAGTTAGGTCAATTGTGGACAATTTGAAAAGGCTTTTATTTTTGAAAACAAAATCAGAATGACTTGATATTGATATGGTATCACCGTGGGGTTGTATACTGTTGATCTAAAGTGGAATTACCCTTTGGAAACAGGAATTTTCCATTTTAGAGCATTTTGAAATCACTGAAAGGTAGGTCAACTATGGACAATTTGAAAAGTCTTTTATTTTGGAAGGCATAATCAGAATGACTTGATATTGATATGGTGTCACTGTGGGGTTGTATACTGTTGATATAAGGTGGAATTACCCTGTGGAAACAAGAATTTTTCATTTTAGAGCATTTTGAAATCACTGAAAGTTAGGTCAATTATGGACAATTTGAAAGGGCTTTTATTTTTGAAAGCAAAATCAGAACGTCTTGATATTGATATGGTAACATCGTGAGGTTGTATACTGTTGATCTAAAGTGGAATTACCCTGTGGAAACAGGAATTTTCCATTTTAGAGCATTTTGAAATCACTGAAAGGTAGGTCAATTATGGACAATTTGAAAAGGCTTTAATTTTTGAAAGCAAAATCAGAATGACTTGATATTGATATGGTATCACTGTGAGGTTGTATACTGTTGATCTAAAGTGGAATTACCCTGTGGAAACAAGAATTTTTCATTTTAGAGCATTTTGAATCGTTAGAAGATTAAGTCAAATATCGGCAATTTCAAAGGGCCATTACTATGAAAAGCAAAATCAGAATGACTTGATATTGATATGGTATCACTGTGAGGTTGTATACTGTTGATCTAAAGTGGAATTACCCTGTGGAAACAGCAAAATTCTATTTAAGAGCATTTTGAAATCACTGAAAGTTAGGTCAATTATGGACAATTTGAAAAGGCTTTTATTTTTGAAAGCAAAATCAGAATGACTTGATATTGATATGGTGTCACTGTGGGGTTGTATACTGTTGATCTAAAGTGGAATTACCCTGTGGAAACAGGAATTTTCCATTTTAGAGCATTTTGAAATCACTGAAAGTTAGGTCAATTATGGACAATTTGAAAGGGCTTTTATTTTTGAAAGCAAAATCAGAATGACTTGATATTGATATGGTATCACTGTGGGGTTGTATACTGTTGATCTAAGGTGGAATTACCCTGTGGAAACAGGAATTTTCCATTTTAGAGCATTTTGAATCGTTAGAAGATTAAGTCAAATATCGGCAATTTCAAAGGGCCATTACTATGAAAAGCAAAATCAGAAAGAATTTATTTGATATGGTATTACTGTGAAAAAGACTGCGGTTGGAAAGTGTTGATACAAAGTTCAAATAGTATTTGGAAATACGACTTTTGCTTTTAAGAGCATTATGAATTCATTGAAAGAGTAGTTCAAAAATGAAGATTCACAGGGCTTTTACTTTGAAATCCAAAATAAGATGGCCTTGACAGGGCACAATTAGGGTACAAGGCTGTGTCATGTAGATGTAACATTAGAGTTTCTAAAATAAAAAAAAAAGCCTAAATTATATGTTATTATGTTCTTAACATATCTGTTAATTCACTCGAAGTTGGCTTTTATTTTGAAATCTGGTTTCCACATCCATTCCCGTAATACTTTGAAAACACAGGGAACGTAAAATCAACTGGAGGCTGGCTTGACTGCAAGTCTCGAATTGGAGGCTGGCTTGACACCAGTAAAAATTCAAACGAAGCGGAGCACGGAGTTATACTATGAATGTTATGAACTATGAACTTATGCTAGCTAGCTTTATCCACCACCGATGCATCGTGGTAACGCTAGCTAGTTAGGCAAAAAGCCGTTTTTTACCAGTATACTAACTTGTATTCCCGACTGTGATGGTCGGTTTCTGGTAACCAGTTCTAACGTTGCGCAGGATAGCTAGCTAGCTTATAGCTAGCAGCTACAATCATGCAAAAATTAGGGGTGGCTGTCGACCCAGCTTAAATGGGGTTATTTTCTGCAATTTTGGCAATACAAATTATAAAAGCTTTTGTAACACACTTGGCTTTACTTACGTTTATTTTCAGATGAAATTAATCAAAGATGTGACATGATGTTTCCAGCAGCCATGCAGAATAAAAATGGGTCCCGGTCTATTTCTGGTGGGCGTGTTCAAGTGCAAATCACTTTGACTCAAATTAAAGATATTATCTGTTCAACATGAAAAGAAATATATGTTTTGAGAGAAATCAAAAACTTTGCGTTGTGTCCTTTGTACAGATATTTAGTTTCATCCAAATCAAAAGTGGTATTTTAAAATGCAAAAAGAAAGGGTTTCACAATCAAATCAATGATTTTATTCTGTTTTGAATGGCACTTATTAGATTGAATGAATGACTGCATGTTAGACTTTTTTCAGTGTAACTGAAGAAGGTTCTGGGATGAGAGGGTGAAACGTCTTCAAGAAACTTAAAGAAGTCCAGTCGGTTTTCTTTCCAAGTTCCTTAGGATGTAATTAGGCAGCGCCTGCAAAACACCATCCAAAATGTGTCGATAAAATTTAATCAGCTTTCATTTTTTATATTTAAATTTACTGACTTTATGCGTAAAATTAGAAGACATTTTTTTGCAGTTTTGTTACAATAAAAAATCATAATAACACAGGCTACTATAATTTTATTGCTGGTTTCTCATTTCACCTGCTCAGTAGTGGAAGATCTTATTTTAAACCGAGAACTAGAGAAAATAACAGGAACGCCACGTGAGAGAATTTAGTATAGAAGCAGAACTGGGTTACTGTCTATTCGGGTTTTGTGATTTTAACGACATGTGTGAAACAGATGTGTAAAAGAAAAAGAAAAAACTGTTCAGACTCCTGTGGTGAAATTATCAATTAAAACTGTGCCACGTTTTGTGACCTGCTGTAAAATCCAGTATTTAATGTTGGATAATTGCAGCTAATTGGGTGCCAGTAAGCAGACACCCCACCCACCACCACCCTGACCTGCTGTAAGTGAAACGTTGCCGGATTGATTCCTGCGTTCCTGATGAGGGCTGTACACACTGTAGGGAGAATTAGAGGAAATAACAGAGCACAACAAACAAGAAGCGCTTAGAGAATAACAAGAAAGCGTCGTTTTTCTTTGCTTCTGTTGCCGCTGCTGCGTTTCCGGACTACCTTCACCGGGGAGAGGATGCTGCATCCCCGGAATCGCTGCCCTCCGCTCATTATCCGCACAGTCTCCTCAGTTACGTTTCACTGTGATTAACGAGTGTCGGGAGTAAAAGACGACGTGCGAACAAGACAAGGAGCAGAAATTTGGAGTGAACATTAAGAAGGTTTTCATTGAGCATCCGCGAGAGAATTTTTTTGCGCGCTGCCCGCTTCAGTCGCATCACTGCCGACTTGTGTTAGACGCAAAGGAGAGGGTAAAAAAAAAGACACACTTGATATTCTCCTCTCTGTTAAATTATTTAGGAGTATCTGTTCCTCAAGCCCAACATATGCTCGTATCTTTGTCTTACATGATTGTAAAGCAAGGCTCGAAGTGGCGGTGACACGGATGAAAGCCGATGGCCAGGCGCCCCGAATTTCATCAGAAGGGGGATGCAACCTAGAATAACCCCAGTGTCAAATGGTAAGAGCGCAGCTTATGTCGAGAATCCGTGCACTTGCTCAGAAGTGGAGAAAAAAAACTGTGAGTTTCTGCAGCTCTCGTAAGGTCTGTTGATGTGAATTATCCCTGCAGCTTTCCACGCAACGCAAGGCAAAGAAGACCTGAATCTCGACACGTTACGGGGCGAGTGTATACTGCTGCGGCTGCGGACTGAGACAGCTACACACACCGCGGTTGAGAGCATTGCTTTCTGTCACACTTCTCTGAAGTCAGGGTGAAGGGCGCATGCATAGTTGGCGCATTGTAACTATAACGCGCCTCAGGTTTCTCCTGAGACTGTCCCTCCTCCTGACCTCTTACGCACTGGAAGCCCGGACACTGGTGACTTTTTAATGGCTTTTGTGTTCAGAAGATGGAGGGTCTTACTGGTGCTGAACGTGCTCGCGGTTGCCGGGTTCATTACTTTCTGGGCCAAGTGCAACAACGCACGCAGCATCCAGACCACCGGTCCAGAGGCCGCGGGTGATGGGAAGAGAGCCCGGGGCAACGGGACGGCACAGGGGCCCAGCGTCAGCCATGAGGTGCTGCTGAAAAGGCTCAGCTCTCTGGAGGACGTGGTGTACAGGCAGCTAAACGGTAAAGAGCACGTTAACATTTAAAGTGAAAGAACGTGTCAACTTGATTTCCCCTCAAGGAATCTGAAAAAGTTAAAAGTCAGTGTTGTCTGACTTTTTTTTTACTCCCTCTGGAGCCCTGACATGACATGTTAGAAACTAATGAATAAGCCTCCCTGCATTGTCCCTAATATTGTCTAACAGTCAGCTGCTGGATCTGGCACTCCTCTCACATTATTTCAGTAATTATGGGTCATGCATGATGAGAGTGTGCTCTCTGTTAGAAAGTCTACATCTACTGAACCACTGAAGAAAGAGTCAGCAACTACCAAGCATATTTAATACTCCAGCGTAGAGCAGCAGAGATCACCAATGGTAATTAAGTTTCCAATAAAACGTTTAATTTTAAATACAAGTGTGTCGGGTTTGGGTTTAAATGGATACATGGGGCTGTTTACAATAGGATCCAGTGAATTGATTTTCCCTGCAACAGTAGTAAGGTTATCCAGAATTGTACTTTAATTAATCTCTGAAAAGACAATGTCTTTATTGCACTCCGGGTGGTTAGAGTTTAATGTTAACTTCCGAGAAGGAGCTTTCAGGGTTCTGGTGTCTTCAGGATGCCGGATGTTTGCCAACACAGAGGTTCAAACACTGTGAAGGATGGTGTGGTATGTGTTTGTTCTCTGTCCCCCCTACAGACAGAGCGAAAGCTTTAAATCCTTCACTTGTGTAGTTTAGCCTATGTTTAGAGTTTAATTTTCTTCCCCATCATTAAATGAAGGCTTACTGACCTCAGAATGGATAGGAGGGTTTGGATTGGGAATATTTCACACATCCTATTTGTAAATTGTGTCCATAGATTGAAGATATTCTCTATGACTCTGTGCCAACTCTGGTTCTAATGAACTCGGCCCAGAAGTTCACCTGTTTTGACAGCCACTGACAAAATACTGTATATTCATGTGAGTTTGGAGCTGTGATGGTAAGGCAGGCTATCAGCTGTGGGCAGTATAATGCATTACTGAGAGGAGAGTGACTCAGGCACACTAAAGGATCCTGACATGTAATCTTCTCTTGTTTGCCTTGCTTAGGTCTGTCCAAATCTCTGGGCCTGATTGAGGGCTTTGGGGGTCGGGGTAAAGGCGGCCTCCCCGCCACGCTGTCACCGGCTGAGGAGAGTGACGCTAAATACCTTAGGGAGAAGTACGGCTATAATGCCTACCTCAGTGACAGAATTTCTCTGGATCGCACAATACCAGACCATCGGCCTAGCAAGTGAGTACAAGTCAAGTGAGGAAACTTTAAATTGCGCTTCAGATGGTTGAGTCATCCAAATTTTAAATTTTTTTCTTTGCTTCTGAGATAGCCTCCTCGAGCCTAACACAGTGGACACGGTTGACGTTTCACTTGGGGTCGTTTCAGCATTAAAAAGAAAATACATGAGCAGCATAATTTTTCCATAATCAGTGTCTCAGTTGCTTTGGATAATGTAGAACTCCCTGAAAACAGTCCTAATTTTTATTTTGCTCCAGTAAAAACTGATGTACGTGTGGATGTATGAATAAATTCAGTCTCAGATAACACACCTTTTAATGTTAATGCAGTGTTATTTATTTTCTAAATATAGCCCCCACACACACGTCAGTAATACTCAGCTAATGAGTCTTAAAACTTATTGCCTGCATTATCCAAATGTTGTGCTTGCATACTGAAGATGTTGACTTTTTTGCGACCATATGTAAGATTTGTTTTTCATTTCTCCCCAGAAAATATTCAGTTTCACCAGAGTTTCTCTACTCTCGCAGATCTTGTCTTAACTTCCACTGTGCCCCTCAACTCCCTTTTCATTATGTTATTTCATCTGGTGAAATTGCAAGCTGGAAGCACTTTGATATTTTTATAGCACCACCCTGCTTTGTAGGCATTAGATAGGTTCATTTTCTGATCCTTAGTCATCTGTTAAGAGGAGCCCAGAGCTGTTGAGTGTCACCACAAGGTTCGACGACTCATAGATTTTATCAACTCTGGAAATGCCATCAGCTGCGAACTTCAGATGAGAATTTTTGACCTGCCTCCAGCCTTACGACTTAATGACTTCTCACTATTTTATAGCCCAGCCCAAATGTTTGCACATGCTCCAGTCCTATTTCTAAGATCCTAAAATAAAAAGTGACGTATATTTAACAACTGAATAAATGATTGCTCATTGGTTTTGTTTGTTTGTTTGATAGCAGTATAGCTCAAAAAGTGAAGCATGAATGTGCATTAAAATTTAATTTAAGGGGCTGGCTTAACGTAGAAAGGATTGACTTCTAGAGTCGGCCTGGTTCTGGATTCTTTACCATTGTGAGGTAGCTCAAAATGTAATTTTTTTTTTATGTTTTAAAAAAAAAAATAACAAAAACTATCAAATATCAATAATAAAAATGAGAGACTTTATCTTGATGTTTTTAAGGCAATAACCCAAACAAATCTGAGTCTAGATATTTGTTTGAATCCAAGGATCCAATTTGTTCATCATGGAAAGGTGTGCATCAGAGATATGCTGTGTCAAACTGCTCTTTGTTGAATAAGTGAATTGATAAATGTGTGATTTTCCCAGGAGTGCCCACACTTTTGCATAGAGCACTGAGGTTGGCCTTGCATTAGCTGATTGGTATCAGCTGTTTCATTCATGCTTCACAGTAACTGAGTAATTCACATCTGTGTGGCAATCAGCAGACTAGTCATGTCTAATCATATCCATGCATGTGTAGAGCACAGCCATTATAAGGGGGCACAGTGGTGTAACGCAGCTCTCCCAGGCAGCCTCATCTGTGCTCGATATGCTATAGTTTTGCATTTTTAGTTTATCATAGGAAAATCCCAACCCTATAGTATTAGGTAGTAACAGTATATGCACAGAGGTGCAGAGGTTTGGGTCGAGTATGTGCTTTGGTGGCTCTCTTATTGTACCAGCTGCTTTTCACAGCATACATGAATCCTTTGGCTCATTTTTCCATATATTTCACGTCCCCCCCTTTTAGTCTTTATTACTCTCCCCCAGCCTCTTATGCTCATATCTGATGAAGTTGCACTATAAGTCTTGGTTTGACATCGGTCAGCAGGCGTTCACGCACACATTCACAGTGTGCTGTGTGTGCATGTGTAAGTCAGTGCCTGGGTACAAAATGCTTACCTCACGTTTGCACATGGTTTTATTTATGTAATGACTGCATGTTTCTATGTGTATGGTCTTCATGTCTTATCGTCATATACAAACAGCCGTGTGTATTATGTCTTCAGTAATTCTTAGTTAAGGGTTTGTAGCTTCCAGCTAGCTGATAGTGAAGCAAGTCACAGACCCTTTTTTTGAAAATCACTGATGACAAGAAAGACTGGATCCTTGGTCTAGATGAAATTCCAGTGCCCTCACTTTTCTTCTAGAAGGTCTTTTATGTTGCTTCGATCAATGTGGCCAGTGAAGCACGTTGGGGTGCGGCATTTTCAGACATAGACAGCATGTAAGCTGGGGTCAGAGGAGTCTACTCTGTTTGACTGAAGGAGATTGTGGAGAAGTATGAGAGGAGCAAGAGAAACAGAAATAGGAAAAAATAAAAACAGCATTTTAAATGATCTTCTGTCAACCTGCTCAGCTTTTCTAGGGTTATTAAACTTGCTTCTCTTTTCAGCAATGTGGTACATGTGTAGAAATAAAAGTGGACTCGTACTGCACATCAATACCGATCATAGATGTGACAGCATTAGTTTGTAGTGATGTTAAGTCTGATAAGTGCCATTAGGATGGCCATCAGCTGATGAGCTGACTCCTACAGCCATAATCACAGTCATACTCAGATTAATCAATGAAGCTGTACTTGTAAAGTGACAAGTTCACACTCCCACTTTTGCAATCATTCATGCTGTTCCCTTCTATCTCCTACACACTGCTGGAACTGGTTATGCTGATTGCACCGTCACTGCCTCCTCCTGTTCTCAATTTGTATTAACAAAATTGCTGTAGTATCTCCTACCTGCAGTGTATGTACATGCAGTATATCCCCTCCATGATTGTAATATAGGGGTTTAAAATATGTTTTTGGACATTTTATATTTCCACTAGACTGTGATCATGTTTGTAGATTTTTTTTAAGCCTTATTCATGTGAACCTAAGGGATCTTCTGGAATCCTCTCTGTCACATATACGGCACAGTGCAAAAAATATTCAGATGTGCCTAATTTTTAAAAACATTTTGCTTTCAAGGAGCCAGATTTTCTTTTCGTTTAGTTGAATCTTTAAGAATCTAAAAGATAACAAAATCTGATAGGTAAAAATAACATTTTGAACCAACTAGGTGGTTCCCAAAAATCTGGCGTGCTGTGAGTCCTTAAAAAAATTGAGGAAACTGGAAAAGTAGCAGGACTAAATAACTCTGTACAGCAGATGAACTGTATCTGAAAATCATGTCCTTAAGATGTAGAAAAAGATAAAGAAAAGCAAAGACCTGAAGTACCTGAGAGATGCACTGGCCCTTTAATGGATCCATCTGCTGTTTGCTGAAGCCTCATCAGAAATGGTCTCAGTGGAAGGCTGTCAGGAAGCCATTTTTAGTGAAGAGAAACAGGGAGAAAAGGCTGAGGTATGGTAAATTACACGAGAACTGGACTATATCAGTGGCAACAGGTCTTACAGCATTATGAATTCATATTTGACATTTTTGGTTCAAATAATTGTTGATATGACTCCAACAGAGGGTGTTTACATCCGTCTGTAAAACACGATGAAGGCTCTGCCAGTGGTGTTGGGAATCTTGAGAAAGCTGATGGAAATATGAACCACATATTAAGATTTTCATCAATCATGCAGTCCCAGCTGAAAAGCATCTAGTTGGAAAAGGCATATTTTTATTAATTACGACAATGATCCCAAACACACGGTGAATGCAGTAAACGTATACCTAGATCAGTCATGGATTGGCCTCCCCAGAGCCCAGACCTCAACATTTATTAAAGCAGTGTGTTCAGGAAAGAGAGAGTTCAGGCTATGTTCGATAGTAAAGGTGGCCATACCAAATATTGACTTTCAAGTACATTTTTGCCTTATGTACTGTATTTCCATTTATGTTTGCACGTTTCAGTGAATTGCTCTGCCTATTTCCCATTTTCCCAGCAGAATATAAAGAAATGAGGATGCCTCAAGACTTTTGCAATATTGTATCAGAAGGAGAAAAAAGGTGACAAATGTCCCAGTTCTTCGTGGTTAATCTTGTTAATGTTGCCTTCTGTTTTCTAATGGTTTCCTGCCAAAAACCCTAAAAAAGTGTTCTCCAACCTCGTGAATTGAAAACACTGGATTTGTTATAGAATAACTTCTAATTAGCTATTATTTCACAGAGGAAATAAGATAATCGATAAAAGAAAAAAAGATGTGAAAAGGAGACAATAAAAGAAGCCCCTTCCTTTCCCACATGTGCTAAACTTAGAGCCAAAGCCTCACCCTGCCGCTTTCCGCTTCATTAGAGTTGTTTAAACAAAACAACTTAAAAATAGGGTTTCTATCTGAAGCAGCACATGCAGTTAAAAGGCCAATGTGGAAAAAAAATCCTTGCGATTATAGTTGAACAGGAAGCGGCACTTGCTTTGCCTTTCAGCCCCATTGAACAAGACGTCAGCAGCTCTATGGAGGTAGTTTGGTCTTTTTTACAAATTCAAAATTAAATATGCGAGCACTCAAAAATTAAGGTTCACTGAGAAATGTCCTCATTTTTTAAAAAGAAAGGCATATTCCTTGTTATTTAATATAACATTCAATTGATCAGAAATGTTAGAAATCATGGTAAATGGGCTCATCAATACAAAATCATGATTGTCTTTTTAATTGTATAACTTTGTAGACTAATTTTCCCAAACCATCACTCTAGTGCTCCACTGGCACCTCGTATTACTTAATGCAAGTAGTTTACAGGTGTTGTGTCGTGTCTTTCTACAGATGTAGAAAGGTCAGCTACTCAAGAGACCTTCCCCAAATCTCCCTCATCTTCATCTTCGTCAACGAGGCTCTGTCAGTGATCCTGCGCTCAGTCCACTCAGCTGTCAATCACACACCGGCGCACTTGCTCAAGGAGGTCATCCTGGTGGACGACAACAGCGATGACGGTCAGTATAGATTAAATATTTTCTTCAGCTAATACCAAATAAGAAGAGTGGCTTTTTCGCCCTCTGATTAGAAGATGGTTTATAGTGAGTGAAACACAGAATTTCCATCTAAAATCCACTGAGTCATCAGCAGGATTTCTACTGAAAGCAACAAAATACACATCAAATTGTCATTCAGCATCCCAGAAATAATTATCTTATACAATAAGTATCATGTAACGTGAATATAATTATATAATTAAGTTTTATATTATAAAACTGAAACTAGTGAGTGAAAAAGAGAATATTTGAATACTTTTTCTCATACAGGCATCGGCATATGAAAACAAATATTCTTGTCAATGTTACAAAGAAATGATTTCAATCTGTCAGCATCAAGGATTCCAGTTTTTAGATATATGTGTAGTATTTTCTTTATTTTTACTTTTTTAAATGCTTCTGAGTTTGTGTAAGCGAGTTTTGTAGATTGAAGTTACAACCAGGCAAAAGACTTGTTTTACAAATGTCAAAACAATCATTGGAAACTAGGGCAAAGCATTACAGCCCTCTAAAACCAGTATTGTTTGAAGATTATTGCATACACAGTCTCCTATAGAGCTACCCTCTTTGACTTTGGCATGACAAATTTGTGTCCTAATCTGACCCAGCTTCACTGTGATAAAGGAGCTGAAAGCAAGACATAAAAGGACTTTAATAAACTAAATATAGCAACACACCAAAGCACATTTTTGTTCCCAGTAATTATGTTTTAGTAGACATGGCTACTGTTGAACCTGGGCTAGGATTGAGGGTGGGAACAACCATAACTATGCAGACATGTACATTAACTGATCATTTGGGGCAGATCACAATGAGACACAAACACACTATAAATGTAACACAAAGCATGTGTTCATACTTTTTTCATGTCTGTTACACTTAAACATGCAGATATATTGAAACATTGTTTCTAAAGGATGAAAGGCATCAGACTTCTGATGGGGCTGTGTTTGCATGTCATGGGGACGAGTGTCTCCTTGACAAAAGCTGTGGTCATTGCTTTTGTCAAGAGGCATTTTCTGAGGTGACTGATGGTGTCAAGTGTTTGTGGAGGCAGACAGGCAGATAGAGGCAGAACACACAATTGGATGTCACAGGAGAGATGTCTCTGTCATATTTACCGGGCAGGGTGAGAAGATGAAGAGACGGCAAGGGATGAGAGGAGGGCGAGGAGATAAATCGGGAAAAGTGAAAAGGAGAGGGGAGGCACAGCAGAGATAAAGAGGTGTTGGTGGAGAAAAATAAGAGAAGAGGGGATGACGTAGAAGACAGAAAAGGTCAAAGAATGAAGAGAGCTGAAGGGTTTGAAAACAGGCAAAGTGAAAGGAGGGGCAATGAAGAACAGAGAAAAAGGGAGATGAGAAGGAGAGGCTCAGAGAGCAAACCAGGCTATTAGAGAAAGTGGCATCAAGAAAGGGAAAGGATGAGAGACAGGGAGGCTCTAAGATAAATGAGGTCGGACAGAGAGGAGGGGAGAGAGCGCAGGCAATGAATATCTAGAAGAGGGAGAAGAAGCAATCTAACAGAACGGAAAGCAACAGAAAGCAAAGAAAAATAACAAGGAAACAGGAAGAAAGAGATGAGATAGTCGAGGCTTTAGGGGATAAGGCTGCCAATGTCTAATTCATGTACTGTCAACAAATCCATGAAAAGATCAAAGCCAACAACGCCTTAGTCTCACACCCAACACTTTCTGACTTCCCTACCTTTTCAGTTTCACTCCCCAAGCCAATTGGCTTTTAGTGTCGCAAATACATGATTTCATTCTTATACAAAGGGTACATCATTTTCTAAAAGTGCTGTGTGCTGAAGTTTTTACAAAATGTTGCCCAAGCAGGAAATAGAAAATTGGACATGGGTCTTTGGTTCTGAACTAGTTTCATTCGTGATTCATGTTTATCACATTTTTGGACTTCTTTGTGTATTTTTTGGTGTAATTTATACTCCAAGAATCACCTTGGCAGATGATTGTTGTCAGTGCTGTTTGTCTGTAGCAAGAATACACAATAACTACCTGCTGAGATTTTATAAAACCCGGTGGAGTGGTGCATCGCGGATAAAGAAAGAATAGGAAGAAATTTTGCTGTGGATGTGGATCGCTTTATTTAATGGAAGTGGATGTGTTGATGTGGATCGCAAAAACTAGTCTTAGCCATGAATGTGCTGTCTGAGTGTTAATTTCTTTTTGGCATCTGGTAATGCAGCAAGTTATACATTATCAAGAAGCATGTGTGACAGTGCAGCTTACAGATGTATTTTAATCATTCTTATAAAACAATGGGACTTAGTATAAGAAACACGGAGCTACACAGTGGGAGAGTGAAAGGACTGAGACAGCTGAGGCGTTCTCTCACTTGACACTGCTGGTTGGCTGACAGCCAGCTATCCATCACAAAGAGGAAGACATTGCAGTGGCGCACAGGGCGAGGCGAGCGAACAAATAGTGCTTACCCCTCTTACTGCCTGAAAGACACCCACCGCCATGCTCTTGCCATATATGTTTGTATGTGAAAAAAAACACGCATGTGAAATGAGTTTGTGATGAAGAGTATGTGTGAAAAAAAAGAAGTACGAGAACAGAGAGAAAGAAATGGAAGACAGAGCACGAGAAATGTGTTTTTCTCTGAAGGAATGTTGCTCTGTGTGTGTGTGTGTGTGTGTGTGTGTGTGTGTGTGTGTGATACAGAGGAAGAAGGGCTGTGAGTGTTTTGGTCCGGAGGGAAAAGGCTGATGAGTTGATTGAGAGATCAAAGGTGGCGCGGTCGTTGATGCTCAGGAAGCCGTAGACCCCCGTTGGTGTTGTTTAGAGTGAGTTGGAGCTTAAAACAGCACCGCAGGGAGCTGAGTGAGAACTTTTATGTCATCTCTCTATTTGTATGTGTGCTTCTTTATTTCTTTATTTATAAACTGTGTTGTTGTGGTGATGAATTTGTATGTTTTTTATGTTTGTTTTCAGCTTTTGATAGTGTAGCAAAAGCTGACAATAGTTGGCATACATTAGTGGTTATTTAGGATAGGATGAGCTAATAAGCCGTCATGTCTTTGTATTTTGCTAGGAAAATGGGAAATAGATGTAGCAGTTTACTGAAACTTGCAAACATAAGATGCCAGATGCATCTCTCAGGTTGTGTGTCAGTTTTTTGTTATTTCTTAAGGACACAACTTTCAAATTCTGTTCGTCTGCTGTAGATGTTTTTATTTAAGCTGCCAGTTCTTTTGTCCTCTACTTGTTTAGTTTCTTGACATATGTCAAGTTTTTGGCTAATAGCTCTTTGCTAATCACCTTGCTGGTGTGTTATCGTTGTCATTTTTTGTGCAGGAAACAAATTGTGTATTTGTGACAAGCTGCTGGTAATGTGCCAGTAACGAATTTGTCCCTTGAGTTAGGTGCCTTTATTATGTGTGAATGATTCATAGGAACAAACAAATAAAGGACTGCACTGAAAATTATAATAAAATGATGTCCAAAGAAAAATTTGAAGAACCTTCAGAAAGCCTGAAGAACGTGAAATAAATTACAGAATTAAAAGACAGTTCGGTTCCTTGGAAGCAAAATGTAAAGACAAAATGTTCACACATGGCTCTATGCAACTACATAAGAGCTTTAGGATTGTCTGAAAGTATTTGTTTGGGTTTTTGCTCGTAATTATCTGCTCCACTCTATGTTCACCTGTTCCTTATTACCCGGCTGCTCTAAAGTGATTTCTGCCAATCTTTGTCAGCTCATCTGTGAGCTTGTTTCACTCATGCGCTCTGCAACAGTCCCTCATGTTATTCTCTGCTTCACAGGTTTTTTACTCATTTTCCACCCCTTGGGCTTTGTTCTCCCAATATCAGCTTTATTTAAATAAGCTTTCTTTATGGTGGTTTTGCTGATTTTGTGTATTCATTTGGAAAAGCTTACAAACCTAACACAAATAATTGGGGTATAACCCTCAATCTCATTGGGCCTGTTTGAGTGCACATATGTCAACGAACTTAAAAAGGGCTAGTATGTGCACTTTGCTAAAGAAATGCTTTGATTATATATATACAGTAGGTATATTTTCATAGGTATATTAAATATTTTTTAGTTCTTTGTCTCTGGACAGCCTAAAATAAAAATAAAAAACACTGCTTAGTGCTTAGTGGGTTGCCCTTTGTGTTCTTATCATGTTGTTTCACACAACCAATACTAAGGCTTGATGTGAGGTTTATAAAGGAGTGCAGGCTGCCAGTGAGAGAAGTGAGACAAAAGAGTTGTCATACTGGGAATGGTTGCTTAAGCTCACTCTGCTGTCCTTTCATATTTATCGACATGAATTCCAATTATTATGATTGCATGAAAATAATTATGCAAGCTAGGCATAATGTGTCAGGCTTTGATTGTTGCTGCCAGAGGGGACTCTGGAACAGCATTTTTCTTTTTTCCTCCTTTCTTCAGTAAAGAGGGCTGCAATGGATCTGATGTTAGAGAAGCTAAGAAAAAAATACAAGCACTTTCTTTAGCATGTAGAGATTCTTCTTAAACTCGCCAACTTAGCTGCAATGGTGATATATTCTTTTCAGGCTTTATTAGTCCTGACATCAGATCAAATACTGGAAAACTCCAGCTGGCAGACTGTTCAAGGATACATGTGCAGATTATAAGCTAAACTGCAGATTCAAAGATCAACTAAAGATCAGTCTTTATAAGCATTTCTGACTTGTTTTGTTTGATGTGTTATCTTCATTTTCTGAACTGTAGAGCAACTGAAAGGTCCACTGGAGGAGTATGTGAACAAACGCTATCCCGGCCTGGTGAAGATTGTAAGGAACCAAAAGAGAGAGGGATTGATCAGGGCCAGGATCGAGGGTTGGAAGGTAGCCACTGCTGAGGTGACAGGATTTTTTGATGCCCATGTGGAGTTCACCCCATCATGGTGAGTGGGTCCTATCATCTAGCGGGAAGCACAGTGTTATTAACAGTCAGGAGTGAATTTTTGGTATTTGGAAAAAGGCTTATTTTAGTGTAAATTAAAGTGAAACAAAGCATTCAAAAACAAAAATGACATGTACTCAAAATTAAATCTGGAAAAAAACATATCTTTGCCAAATGTATGAACATTGGAATAACTTATTCATGATAACAACAATGACAATAATAGAGCTTTGGGTATCAGTGTTAAAAGAGTGCTACAAAGTGCAAAGAAACCATGGAAAGAAAAGACAAAGGATAGCTGAAGCTGCATAAAAGGAAGAGCCAAGCTATTTCACGCCTGAGAAGTTTTAAAATGAGACACTTGAGGCTGTGGGATCAGGTTGAACGGATTTTATTTAAAAAAAACATCACAAGCACACATAAAACACACACCAAAACAGGACCCCTCTTGGAGAACTTGTCGTAAAAGTAAATTTTTAGTAACCATAAAAAATGAAGGTTTTGTACTGATTCAAAAAAGCTGAGCGCTTGGTGGTGAACTGAATCAAAGGCTAAATACTGTCAAGAAATTAGCATGCAATGAGGGATCTTATTAACCCCGCTAAGACAACTGCCACATCCTGTTGATGTCTTTTTGTGGATCTCATTTTCGAGCTCAGTGCATAACTTAAGGTATACCGTGCAGTTCTCTCACTGCCCCCTGCAGAGCTCAACTCGGCTGAATCAAACAGAATTAGTGATAAAACTGGGACGACACAAGGAACTTTCTATTTGACTGAAGTGGATGAAAAAAGTGGTGCTCTTAAAAGATGTTATAAAATTTGTTTCTGCACAAAGTAAAGTCAACTAAATGTGTGAGTGTGTGTGTGTTTGCACTTTTTTCAGGGCAGAACCAGTTCTAGCTAGAATAAAAGAAAACCACAAGAGGATTATCTTGCCGTCAATCGACAACATCAAGCACGATACCTTCGAGGTGGAGCGCTATGAGAACTCTGGCCATGGCTACAACTGGGAACTGTGGTGCATGTACATTAATCCACCCAAAGAGTGGTGGGAGGAGGGAGACATGTCTGCACCAATAAGGTACGCCAGCTTCTCCCATTTAAACGTGAACACAGATCTCACACTTCTGAGATGTATTTTTTTCCACTTCTTTAAGATTTTCAATAAAACTGCCACCAAGTTCTTTTTTTAGTTTTGGGGAAGATTAGGGGAAAACAAGAAAAAAAGCTCCTGATGGGAAACCAGACTTCATTAAAGCAATAAAAAAATTACAGCCTAAATTAGAGAGTGGAGAGTGAAAATAGGATTTTAATTATCTGATTATCACCCATATATTTGTGTTAAATTGGATTTCCTTCCATTCTTTAATTAAAAATAAGAATAAATCGCATGAGTATGCACAAAAATGTTTAGATAGGCTGAAATATAAAGTGTGAAACTTTGCATAGTGGAGATTTGGGTTGTAGAAAAGTACTCCAAAATAAACATCAGATAAAGCCACAAAAAAACACATTCTGGTGTTTGCAAACGCTCAGTGTCACATGATAGTGTGTTTTCCTGGCTGCAGGACGCCTGCCATGATTGGATGCTCCTTTGTGGCCAATCGGGACTACTTTGGAGAACTCGGTCTACTCGACTCAGGCATGGACGTCTACGGAGGGGAGAACATCGAACTAGGCATCAGGGTTTGTGTGTCACCCAGTTTCCTCTTGTTCCTGCTCCCTCTTTACCCCTGTAGGTTTTAAGTGGAGCAGTGGCCACCGTAGCGTGGCACCACTGATAAATGAGGCCCCATTAAGAGTCCTGGAGGACCAGTCCTGTGTGAGCAGCTCACAGCAGGGCAATGGAGATAAATAGGTCACGTAGAGCAGGAAGGTTGGAGTTTGTTTCTGTACATTTTGAGAGATTGGAGAGTCTTTTGTTTTTCTGCAAGGTTATTAGATTTTTCCTGAAAAAATAACGTCAAACATTTTCACAACCCGAGTGTGTTGGCTTTTATCCAGCAAGCTAAACAATCAAATATTTTTAGAAAGACAAAAACTTGTCTTTGAGTTGACTTGGTCATAACTTGAATCTGAAATGGAAAGTTCTTATATCTTGTCATCAAAAATATCAAGATTCCCCCCAAAATTAAGTCTAGATAAGTAAACGTGTACAGATGCAATAAAACAGCTAAAATTCAGCTTCAACGCACCTATAAATATATTACAACTGCTGGAGATGAAGTATTAGCAAAGACATGAATCTAGCCCACAATGTCACATCTCAAGAACCACATTTCTTTCTGTTCCTCTTTTACTACAAAGCAGTGGGACACACTCGCCCTGCGACAACAACATTTCTACATTTCACTACAACCCTTACAAGAGGATTGTTTGGATGTGTCCAGGGAGAAGGCCCTCATTCAGAGAAACTCTTTCATAACAAGCACTTGAATCAATGACTGTTTGGGTTTTAACAGGGTTCTTGGGATAATGAATGTTAAGCGGTAGATATCAGCACCTCTATGGGGCAATTTTGCATGGTTGTTGTCCAACATCTTTTACATGAAATCATAGTACTGCTTATTTATCTTAGAGTGTGGCAGAGAGCAGTAAAATGTTTTTTTTTTGGCATACCCTCTGTTGGTTAGCAGCTGTGTAACAGAAACACATAGGTTATCTTTAAAACCTATGTGCCCATTTTCTGTTTGTAGTGCTCCTTATCTGTGGATGGAACATGTTTCATATTGTTCCCAGTGTGAAGAAAGACTGACGGACCTACTTTTTATCCAGTAGGAATGTTTGTCAGGAGTGAAATAGGTTGCATCTGTGCAATTGTTTGGTGACCTGTCAGTTTGAAGTTTCTGTTACGCTCACATCACTTTGACGTGGGTTCAGATAGCTTGGATATCCATGTCTTCATTATGTTCACAGCAGAAGGCTCGTGGGTTGGACACACTCAGCAGATACTTTATTAGATACACCTTGTCAGTATTAGGTTGGACACTCTTTTGCCTTCAGAGCTGTTTTAATTCTTCATGGCATAGATTCAACAAAGTACTGGAAACATTCCTCAAAGATTGATCGTGGCATGATGGCCTCATGCAGTTGATGCAGATTTGTCAGCTGTGCATTCATGATGGGAATCTCCCATTGCACCATATACCAAAGGTGATCTATCGGATTGAGATCCCCTGACTGTGGAGACTTTCCTGTTAGCTCACAAGAGTAGCACCTGATATGGTCCTCTGCTGCTCTAGCCCAAATTCTTCAAGGTTCACGGTTTAAAGTAATGCAAAAGTGGTTTTTAAGAAGGAGTTATCTGTTTTACTGTTGCCTTCTTCTCAGCTCAAAGCAGTCTCTGGTCGGGTCTGGTATCAACAAGATATTTTCACCCAGAGAACTGTCTCTCATTGGATATTTCCTCTTTTTTGGACCATCCCTTGGGATAACCCTAGAGATGGTTGTACAGAAATATCCTAGTAGATCAGGAGTTTCCAAAATACTCAGACCAGTCCTTCTGTCAACAACAACCATGCCTAACGTGTCTTAAATCTTCTTTCTTTTCCATTTTGATGCTCAGTTCTTCTGTGAGTACCCTGCCGAGATCCACTTTCTGGGTAAATTATTCATTATGAGAGCAGTTAATCTCCTTTTGAAGCGTGTGGATGTGCACAACAATTCTACCTAACAGTGAGAGGTCAATTCAGGGTCCAGTGGTTTGATCTCACTCACAGTCCTGCATGAATGAATTCACAGCACCATGTCCTGTTCTCATCTGTTCTTCAAGGGGTTTTCCTCTGAAGCCTCTGTGTTTGTTTAAGGGCTGTGTTTTTCTGTGGCTGGGATAGTTCCTAATTGGTCAGTTGCTGGCTTTGCACATTTGTTCTCCAAACCTGCAGAGGATACCTCAGTCTTGACCTGCTGATTTTGATGGCTATCATTGTGAATGAAGTAAGGATTACAGCTAGGTCATTTCAAATTTGGATTCCACCAACTTAGAGATTATAGCTACATGATGCCCTTATTTGGGCATGTCCATTTTTCCTGAGGTTGTGTAGAAGCTTTTGGAAAAAGGGATGAGTACCACTGGCTGTTTCCAGAGAGGATCCTGGGAGGAAGTTATCTTGTTCAGCTTCCTATTTCTTCAATAGCAAATCTGCTAGGTCAAAAAGCTCTTTTTTAAAGTTTTGCAATAAGAGCTGTTTCAGTAGCTCTACATGCACCATAACATTGTTCTAGCCATTCTGATATCATTTTCAGCTCAGCTGCTGGGTGGTTTGTATGAGGAGATAATTGATTCAACCTTCATGCTCTGAGGTTTCTTTTCTAAACCACTTCACAAGCAGGTGAAGCTCTTCTGCTGCAGTTCATTCTTAAACCTTTAGCACCAAAAATGAATGATGTCCAGTAGTTCTCCACTTTATCATTAAACTTTCTTTGACCTCTGTTAATGAGAAGCAACAAAAGGTGGCAGAAGAAGAAATACTCTTGTACACATTTAAGGCTATTCATCATCTCTCTCCTCCATATCTCTCTGATCTGGTTCAGATCACTGCCCCATCTCGATGTCTTAGATCTTCTTCTTCCCTTTCTCTCTCCGTCCCCTCCCCCTGTCTTGCCACCATGGGGAGCAGGGCTTTCAGCTGCTCTGCTCCACGACTCTGGAATTCCCTAACTCCTGATTTAAGAAATATCTCTTCCGTCTCTCTCTTTAAGTCCCAACTCAAAACTCACTTGTTGTCTTATGCTTTTATGATTGTGTAAACTGCTTGCTTTTATGCTTCTTTTTTTATTCTGCCGTGTACAGTGTCCTTGAGTGTTCTGAAAGGCGCTTTCAGATAAAATTTATTATTATTATTATTATTATTATTATTATTATTATTATTATTATTATTAAGGGTTGCAATAGTAACTTTAATCATTTGACCAAGCTGTTGTTGTGTAGCTCTTGGGGCTATGCTAGCATTCATGTCTTATTGTTCTGGCCCGCTGTCCTACATCAAAGCTGGGAAATAGCATGGTGAACTGTAGAAGATGTTTTGGCCACATTTCAAGCATGACTTGGGCTTCTGACCGTCTCTTCTTGTTGATCTTTAATGACATGCCTGGAATCATCATGGTGTATTCGCTGACTGGGAGAGTGCCCTGGATGATACGTTGTCACAGCAAACAATATAAGTAAAAAAACATGCATTTATGTATGTATACTCACAGTTGGAGCTTAAAAGTTAACCCAGTCCTGAAGTGCCGAAAACCTCAGCTCCTCTTGATGCCTCTTAAGGTTGGCTAGAAAAAAATGAATAAAAGCAACAATTAGATATTTTTTATATAACAGAAAAGAAGAAAAACTGAGAAGGACTGCTAAATGTACAGATATAGCTTTCATTAGTTCCAGCACAAAGAAAACACGTCCTTCCAGGTGCTCTATGCTCCAGCTGTTAGCTGTAATTGACTTTATAAATCAGGACATCGCGGCGACTGTGCATCTGCCTATTTATATTTCCTGCTGCCCAGCAGCCAGCAGTATATTATTGTGAGCTTTAATTCATACTCCTACTACCCACAGGTGTGGCTGTGTGGAGGCAGTATGGAGGTGCTGCCTTGCTCCAGAGTGGCTCATATTGCACGAATGAAGAAACCTTACCACAGTAACATAGCTTTCCACACACGCCGTAATGCCCTGCGTGTGGCAGAGGTCTGGATGGATGAGTACAAGTCCAATGTCTACCTGGCCTGGAACATCCCCATGGAGGTGAGAACGGCATTTTTCTGCAGCAAGACCTCTCTTAGAGAGGATGCTGTCAGTCATGCTTGTCTGTTTGTGACTATCAGATGTCCATGTTCAAAGCCAAACAGTTTTTCTTTTGGTTCCACAATTTATGTAGAGACTTTAGGCATAATAACTTCCTTTGCTCTTGCAGAACCACGGTATTGATTACGGAGACATATCACAGAGGGTTGCACTGAGGAAGAGTCTGCAATGTAAGAGCTTTCACTGGTACCTAGACAACGTTTACCCAGAGATGAGGAGGTACAACGATACGCTGTTCTACGGTGAGGTGAGCCATGAAGGACAAAGACACAGGAAAAAGTAACAGTTTGTAGATGTAAGATCTGATGTACAAATTAAACCACTGAAATTAAATAAATGAGACTTACAAGTTTCTTAGGACTTTGTGTATCTCCTCCACAGACCAAAATATAACAAGAAAGCAGGGACTCAGAGAGCATGTACATCCACATCTTCTCAGCTGTTAATAGAAAATAAATGAGATTTAGAACTTTGTCTGATCCACACTGACACATCCTTGTTTTTAGCCTTTATACATTTTTAATCAGTAATTATTTTGGGGAATATTCATATTTTATGAATTATGTCTGACTCTTTTTTTTGTGTATTTAAGGTCCGCAATTCTAAAGCAAGCCACCTGTGTATGGATCAGGGTGTGAAGGAGAACCACACAGCCACCCTGCACCCATGCCATGGGTGGGGTCCTCAGGTACAACACTCTTCCTCACCACCATACTAAAGAGTATACTCCATCTTTTTCCAGTTGCTTTGCTTTCTCATGAAAACATACAGTGAGCTTCTCCGGTGATGTGATTTGCAGCTGTGTCTCAATCACAGGCTCAGCTGAAATCCTCCAAGGAGCGAGTTCTGCTGTCAGAATAAAATTGTGTCTTGCACTTTTTGTGTTGAAGCCCTGAGTCAGCCAGTGTCAGCTCTTCATCCCTTCAGCCCTAAGGGCCTCTCTTTTTAGCTCACAGTGGTAAACAGGTGCTTTAGGCAGAAAGTCAAGGCTTCAGTGGTAAAATGCTAAAAGAGCTAAAATTTCAATTCAATTCTGGAAAAATGAGTGCCGCATCACACTTTCTTCACAAGACATGCTTCAGTTGCATTTTTTAAAGTTATCCTTTTCATGGAACAAAAAGTCTTCAGTTTTTATTAGACCACCAGTTTTTCACACTTGCACTTCCACGGAGATAAAAGCGACCCCATGGTGTCTTAGCGTGGGTTCTCTCCAGGTAGTCCGGCTTCCTCCCACAGTCCGATGACATGCACGTTAGGTTAAATGGTGACTGGCTGTAGGTGTGTATGCAAAACAGATAAAGCACATAAGTGCATAAAATAAAGTGCGATATGAATATCTGTGAAAAGATGAATGTAACTTGTAGTGGTCAGAGATACTAGAAAAACATTTTAATAAATACTCTGTTCTTAAGAAGAAGCAGTGACATCTAGGGACCACAAGTGGGATTTTTTAAGATTTTGAGTCCAAACGCTGTTAAATCACCTAACTTTTGTATGATGTACTGCAAACAGGATGCAGTTACTCTGCAAAAAGACCCAAACTGGGCTGACTGGGTGGTTGATGGAAAGCTTTATCTTTATATCTTTTGCAAGGCATTGCAACCACTATTCATGCTTTGTTAGGAACAGAATGCGATATAAACAATTTCCCAATCAGTCTTTATCGTCAGCACACTCAAAGCCTCAGAGCTTTAGATGCAACCAAAGGAACTGTTTTATCTGCACTGCTAAAGTGGAAATTACTATTAATCTGAACGAAAAAGCTGAAGTGAAAGACACAAAGGTTAGAAAACAGAGCGGGAAGAATCTGACTCACTTCTGCTTTTTCTTTCTGTCAAGTTGAGAAAACTGCAGAATTTGGTGTATATAAAATGTTAGGGCTATATGTGGGTTAGAACTCTGCTGAAACAACACTGTGATTAGCAGTGATGTACAGGAACATCTTTGTGTTTAGCACTCAGTGAAGAACAAAGACATGTTTTGCCTCTCAGCAGTATTGGGAACAACACCATCCTCTTGTTCAAAGCAGCAAAAAAAACCCCCAACAGCTTGCATAATCAAGGAAAATTCCTGCTAGTTTACCTTCAACTTGTACATCATCACATACTTATTTCATCGTTAGCTAATAAAGAGAACAGTATTCACTCAGCCAGTTCAGTAACTTTCCGTTTACTGTATGTGTGACGTATCTGTTTTTCTCTTAGTTAGGACGCTACACTAAAGAAGGTCAGCTGTTTCTGGGACCCCTAGGCAGCACTGGTGAGGACACTCGTTGTGTGGTGGACGATCAGATCAGCAACTTTCCTCAGCTCCTCAACTGTGAAAAGGTGACCAACGTGAAACAGAAGACATGGCATTTCTCTCAGGTCAGAAGTGTAAAGAAATCTCTTTTTCAATGATATAACTGAGTGTTTATAAGAAAAACTAAAATTTACTGGCATAGAGTTGAGAGGAAAAGTATCTATATGTCAGATTTTAAAAGGGACCTATTGAGCTCATGTCTGGGTCCATTCTTTTTTCTCTTGGACTCTAATATGAGAGTAGCTTTGCATGAATCTTCATTTCTCTCATACTCAGCATTGCTGCAGCCCCGTAGTTCATGCTTTATCTGACAGAACCGCCTTTATATTCCGAATACCTCCGTTGAAGCCACCTTTCTTTGTGTTAAAACCCTCACAAACAGAAGGTTTTAACACCGGGGCCAGTAGGACTTCACAGATAGATCTGTCTGTTTGTGATGACTATATTAGGATATCATCTCTGCTATTACTGAAATCAAAGCAGTCTGGTTAACGGGGATTATTTGCACATAAACTGAGACTTTGGCTATGATTAATATGAACAATAACTGTTGTAAAATTATATTTATGCTAGAAAATAAGGGCTCCTTTTAAGAGAACTAAACCCAGACTGCTTAAAGGGTAACAAGCGACTCAATATACCTTTTACTTTGGCATTGATTCTCTTTTTCTTTTAATGTGAAAAACCTTTTGTAAGTCAATTTTCCATTGGTCTTTTAGTTCTGTTTGGGTAACCTTTAAAAACTAAAGAGTCACAGCCTGTAGCTGTCTTTGCACGGGAAGAGGAGAGCTTGAACAGTGATGCTGCAGACCTTCTGCCACATCGATTCTTTGTCACACAGCAGGACAAGCAGTGAAGAGTCCTGCAGACGTAGAAGTCTTAGGGAAATAGGGAGACCTTACTTATTTTATATAGATGTAAGGTAAAAAGTTAGTGCCATTTGTTCAAGAAAGAGGTTGCAACAGTTCACATAAGGCCCGGTCTGGTTACATACTGTTCTGTCACCATCACGCATTGTTCACAGACCATCTGTGAAATCTGTTAAAACCAAAGTATTGTATCTCCTTCTGCCTTGCAGAACGAATTGATCATAAATCGGGCTACTGGACGCTGTCTGGAGGTGGTACCGGCTAATGTTTACTTCGGCCACCTGCTGGTCCTGCAGCCCTGCTCGGGGCAGAGGTGGACCATCAAGAACACTATGAAGCAGTGATCGCCTGGCCAGTTTCATTGGGACCAATTACAAAGGCTATTTCCAAGAGCTGTCACCTGACGTTACCTTGGCCAGTGGACAATCAATGATGCGGGGGCTCCTTAGCTTTTGAAATAAGACTCAAAAATAGATGGCTTTAAGGAGACGAGTGATGAGGTGGTTTGGAAACAATTGATGTTTTTTTGTTTTTGTTAGTTTTTTTTAAAAAACATGGACATTCAACGTGGTGAAAGTTTAGCATGAGGACCATTTCTCTATATGAATTTTACAAACTTTCAATGTGATGTTGCCATAATTCCTGTGTGCCACTTCTTTACAGTGTTTAAGTTTTAGTAGACATTTAATCGACCAAAAGCGTGCTCTTTCTTATGTGAAGGGGAAAAAAAGTTTCCATCTTCCATCAGTCTTTCTGCAATATTTCATTCTTACTGACGTACTTTGTCTTTTGAGATATTAAAAAAAAAAACAATAAAATACCTGGAATTAAATTTCAGTTATATGCACTGATCAAACTACATTTGTAGTTTTCAACATCATGAAGGTTTTAGTCTATAGCTGCGGTCCTCAACCTTTTTTGTGCCACGGACCGGCCCTAAATAACTAAAATGTGTTCATAACACACGGGAAAAGACACAGGGGAACTGAGGTAACGATAAAAACAATAAATATGAACGATAAAACGAAGAAAAAAAACCCCGGTAAACCATAAATTGCACACCTGAACCTCAACACTCGCGGCCCGGTACCAAACGACTCACAGACCAGTGCATGGCTCGGGGGTTGGGGACCGCTGGTCTATGGTACTTAGAAATTAAGGAATGGCTACTCGTGACAGGAGAAAATTTTACACAGTTTAGCAAAAATGCCTGAAAAGTGATTCTTATGTTTTTCAGAAAATTCAAATCCTTGTAAATATTTATAATTTGAAGAAAAATATGCTAAAAATATTACTTGGTGTACTTTTTTTTCAAATCACCCCAACAAGGACTTTGGGCTAAATCTCACTTCTATGTTTTATGGATTCTGACTTTTATTGCTATTTTTCCACCAAGCATTCTGTAGCATCAGATGCAATGTATCTCGTAGCATGAAGTACTGTAAGCAGTTGGGTACAAAGTTTCTTTGCGCTAAGTTAATTTATTTGGTTAACTGCTGTGTGCCATAACTACTGAAAACCTAGTCAAACATAGGAAGCACTTTTTGGACAAAGGGTTGGAACATGAACGAGAGAGGAGGATTGAATAAGGAATGCACAAAAGTACCAATAGTGGAAATGCAGGAGGCCTTAAAGGCTGAAATTATTAACGTACTGAGATGTATATGATGTCATATATTAAATTGCATAAGTGTGATCAGCTGGATTTTTGCTCCCAAGATTGTCTTCCAATAAACAACTGGTTTCCTGGGTTGTGCTTTGTTACTGTGTTTTAGGATACATCTGCAGTCTTTAAATTCGTCATACTTTAATTAGTATGCTTATTTTTTTCAGTTTAATTTTATTTTCAAGCTTGTTTGTAATTTTTTGCTGCTAAACTCATGCTTTATTTTGCTTTTCTGGACTATAAATAAGGTAGAGACAGCAAAGATGAGCTACCATGCTGGGCTGCTCTCCTTTTAACTGCTCCATCCATTTTCATGGTTGTGGTCAAAATATTTTCCCCATGCTGTGAGATTAGTCCTCAAAATCATCCCCCAAAATAGACTACTTCAAAAGAGATTTCACCCTCAGCTTCCAGCTGCATGGCATCTGCTGTAACTTACACCAACTCGACTTAAGAGTACTTTCATCACATTTTTTATAAAAGCGCTTCTACACAATATTACCCAGCCACAAATGAAGTAGCCAGGTGGCCGAACATTAAAGGGACTGTCCTATAAATGACAAGTTATGGGTTCAATCCTGAAGCAACCATATGTCCTGTAAATAGTGTCCTTGAATCAGACACTGACCTCCTACTGCTTACTCTCGCTAAACTGCTCTGGATGAAGCATCAGCTTAAATGCTTAAGATGTAAATAAAACAGGAGGAGACTGCTGGGAGCACAAGGGCCTGTTTCTAGCAGAGAGGGGGAGAGAGGAGTGAGGCGGCTCTGAGGGACAGAGCCTGCATGCTAACATAACACTGAATGCTGATCAGACTCTTAACGAAGAGACTGCTCATCGTTCTCTGGCGTGAAATAGGATTACCATATGTTGGTTAAAGTCCTGCTAAATGTAAGCCAGCAGTAAATACTAACAAGGACAAACCGATCAAATAAACTCGCTGCGTTACTTAGATAAGGTTGTATTTATGGGGATGGAAATTTGTATAATTTGTAGATTTTAGCATGTAAAAAAAAAATGGAGCTATTTTTAAAGGATGACAAAAAATCTAGAAAATGAATGTAATTCATTGACATTATTCAATCATAGTTTGCATTGTTCTGACCAGCAGTGTCCTGCAGCTCCCTGTGAGCACTTAATGAAAGAGGTTATGGTTTAATGTCAGAGCAGAGAACTCACAGTTGTCAAATATGATTTTGCTCTAATATGCACCATGTGGCGCTGTATGTTTTCTGTGATTGGAGGGTAGTGTCACTGCAGCTGTCACCCCAGCCTGCTCTCTGCTCTGCCTCGGGAAAAAAGCAGCAGAGATACAGATGTAATTACTTGACAGAACAGCAACACTGTATGAAAATGTGACAATTTCATAAAACCCACTGCAGCAAGGGTAACAGATGATACAACACACAATACTGTGCACAACTCTTTAGGCACAGATGTTGGCAGCGAAGCATGGTGAAGCATCCCGCTGTTTTAGTTTTTGTTGTTTTGGGGTTTTTTTTGCAGAGAGCGTGTCAAAACTAGAGACTAGAACTACAATTAGATCTTTTATCATGCAAAATAATCAGATCGCTTAAGTTCATTCTGTAGCGTGACAATGACCCCAAACAGAGCCAGAGTAATAGCTTCAGAACATGTACTGAATGTGCTTTATTAAAGGGTTTTATCAGACTGTGATTTACGTTTACTTCACCTTATGTGTTCATTGTTGAGTAAAAGCTATTGATACCAATTATTTTTATACTATATCCTCACTTCACAGTGAGAACCAAAATCTGTTTCTTCTTTCTTTTGTACTAAACATGTTCTCACACTCTGGAGCCATTTTGGTAACATCTCCAGGCACTTATTTGTCCAATTATTTTTAAGCTATATCTATATTAACTTTAATTTCAGTGATCATAAAAGTCATATACTAGAATAAAAACAGTTTTAAAGTTTTAGAATAGAATAGAATAAACCTTTAATACTGCACAGATGAGAAATTTGGGTGTTACCCAGCTCTTATGGCAAGGGGAATATAAAATATAAAATTGAAAAATTTATAAATTATAAAATTTGCTGACTTTGCACCAAAATAAGGTTCTATGGTATGGTTTTTATCTTTCTATCTCCATCATTGTTTCATTGCTGTTGCAGAGTAGATTTCAGGGTGCTGTTAGCGCCGGTGTCCTTCTATTATAGTGATACTAAACAAGGCAGGAAATTATATTTTTATTCTACAAAATGAAATGAATGTATCTACTCTGCAGAAGTGTTTGTGAATTTCAACAGATCGATTAGCTTGCTGCATTATATGTATGAACTGCATTTTTATCAGTTGCAGTTTCACCATCTCAGTGCCTAATGCTTCCCTCTTGTGGTGTCATGGTGGTTAGAAATAAATATGATATGTTACATGAAGTATATAATAAAAGCAAAGGCTTCACGTAAAGAGGGATTTGGACTGCTTTTAAGCAGGGTGACCTGCAGTATCCCACTGATTAACAGCCTCAACTGACACGTTCATGATGACTTTTGCTTTGTTCCCATTCCTCAGATCAATTTTCCCTTTATAAGGTTTGCTAAACCAGATGCTATATTTATGCTAAAAGTGGCCATAAAGAGTAAGGTCAGAAGGAGGAAAGGTAATACAGCAATGAAGAATAAAGGAAAAGTCAAAGACCGATTCCAGCTTTAAAAGGGGGATGGTTACATTTGTTTTTTTTGTACATAGATTTATATGAAAAAGATGATCTGATTTCTGGCAGCAAATGGCACATGCAAAAAAGCATTGGCAGGATAAATTCAGTTAAAGGGGAAAATCAGTGCAAAGGTACAGAAAAATACTTATATTAGTTTGGAAATCAACAAGCAAAGAAATCCAGATAGATGTGATTTTTCCCATTCAATAGTACTTTTAATGTGCATAGTTAAAAATGCTTTTGATTAATTTTGTCAGTAGGAGTAAAAGTTTGATGATTTTTTTCTCAGTGTTACTGCTCCATTAATAATAAGTGTTTAATAATTAATAATAAGTGAATCCATGTTTTACCCCAATGTTTCCACCATTCCTCTCACCTAACCCTCATTTCCTCTTCAGGCCTTGCCTTTCAACCACACACACCCTCTACAGCATATTAACAATATCTGAAAGTCATGTCCTTAAGAAATAAGAGGGAAAAATCGAGTTAAGACCCAACACAGGACCTGAAAGGTGCATCTAGCCCTTCAGCTGATTCATCTACCGTTTGCTGAACCCTTGTCAGAAATTGTTAGAAGAAGAAGCAGCTATTCTTAAGGATGGGAAACTCTTGATTGATGGAATCTTGAATATAGAAAAGTAACAATGGATTTTAATCCACAATGTAATGCCATTTGGAAAGCATATGATTGGCAAATGCATCATTTTTCAGGATAGCAATGATCCCCAAAACACTGTCAATACAGTAAAAGTATACCTGGATAGAAAAACATACAATAGAACAGCATCAGTCATGGCTTGGCCTCCCCAGAGCCCGGACCTCAATATTACTGAAGCAGTGTGGGATAATTGTGACACGAGAACGGAACAAAAGGCGGACAACACCCAAAGACGAGCTCTGAATATCCTTCAAGAAGCCTGGAAAACTGTTCCTGTGGAAATGACAAGAAAACTAGAACTGAAGAATAACAGTTACAATGCCAAATATTGACTTTCAAGCTTGTTATATTGTTATAAACTCTATTTTACGTATATTTCCATTTATGTTTGCACATGTTCAAATAAATCATTGCCCCTGAGGCAACGAGGAATGGCTAAAGATTTCTGCCAGTACTCCATAACAAACATTAACTAAAAGTGTTTGATAAATGCATTCTATTTGCTTTTTTAAAAATCACAAAGTGAGAGATTTTTTTTTATTTAAGTGAGCATTATGTTAATGTTTTAAATGTCATGGCATAGGATCAGATAGCTTCAAAGTAAATTATATTTTGAAATGTACAATCCCTTAAACACTGTGTCCTGATCTTGAACTAATAACTACTGAGATCTCAAGTCTACTGCATAATAAGACAAACAGCACCATTTAGAAAATGTCTTTTTATTGCAAGTATTCTTAATGCTTTGATGTTTTGTACAGATTTTCATATTTACAGTGATAATTAGTATTCCTCTAATAAATAGTACAACTGAAAGTCATTCTCTAGCCTACATGTTTAAATACTGCACGTGCAAAGTATGTATAATATGTGCTTGTCCAATAGATATGCTGTCTTAGTAGCTATTTACAATGTTACATAAGAAACAAATGTGGGATCCAACCACCATGCTACTAAAGAGACACTGTGCGTTTCCCCTCCAAAACAAACCATCCACTTCAGTGATGGAGTCATGCAATCATTCTACTGGGGTGAAGACAGTTTAATTACAGCATCACTGCAATAACAGTATCCATCCCAAAAAAAAAAAAAAAACATCAAATAAAATTTTAATTATTTCTAAATAAGAAATTCGTGATAAAACAGTTTTCCAATTAACCACTACATAACAGTAGTGTCTAGTTCTTTTTTGGTAGGAAATGTCCACCAGTGCTGTAACGTTTTCAAAAATAATAGTAAAAGAAAAAAAGCATTTTGATGAAAAACTAAACCAGCGTGACCTACTGTACAAGTTTGTTTAGGCTGCTTTTGCAGCAGTGCTCTTTATGAAGTCTCCAGGGTGCGATAGTAATAAATCATCTGTGAATGAAACCTTTTACACGTTTAAAATCACTTTGTCTGCCATAGGCAAGAAATCTGTTCCTATAAATACACCGTTTAATTATGTGTTCGCATTGCAAGTGCTGCTCTGCCAGAAGTGTAGGTAGAGCAAAGTCAACCTATACATTATACATATCCTCATATTTGAACATTCAATATCAATATATTTTCCACATATTGTGAATATAACGCTGAGTCCTGCCTGACAGCACATTCCCATGAGTGTGCAGAGAGGGAGAAACACGCAAACACCGTGACGAGACAAGAGCACGGCCAGTGTGATGTTACTTCACCTCTAGATGGCACTATTGCACAAACCTACAACCTTCTGCATCGTTTCACTGGAATGGATGACAGGTACAGTGCAAAAACAATAACAGGAACAAACTGAGTCCGATATGATATACATATTTATGCCAAAAAAAAAAATGCCCGTTTGATCTTGTGTTTCCATGTAGGAACAGGGAAAAATGTCTATATTGTGTTGTCTGGTTCACCTCGGCAGAGTTCTATGGCTTTGGCAGGAGGGTTGAGAGGAAACAGAAAGGGCCTTTACCGCCTGCACCTGGCATGTTTGTGATGAAGCAGCCGCCTCTACTCCTGCTGAGCCTCCTCCCTGTACCTCTGAACCCGAGTGAGCAGAGAGCACCGACGGTCATGCACACACACAGATACTGTACACTTCAACAGACACTGGAGACATTTCAGACATGGGTTACAGTATTTACAGAAGACACTGACTTGATCGCATGCACTTGATAATAGGGGTGTTTCTGACCCCTGGGGGGGGAGTCAGTGCAGGAGTTCAGAGCTGTCCTCGGTGGGAGAGGAACCGTCAAATTATTCAGTGCTGTGAGAATGTTTGTACATCGCCTTAGAGAGTTTGTTTTGCCTCCGAATTATTTAAGAGTGGCACGATTTGACTTCTATCGCTGTAGTCATAAAATATAGTCTTCATTATGGTGAGTACTTGAGTCAGTGAGTCAGTGACATGTTTTTCTTCCACACAAGTTGGGTTCTAGCCTTGAAGCTGCATTTAATGTGCACATGATTACATTTTTCTTATTCTGTCTATTCTGCAGCCAAAGGGCTGCAACTTAAAACTGTTATTAGTATCAATTAATTTGCAGATTTTTTTCTTCAAGCGGTCAGAAGGTGTGATCTAAAACTGTCATGTCCAGGGAAATTTCCCAGGATCAAACAGATACAGAGAGCATTATGCATCTTTAAAGAACAGAAATAAAGATCTAGTTATCTAAAACAAGAGTACGAGTGGACTCTTTTAGTTACTCTTGCTGTGAAAAGTAATTAAAATCAATAAGGATTTTTTAAAAATAGTTTATAAATCAGAAGATTTATAAATCAGCGGATTCTGTACAGTTTTGGTTCTGCAGATAATCCAGTCATGTGTGACTGGATTAAGATTAAAATAATGCAAGCTACTTTCAGCTGCTCCCTTAATCACAAGGTGTCACTGCAGCAGGTAGCTCTACATGTTCGATTTGTCAGTTTTTCCATAATGGATGCTCCTCCTGACGCAGCCCTGAAGGGACTCAAACCTCCTCCTGGGATCAAACCTGAAAGTTTTTGTTTAGAAGGCAAATAATGCATAAAGCGCTACACTGTGGAGCCACCCAGATTTAAGTTAATACAGCTGAAAAATCTAAGTGTACCTTGTTAATTTTGAAAAACCCTTTGATTTTAATAATATATACCACATTTATGATGATACTAAACTTTTAAATTTGGGTTTTAGAACTGCTCAGCAATTTTTCACAGCATTAAGAACTCTTTAAATTGATGTGGGGTGATTTAAAGGACAAGAAAAAAAACAAAAAACACCCAAAATTCAAATGAAAAAAATCCACCCTGAAACACTTTATCACTCTCTTGGTGGTGACTTGTCTTTGGTTGGTTGTATTCTTCCTAAACGAGTTATGATGACGATGCCACATGATGGTGTCACAGATGTATTTCCAGATCATAAAATCTTGGTTAAATAAGTATTTAAAACAGTGATATGTTAGGGTTAGGTAGCAGTCCCTTGTCATCAAAGAGTAGCAAAAGACATGGTGCTGGAACTCTGACATGAAGCCTGAATGCTTCAACGCCACAAGACATTTTACTTTTAGATTAAAAGGCAAGATTCAAGTTTTCTCAGCTGGAAAAACGTCTCGCCACTCTGATTCTACCATTATCCTCGCTATTTCCACCTACACATTATGACACAGTTGAATGCAATGGATTCACACCTGTATACCACACACACACACACACACACACACACACACACACACACACACACACACACACACACACACAGAGAGTAGTTAGATGGAGTGCTGGAGTATTATAACGTGAGAGAAGCTGTGGCCTGTACAGATCCTCCTGCTTCAGTGGTGGCAAGCTTTGCCATCATCTTTTCTCAGGAGCACTAATAAGAGGGCAAATATTTCCTTCCTTCCTTTCTCTCCTGGGAGCCAGACTGCAGCCCTGATAGCTCGTGAGTCTTCTGGTGGGTGACAGATCAGCAGAAGTGCATCACTTTCGGCTGCTGGGAAAGCGAACAGCTCTTAACTCCTGCATCGTTGTCGGATTTTTTATTTATTTTTTATTACACCAGGGAAACAGAGACAACAGTATGTTATGTGTAATGTCAGCCCTTGAGTGTCCCTGTCAGAGTAAAGGGGGAGGAGTCCTGCGCGACTCCTCATGCTGGCTTCATGGTTTTATTGGACGTCGGGTGGAGACGTGGCCCTCGTTCAAAAACACTAAAAACAATTTTAAAAACAGATTTCGTTGATTATTTCGAGCGTTGCTCCTTGCAGTTCTTTTCCAATCAACAGGGACACGACCTCACCCACTGGCATGCACATGCAGGCTGGCTTGTTTCCAGCTCACAGTGGGCACAGCTACTCCATGCCATTCCTCAGCATCTGATTGGCTGCGATGAGCATGACACTGATGATGAATGCCATGGCAAAGGCGCAGATGAGACTCTTCCTCACGCACGTCTGACGGTTCTTCTTTGAGGGGTGAACTGAAAGAGATGTGAGAAGCGGACAAACACAAATGAAGGACATAAATAAAAAATAAGCAGATTTAAATGATGGTACCACTTTTGCTTCTAATAAGACTCTGGATAAATCATTTATTGTGCCCAGACAACGATAATGAAGAAAAACAGAGGGCTCACTGACACACATCAGACTTTCAATGGTTTATTTTGCTGTGAAGTGTTACTTTTTCAGCTCATTGGTCAACACTTCTCTCCCAGGAAAGATTAATGCCATTCAAAGCTGAATAGTATTACAAAGTGCCCTAAGATGCTTAAAATGTAAGTCTTGCTCTGTTGTCTTTTTTGTGGTTTGGTGTCGAGGATAAGAACTCAGCTTGGACCAAGAGCAAAGGATGGTCCCACGTGGAAAGAGTCCGGATTATTAGAGGGCAGATGTTGAATTCTGGGGCTTGGAGGAAAAAGATCTGAATATGAGCACACCCACGCACAAGAAGCATTCAGGATATTGGCTTTTCCTTCTTTTTTTTCATCTTCCTCGCTGGTCGCCTTGCCTCCGTTCCTTTCTTCCTCATTTCCTACCTCATTCCTTCCACTCCTGGTTTGCTATGTGTCCCTCCCTTTCTCACTTCCTTGTTTCCTAACCATCTTCATCTTTTCCTCATATCCGTACCATCTTCATCGGCTAACAAACAAAAGATTTCCCAGCTTGACCCCAGAAGGACACACAAATCCTTTGTGGGTTGCATGAATATTTAATTTGGAAAAATCTGCCAAATCAAATATGTGGTGACTCCTGAATAAGAGAGCAGCCAGTGGTAGCTTCTTCATCTCTCTCTCCATCCCTTCCTTCCTTCCGATCTTCTTCCCTTCTTTGTTTCCTTCCCTTCTTTCTTGAAGCCTTTCTTCTTTAATTTTTTTTACGTCTTCGTCCATTACTTCAGTCTCTTTGTGAGCTTCCTTGTTTTTGTGCCCTCTCCCTTCCCTTCATTCCCATCTCTAGCATTAATTTCCTTCCTGTCTCCCCACCTTCCACATTTCCTTCCCAGCTTCCTCCGTTAACTTATAACTTATTAACAAACCTACTTCGAATTGGGTTCAGCACATAAATATAATTTATTGTGAAATGTTTTACTATAGCCGAGAACAAAAGAAATAACCCTGAGGTGTGATCTCCCATAGGCCATGACAAGGAGAATTATTGCTCTGGATCCCAGCTGAAAGAAGCAACAGAGAGGCCCACTAAGCCACAACTCAGCGGTCCAGACATCACAGCAACAGCCAAATTTCACAAAACAGAGCCCAATTAGTCTAGCGGCTTTAAAGTGATAGGAGAATCTTTAAGCTAAAGATTGGATTATTTAAATAAATAGCATGTATTCTAACATTTCCTTTTAACTCTGTCAAACAGGCTCGCTGTACCTCGTTATATATCAACTCTTTTCCTGAAGCACCTTTAAATAACTCCTTTACATGAGATATTCAGATAAAACCAGCAGAAACGGGTCAGTAAAACCCAAAGAAAAGTACAGAACATGGACTGGAGGAGAAAAACAGATTTTTTAAAAAAAGTATTTTTTAATGATTTCAGCTATTGTGCAGCTTACCAGAGGGGAGTTTCAGAGCTCGGGGGCTCAGACTGAAAAACCCACCCAGTCACCTTTAGTCAGGAACACCAGATTCATGGCTAATATAGTCTAATACATGCAAAAAAAATCCTAATTACCTTCTCAAAGGTAATAATTTTCTTTTCTTTCTTTCATTTTAATTGAAACTGTCTGAAAGGTAGCGATTCGACTCTTGAGCCATTTGAAAGCTGCAGTTTGTGCTGTTTTTTAACCGCATCACACTGAGAGAAGGTTTTAATATTTTTTCTACTCATTCACATAAACAGGAAGGAAGAGTATTATTGTATAATAATGAGCAGTGAGGGGGTATAATGTGTTTGGGGGAGATTTCTGTATTTCATCGAAAAACCTCAAACTCAGGATTTTAAAATCTCGTCTCCATAAACCCTGAGTTTAGACTAAAGGACAGGATGCTGAACTGAAGGTCATGAAATGGGATTTCAAACTGACACACATTTTCACAACAGCAGGCCAGGTTTTTACTTCTGGCTCGATCAATTTCTTTCCCTGACCAGTTATTTAGCAGCTCATCCTCCCTGCAGTGAGTGAAATGATTTTCCGGGCCACAGTAATTAGGGAGGCTGAGCCAAAGACCTGCAGACACACGGCACTATTCTTAACTTTCACACAAAAAAGTCATCAAAAATGCTTCTTGAGTGCTGCTCCAAAGAAAATGTGGAATGTGGGACAGAAAAGGCTGCATCATTTTTGGCTGAGGTGGTTTCATTACTTGGCAATTTTGAGCTGAATAATTATTTTCCAGGCTTTCAAATTTATATAAAACTTGTCATTTTATCCACATCTTAGACCACAAACTGAAATGCCAAGGTTACATAACCCAACACTGGGTGAGTGAAGAGTCTAAATGTGGTTTGCTCCTTGTACACAAACAATTTAGGGTAGTTTTCTAAGAACAGATCTTTTGGCTGCTTCTTTTGAGGAACAGCATGCTGACACCGACAGTTACTCACATTCACAGTGTCATCTGTTAGACATTTGTGTCACATAGATGGAAATTAAGGAGCTGGTAGAGAGATCACTCTCCGCTCAGTATTACCCTCCATAAACCTGTTTCCCTAAATCTTAATCTACTGCTGACACAACATGAAAGTCTTCATCTGTTACAAAACAGCGCTGCTGGCAGGTGAAATGATCTTTAATTGTTTTGCAGTTTCAGTGGAGAAGTGCACCATGAGTCTTCAGACAGCTAAATCTTCCTGTTTCCCATTTTTTCACGACTTCCACCATCTCTCTAAGCTACTATTTCTTAAAGACATTTTGGACAGTGGAAATTGCAAGCTGGAAGTGCTTTTAAATCTTTTTCATAGCCTTCCCCGGCTTTGTAGTCATAAATTTGCTTTCTTTTAAGTTCTTCTTCTTCTTCAGAGGAGCCTGTGATTGTTGAATGTTACCACAACGTCTGAAGGCAGTTTATCCCCAACCAGCTCCAAACAAGTCAATTAAATCTTATGGCGTTAATAGAGTTCAGGGACTTTACACATGTCACAATTTTTGTTAAATCAGTTTCGTTTAAAGTCTTGCTTAAACAAAATCTGCCCAATCTTTCACATACATCTCTGAGGATGAGCTAGCAGGGTACAAATGGAAAGAACATGTGTTCAGCTGCTGGACTGAAGATGGGAGGAGAGTTGTGGTCTAGACAATCGTTCTAAGTCCAGTCAACTGAATCCAATGTCGGCCTCATAAAACACCTCTGCAGCCGCCCAGCCTAATGATACAACTGCCAAATATCCACAGAGGACTTTCTCCGGGCCACTGTGGTCTCAAGGTAATAAAGTGCTCGGTGGCTTAGTGGCTGCTGACTAATGCATTCATCCTTCTGTCCTTATCCAGCGGGGTAACTTTAGCTGACATCCATACTGTGTTGGTTTAATTTATGACACTTCCACTTGTTACTGTTGTGATGCTGATTTCCAAACTGCTATTAAAAGACAATCAAAGAGCATTTGCAGACTATGATGCAGTGATTCTGTATTTGTTTGTATTTGTTCAGCTACTAGCAACATTTCTTCTTGTTCAGTACTGAGAAGAATCAAAATACATTGACTCCTGCAGAAAAGTAAATGTGTGCTTGACTGCTTGTAAACACCATGCATTTTTAATTAAGAAGGTTTAAGAAATATTGAAAAGGTAATAGATTCCCAACCTCATGGCTACAAAAGAACGGTGGTGCAAAAGTATGATTTGTCACAATAAATATTATAAACATATTTGTCACAAATTAAATATGAGCAGGTCAGGCTGTAGGCTGCAGTTGAAGAGTTGAGGTTTAATAAAGCACACAAAATGCTTTAATAATAATAATGGATTGCATTTATATAGCGCTTTTCGGGACCCCTCAAAGCGCTTTACAATACCACTATTCATTCACTCTCACACACTGCTACAGTTGTAGCCACAGCTGGCCTGGGGCGCACTGACAGAGGCGAGGCTGCCATATGGCGCCATCAGCCCTTCTGGCCATCACCAGTAGGCGGTAGGTGAAGTGTCTTGCCCAAGGACACAACGACCGAGACTGTCCGAGCCAGGGGCTCAAACTGGCAACCTTCCGATTACAAGACGAACAGCCAACTCTTGAGCCACAATCGCCCTGAAGCCTTTAGCAGAATCTGTGGTGCAAAATGGTGATAAAGGCATTAAAAAAGGAAAGCGAGTTAAAAGAGAGTTTTGAGGGCTAAACTGGGAATTGCTGCGTAATTTAGTTGCTTTTTAGTTGAACCTGTTAAATGTGTTCCAGGGGGATTTTTCTTTTATGCTGAAAGCAGCAACAACAACGCTGATATTTTGAAAAAGTCAGAAATCACACCTTACATAGCGCAAGTGCACAAACTAACCAGCGTATGCAATATAGAGATTCAATCTATATGCCCTTAAATCTCCACACCTGTGAGGCAGCTGTGACATTCATGGATCGCAGTTGATTTCCACACTTGCAAGTGGCACTCTGGATGGCTGCTGCAGCTCCAGCATGTTTATGCTATTGGTGCAATTTGTTCAGCAATGAATCAGCGTCTGGTGAACTTCTATGGATCAGTGGTTACATTTTTTTCCAGTTGTTTTTCAGCCTCCCACCATATTGATCCAGAACGAGGAAAAGCCAGAGGGAAATCAACTGCCTCTTGTGCTACCTCATATATCAGAAAGCTGAAGTAATAAGCACAAGTGTAGCATGATGAATCGTATTCAGTATGAATCACACCATGACTTGATGTATCGATTTCTCCATGACTGAGCACTTTTTTGGTGTCCCTGTGTGGCAGGTGGTACTTGAAGACCTTGGGCTCAATAGATTCTGCAGTGGGCAGCCTTAATCATAAACCTAGTAGGGTCATCATGTTGTCATCACTCTACACCAGTTTTAAGAGCTTGATAAAGTGCTTGTACAATCTTTGTCCATTCTCAGTGACACCAGTGTTGGCCTAGTAAATCCCTTTTTTATTCACAGGCACGTGTGTTTGTGAGAGACATTAAAGTCTCTTATGCTTCTGAGAGTCATTTTGGTCCACAGAAGAAATATAAACGGCCGTGGCTACAAAGACAAATCTCAACACATTGGAATTTAATTCACACAGTATTAACCTAAGAGACTGATAAGCACAGACTCACTGCATAACGAAGCAGGCTGGGACGCTGCTTTGGGACATGTAGAAGCTGCTGGTGTTATGACTCAGATTTCTGTGCTTCTAAAAGTCATGTTTCTGGTGTTGAAACACAATAGATGCCATTTTTTAATCTGCTTTCAAAACACACATGGAATCAATTAATTTGCACATGCTAAAATGTAACAAGGCTGAATAGACACATGAGTTTAGGTGAGAAACTGGGGAAAAAATTCCAAAACATAACTTTTTATGTGCAGTTTTGAAGAGGCTGAAGCTTTTTTAAGTGGGGAGCAGAAGATAAATACATTCTAGTAACAAAGTTTGCTTGAACATATCTCTCGCTTGCAGAGCATCTGTTCAGTTACAGCCAAACAGATGATTATTAACACGATCCCCCCCACATACATGCTCAGAACTGCCTGGCCTGAATGCCGAGTGCTGTGACAAAACACTGCCAAGTTTCATTTCATTTCAAACTGCAAATGTTTTATGCAAATTGAGTCACTTTGTGGTCTGTTTAAAATGTATTTCTCTCAGCACCCAAAGCAGAGATGACTGAAAGGGATGATTCATCAAATCTGACTCCAAACCTGGCATTTAAAAAACATTTTAAATGGTTTTGAAAGAAACAATTGCATTTCCTGTTTTTATGATAAGAGTGAAAGTCTTATAATACGCTCTGCTGCTCTGATATCCATGAATCTTGGATGGATCTTGGATAGTTCTGCAGAGTGAATTCATGTATATTTCATCTGTGCCGCTTCTAAACAGGTGACCAGCTGACACCAGTTCCCACGAAAGCCCCCAAATTAATAAATCAGCAGGTGTGCTGTGACTGTGTTGGCTTTAGATCTCAATGAGACAGATCAAATTCTTCCTGACAGAATGGATTACTTTCTCTGTCTCTACCTACACACGACTAGCCCAACACACACACACGCCGGCATATATATATATATATATCTTCGTGCCTATGTGCAAAGCCAGCTCAGGGAATTCAGCTCACCTCCCTCAAACTCTGTCTGACAGTTGCCAGAGTTTTCCTTTAGGCTTTCTTCCTCATTGATGATGATGTTCTCAATGTCCTTCATGGTGAGGTGGTCACGGAAGGCGCAGAACAGGATGTGTTTCAGCTCCTCCAGGGTGATTCTCTGCATGTCGAACTGAGGGAGAAAGAGATGAGGAGGAGATTTTTAAAAAGAAAGAGACCATTTTCCCTTCACATAAATAAGCTTGCCGTACGTGCCTGGCAGGGTAGTGCGTGACACAATCCTTCCACTAGGAGTTCCACTAGACTGCAAACCTCAATAAAACATTACAAATACAGTCTCTATCGCCCTAAGCTGGGGAGTACAAAAAAGAAAAAAAGAAATCTGAGTAGATTTTTGCTTAGGGCGACTTACAATAAGTGATGTTCCCTGTAAGAAAGGACAAAAAGTTCAAATGAATAAATCACTCTTCATGTTCCAGTACGTCCCTGTACATCTTACAGATGTCACTCCTATACATTTACTTTAATCTGAGCATTGCGTAACGCTGATGCATTGATTAAATTGAATGAGGTAGAGTTATGTTCAAAGAGTGGCTGATTTATGGTTCTGTTTGAGTGTTTACAGACACACCCACTTTTAAACCAGAGGTGTCTGAAGGTCAGATCAAGAAGATCTTGCTGGCGAGCGATGCTTTGCTGGAAAGCAGTGCTTTACTTAGGAGCAGTAGGATAATTTAATTTACTTTTTATTCTGCAACAAGAAAAGCTTCAGAGCCGGACTATGATACAAACCTGACTCATAATGAAATCACAAAGAGCAGTGTGTCCCGAGCCAGTTGCGAGGACAGCGAGTTCCTCTGAATTCGTCTAAACGCTTGTATAAACTCACTGATATTTACTTTCAACAAAGGCAACGTATATTGTTCCTATATTGATGTTGTGTCCATTGTGCACATGTAGGAATAAAAATTTGGTAACACTTTTAGTTTATAGAGCTACAGAAAAGAATGAATGGATTAAGAAAGTCATGGTAAAAGCAAAATGCATCTGCTTTCAATTCCCAGGTTTCATGTATCAGGATATTACAAAATTATTCTGGTCTTAAATTTTGGTAAGTGCAGCATCAGATTAACAACAGATAACATATTACACCATGTCATTAAGTATTAAGTATATCCTTACTGCCTCCATGGGAATTAAGACATGAGTAGCTGCCAGATGCTGCTATTCAAATTCGCTTTAATTAACTGATCATCAGCAAGTGTGATCACCTCTATAAAAGCAGATATTTTAGCAGTTTGCAGGTTTGGTGGATTCAGGTGTGTGCCAACACAATGCTAACGAGGAAAGATATCAGTAATTACCTTACAAGTAAACTGAAGTCCATCATTCTGCAGTGAGAAAGATTATTTAAGAGCACTGAGTTACAGTCGTTCAGTCTTAGTTATGCTTGATCTCACCACTGCCTTTCGACACTCTTGATTATGATATTTTAATCCAAAGCCTTCATAACTGCTTTTCATCATATCTAAGGACCAGAACATTTTATGTTTCAATTCAATTCAAAAATTGAGGGGTTCCGCAAGGGTCAATTCTTGGTCTGCTACTCTTTAAACTTTACACACTCGCACTTTGTACTATCATAAAGAAATCATAATATATCTTACCATTCTTATGCAGAGGATATTTATCTGTATCAATCTATAAAATGCACATTATATGCATAGATTTTTTTGTCAGTGTACTATTTCATGTAGAAGAGTGTGAGCTCTCTACTCTGGAGGAGTACTCTGTTTTGACGGTCTCTCTGTAGCTCTGCAGAAACCAGAAATATTTGTTGTTGTTCCAAAAATGCGTTCATTTTTATCCCCCCCCCCCCTCCACACACACACACACACACTTCAAAACATATTGAAAGTTTGAAAATTCTCATCTCAAACTGGGAAAATGGTCCACGCATTCATTTCAAACAGGTTAGACTACTTTACTCAGTGGTTATCACCTTTGCCGCTGTTGTCAAATACCATGGCCTTGAACACATCAGGTGGTTAGGCCTTTTCTCTGTTATCTGTATTACACACTCACCGCGGTACCCAGGACATGCATGGATGGGAACTGCCCCAGTATGACCCTGAAGTTGATAAGCTGTGTAACAACAGCTGAGCCAAATCAGTGGAGCATAAAAAGCTACGACAGGCAGAAGCACAAGGAGATCTAGGAAGTCAACGTTAACGGGACACCAGCTCTGTCTTCATTAAAATAGTAGCAATAACAACAATGATAACAGTGAAATAATTGCAAAAGTTCCACTGTTATCTTTATAAACCTAAAAAAAATTAAGCAGAAAACTCTGTTATATTAAACCAACCAAATATTTTAAAAAAAACTTAATTAACATAAATAATTAATAACAAAATACAACATCGGCCCAAGTCATTCTATTACAAAATAATTTCATTTTGCCTGCTCTGTGGCCTCATATGTGTTAGTATGGAGTGCACAAATTCAAACTGTGACACTAGTACAGTAAAATGACCAAATATGACACATCAATTTGTAATAAACATATAATCTTTTTAGATAAGGAATCATGTCTCATCAAGTCTCATGAGCTGAATGAGTGTTAATCCTGGTCTCCTGTTTTTTTTTTTTAATTTATGAGACCGAACAGTGCAGAGGGATAGACAGGAAAGTGGGGAGAGAGTGAATGACCTCGGGCTACAGCAGTCCCCGATCTGTCTTCTTTAATGCAGACCTGCTAGTGAAGAGAGAGTGAAGTATGTGCGTGAGGAAACAATAAGGTTCAAATACCTGGTGATATCAAAAATATGCAATCAACAATGATCCCATTCTTTTAACAAAAACAGGAAATAAGATGATGGAAAATACAACATCAATAAGCATTTACATAAAAAAGAAATGTAAATGCATATTCACATTTTTGATGATCATAAAAGGCTCTCACTGAACATGTTGTTTTTGAAACTTTGTGAACGAGGTGAGAAACACCACATCTCTCTCTGCTATACAAATACAGTTTTTATTATTAACATAATTATTAGTATAAACAGAAAGGTTTCCATTCTGGTTCAGTCAAGCAACTCCAGAGAGCTTCTTCACAGACCATATATATATATATATATATCTACATCTATCTATGTATCTATCTATTCATTCATATAGAGTTTATATGATTTACTAAATTTATCCAGCTTCTCAACACATTTGATCTCAGTTTACAAACACCAAATCCAGATTGTGTTTGGTGCACTCGGTGATATTATGATGAATGACACTCGTCCAGAGAGTGAAGGATAACATTCACTGGACTTTCTGGCAAGCCCACTGCATAAATCACACTTGGACACTTACCATCGATGAGATTTGTTATCGCTCAGCCTTCTCAGAGTGAGCTAATGAACACTCGCACCAATCACACCTCAAATGTTAATCAGCCTTCATGAAGATTCATTATCAGAGGTAATTAAAATTTTGGGTCAATGTTTCGTCTTTTGTTTGCCGGCTCATTAATCAAAGGTGAACGTAAATGTAAATGTTGGCAAGACAAAAGTAAAATAAAGTTATGCAACAATAGACTAATAAATCACATACATTGTGAAATGTAATTTAAAAGCAGGTACAGTTAATCCAGTGGAAATGTAAATATAACAGTGACAGAAAACATAAACCCATAAAAAGAAGGTACAGTTACTAAATATTTCCCCTGAAACCACCAGTACAACTAAAGGTTTATACCAATACAACAACTGATACTTCAATATTCTTCAGTTATTTGATTTTCTTCATTTTACTGCATTTTTGTGAAAAGACAGAAGGAGCAACACGATGCATCACCTGGTTGAACAGGTGACCCATGCTGTGCAGGCTTTAGTCCTTAGTGCTGCACTGCAGGTTCGAGGTTGCTCCAGGTGCTTTTCTATGTGCCATTCCCCCTCACATACAACCCATCTGCCTTTCTACTCTATACTGTGTAAAAAAAAAACTGATAAAAAAAGAAAATAATAAAATTTATCAATCATTTAAAAGAATAACACAGTAAGCAGAAAAAACTATGATGACCACTGAAACTCAAACACTGACTCCTTGTTGACCACCAAACTCAAAGTTTTCTACATTAGTATTGAACATACTTTTCAGATAATAAAGAGCCCCACAGTTCAGTATTGACAAACATAAACAAACACAAACTTTTTGTGAGACTAAATAGAGTATGGCATTAGTTTAGGCAGGAAACAAAGTCGAGCTCAGCCCATAATCCCAGCCGTTCAGCTAATACTCTTCCAAGCAACCAACTAGTGAATCTCAAACAGAGCCATGCATCTGCAAGCCTCTTCACAACCCATCATTCTCCTTTGTATGTGTTAGACTTGATCATTTTCATGCGCCTGCTCTCTTCAGGACACTGCTGCTGCTGTGGTCCTAACTGGAAAGCTCATACAGCAACAATCTCACATCAGCCACCATGTACAGCAGCATAAAAAGATGTTTTGCCTCCTGTTTCAGAAATGGATGCGATGTTTCACAGACTGCAGAGCTCTGTTTATTTCTCCTCGCATCTCCCTCTGGAAAACAGAGAGAGGATCTGTACTAAACAGACAGATCTACCTGGAGTGCCCCTGCAGCATCTGCCACTTAAAGTTACTGCCAACTTTTGTGTTACTTCCCCCCCAAAGGAAAAGGTCGGCAGCCTAATTGTGTTTACCCAACCTTAATGCGGCCTCGCTTCCCAATAAAGACGGCATCGCTGGCACCCATCAAGAGACTGGCAGAACTTCATTTGCCAAGAAAAAGAGGGATGAGCCAGAGGATAGCTCTATTCACAGAGCACTACAGTAGAAGATAAGAAAAAGCCATTTTATTTTCATTTCCCATATCCCACAGACTTTCTCAACCTACATTCACATTCAAGCATGGACTGACCTTTATGGAGAATATGGTGAAAGAAAGGGGAGTAGAAAAGAATTACACACCTGAACCTAAAGTGACTCCCACAGAAAAGACCTTTAGTAGGACACCCAGTGGTTTGTGACCTACAGCTTCATACTGGAGCCCACGCTGGAAACCTTCAGTCTTCTTTGTTACACATTCTCCTAAGAAGTTCAGTCTGAAGTGCAATCACATGCCTCAGGCACAGAGAACTTTAATGGAGACTTTGGAGAAGTTGGAAATGTCACATACTGTTAAGGTCTGCTGTGGTCAAAGCTCAGAAGGAGCCTTGTATTGAAATGAATTGAATCCGTGACAGAGTGATGGGGATAAAACAGATTCACGTGATCATTAAAATCCTGTGATTGAACTGACATTTTCATTGTTGATATTTAAAGAGAAGAAAAATGTCTGGTAACAAATAGCAGGAATGTTACTGTGCCGTTTTGAACTAATCTTTAAAGCATGAACCATTTCTGGTTTTCATAGCTGTTCCAACTCTTGAAAGACATGTTCCTCTTTTGTGTGTCCAAACTGAAGGAACTTAGGGACTACTAAAGTTTGCAGGACCCCGTTTAGACTCTAAGGTAGATATGTGTTGTACAGCACAAGGAGCTTTGGTAAAAGTAAATGAACAGATCAAATATATATAATAAACCTTATGTTGATTGGTCTGGATCCGACATGGACAACTGGCATATTTTTTAAAGCCATGTATGACTGACGGACAAATCCAGGGGTTATTAAACCAATATGTTACACAGGCATTACAATTACATTTTGAACATTTAATTCCTTTTTGAAGGAGAGCAGCTCGGACTTAATGGAGGAAAGACATTCACCAAGGATAGCTTGAAACTCCGTTTTAAGTGTAGCAGCAAAGTCCTCGCGGAGAGCCGAAAGCAGCACCGCTTTGAGAGCGCTGACATCGCTATTGGTGGCGGCCTGGGCCGCAGTCCCCGATTCAGGACGGGTAAAAGGGTAGTCAGGAGAAGCAGGCTGCAGGTGAGGCCAGACCGAGCTTCCTCCTTTAGTCAGCTTTGGTGGCATTTTAGTGAGCAAAATCAAAAAATGTACTATTTTAAAATGAGATAGATATCGCTTGGGGTCGAGTCAGAGAATAATAATAATTTAAAAAAGGCCGACCCTGCAAGAGCTCACCAAAAGCGCTACTCACACCAAACCGCCATTAGTCGGAAGTCCCTCCCATTTTGAACATTTAAGGGATATACCATAACTGTGACTCCTAAACCTACAAGCCTGTCGCAGGGTTAACAGAGAGACAAACAACATTCACACTGACATTAACCTAACCTCACTATCTGCATGTCGTTGGACTGTGGGAGGAAGCTGGAGTACCCGGAGAGAACCCACGTAGACACATGCAAACTCCACACAGAAGCAGATGGTTGATTTAAACCCAGGACCTTCTTGCTGTGAGGCAACAGTGCTAACCATCGCGCTTCCATGCTGCACCACATACACTGTGTGTGAAAAACCACCTGTTGTGGTTGTCAGGTTTTCCTCTTCTCCAATGCTAAAGTTCAAAGATTTTCAACAAGAACAGATGCAAACTATTTGCAAGAGAGACTGGGTTTGTTTATTATAGCTGGACTCACAGAAGTTTAGGGTCCAGTGTATAATGCTGATAAACTCTTTACAGTGTTGATAACATAAGTCCCACTCCTTTCTGAATTTGATTGGCTTGCGGGAGAAATTGTTCCAAAAGTTTTCAACTGACAAATCTTTGAGTAGAGAAAATGGACACAGGCCCTTACAATCACACCACTAATAATATTACTGCATTGACATAACTTTATACCATTTTAATAAATGCATGAGGTGTCATAAAGACTCAAATAATACAGTTACTTATTAAGAAGTGGACAGGTTATATTTCAAAATGTGGATTTTCTGTTTTTAATATTCTCCTCAATTATTTCATGGGAACAGTGGGTATATTATAACTGTACGATAACATATCTGAGTCACTGTGAGAGCCTTTGATGCAAGGTTTAGAAACACTTTTACTAAAAGAGTCTTGAAGTTCATTAAAACTGTAACTACCATAAAATTCATCAAAATCAGTGTAAGGAGATGCACTGAGATCGTATTTGCCCACACATACAGAAGCACTATCCTTGAATTAAAACCATGAATTTATTGACTTTTTGCAAACTCTTGAATATTTGTTAAGACCGCAAAGTGGATTTGGGATTGTGGAGAAAGCCATGTTCATCTTTACACCCATAAATGAGGCGTACTCAGCTGCTCACACACACAGGCGGTGAGAAGGTGCCAAGAGCCAGCATCCATCCATCTGCTGAGTTCAGCCCTTTGCAGTACAGCCAAATTATAGAGCTACAGATAACATTCTCCACACACTGACGAATCCAATTATATGCATTTGCTAATGTAAATCTAATGCAATGAACTTGCAAGTCCTATTTTTTCCAAATGGTAGAAATATTAATCCATTTAAAACGTGCTGCAGCTGAGGAGGCACATCCTTGAACCCTGTTTGATTTGAATGCAGAAGAACATGCCCTATGCTTGTTTTAATGTAAACACTATCTATAGAAATAAGAGATATTTCATTTTTTTCATTTCAGTGTATTGTCAGAGGCTGATTATAAGAAAGTGTGAGGTGGTGGTTTTCCAGGGATCTGACTGCACCAGGGTTTTTGTTGTTTTGGTTTGTTTTTTTGCAGGGCAACATGACAGTAACAGAAACTGATCATGTAATCTGTGGATGCTGTTGTCAAGCTGGAGAAAGGAGAGTTCTGGACTTTGGGGGAGAATTTTACAGAAGCTTGACAGACAAGGCTTCAAATATGTCAAATATGTAATGTGATTTCCAAGTCCGACGAAATGGTTGTAAGTAACAAAAACTTACAGTTGATTAAGACACCTGGCATGGCCTCTATAGTGCAAGATCACACACACGTGCAATACTGAAAGGAGGTTTATACGCAAACAGCTGTGCACGTATGGTGTTCCCAGCTGTTCCCTACACACTGTAGGGCTGTGCTGCACTGTCTGCAAAATCAAAACAAAACAAAAAACACTCATCCATTACTCATATATCCAAATCTCAGTATTTTCACGATATCATGTCTGCTTAAAAATATAAATTTTCTAAATCTGAAAATTAAAATACTTGTCCTAATTAGGATGTTCAGAAAAAAAGGCTTACTGTCAAAACATGCATCTAATTAGAATAAAGGGAATAAAGAAAGCATTGAAATTACAGACCTTTAAAATTAAATGTTTTTTCTAAAGTAAATTACAGTTACAGAACACAAATGGAAAAAAAACTGACTCCTGAAAGAAAACAAAAGCAGAGCTGAAGACTGAAACTAATAAAGGTCAGAGTGTGAGAAAAAGGCAGTTCTCTTGTTAAATGAGGAGCGATTCGGTGTAATCGGGATGACTGGGAGTGATAAAGAAAGAACAAACAAGAGCCGTAGAGTGACAACAAAATCAAAGGTAAGGGAAGTGAGATAGAGGGAGAAGAAGAAAAAGCAAAGAAAGACTGCTGATCCAACTAGTATTAAATGGAAACAGACTCCTCCACTACGGAGTCTGCACAGTTACATCCTTAACAACCAAAACTTGTGATGGTGCACATCTGTTTTATGTTAAATACAGATGAAACTCCACAAACTTACAAGTGTGATTTCTGTGTAATTATTTCAGTGAAGACTAAATCATATGACTTTATAGACGTTTTTGATTAGCGCTTCAATTTATTAATATAAATGCTAATGATGAGGAAACCAAAAAGAAGAAAAGGAGGATTAGAAGTGGAAGCATTTCGTAAATGTTGGATTTATTGTCTGACTGACACTGTAAATAACTAGCTGTGTTTTCAAGCAAGTTCAGCCCCTGATCTTAAAACATCAGTCTGACAGCAGTATATAAATTACTGCAGATGTTATTTGTGAGTTCCACTGGAGAAAAGTGACGGCATCCAAAAGCTGGTTGGTGTATTTCTACCCTGCTCCTTATTAAGAGACCCTTCAACAATCGACATTGTGACTACACACAGGTACACTTGTTGCAGTGTGGGATGGTGCAGTTTGGAAGTGTAAAGTAAAGAGAATAGAAATCTTCACTAACACTAAGTATGCAACCTGTAAGGCAATTCAGTTTAGTCAATTATTTATGCCCTCCTCTGCTCAACACCCAGGTCTAACATGCACACATTCTCTTCCCTGTTAAAATGAATGCTCAGCGTCTTTATCGATCTCTGCAGCCTATCTGTTTCCGTTAAAAGGCCCAAAGCCTTCAGGAGAAATTTATGTCTCCATTACCGCTGCGTCACCAAGCCGTCAAAGGCCAGAAGATTAATTGAGCAAAATAAAACATAACACGTACCACGAGGGTAACAACAGGCGGGAAAATGAATTGTAGCTCATTTCTGGAACCAGTCATGTAGTGTTTTGAATTTACACAAACATTGGCCACATGATGAAACTGACGAAAATGACTTGCAGTGAGACTCTTATGGGCCACAAAAAGAGTTACTTCTGTCTTGAGGTCTGTAACCTCTACGCTCCAGTGCACATTTCATTATAGCCCCACGACCAACACACGGTAGATTAAAAAACAAAAACAAAAAAACTCATCCTAAGAATTTTTACAGCTTTTTCATATACAAGCAGTAATATCTGATTGAACAGTTGCAGATAAATGTTCATATTAGGCACTTAAAGTCTGCAAATCCTGGCATGATACTTGGATCAGGACAGCAGACTTTAGACAGTTTATTTCACAGACAGTTTGAGGAAAATACGGGAAGAAGGGAAAATGCCTAAGGCCACTTAGAAAGCTACCAATAGCCAATTACTGTTAGTATGATTAATCAAGGTGAGATTACTCCCATTAACCCCTGTACTGGAGCAGACTACAGGAGCAGCCTGAGGGTCACTGCCCTTATTATTGGCTTTCAGTGGATCTATGTGGTGTGCCTCATGTAATTCATTACCTTTTACTGCAGAAGAATGAACAACAGAGGAGACAGCAGGGAAGAGAGATAAAAGATATGAGAATGAAGTACAGCGAGAGACACACAAAGATGAGGAAGAAATGTAAACAACCAAATAAATCGTAAGCACAATTTTACTTGGAGGTGTTGGCATTGAATTGCAGTTCAATAGCTGATAGTACAGATTAAAACATGGTTTAATTAAACCCACGGTGTAGCAGGACCCCTGCTAAAGGACGACTGGTTATATATTGTATTTCTCATCTTAAAGTGGTAGAAAAATCTAATTAAAGCTCGATCCAAACAGAGAAGTTTTCTTATATCGGCTAGTGCAACATAGGCAACTCTAACTTCCATCGAAACCTTCAATTTAAGTTCAGTTTATACAGTTTATAAGGTACTGCAAAATGAAAATTTTGCAGATTATCACAAAAAATTATTTTGTGTTTTTAGTCTGTAACATGGAAAAAGTTGGAGAAGCACCAATGTAATAATTCCCCAAAGAAAACATTCAACGTCATTGTAGATGCAGGGGAAAGCTGAGAGATCTGTCTACCCACCTGCTTATTTGTGTTGCAGAAATTAAAATCATCTTCAAAGAAATGTCACATAAGGTGTTCTTTTTCAGTATGTCAAGGACTGCATCACCAAGCCTGTACTTAAAAGTCAAGGGGAAATGTTAATTCATGCAGTATTGTGAGTTTGGCTAGTAAAAACGCCTGAACTCTGACTATTTTGTGTAAATAAATAAATAAAGAAGGATTTGTGAATGGGGTGCAAATCTTTTGAAGTCCTATACATCCATATTCACTCTTCATCCTTTCTGTCTGCAGGCCTGATGGGACTTTGAAGTGCAGCTCGGAGGATAAAAGTACAGCGCTGTGAAATGATGAATAGTGGGAAACAGACCTATGTCTTTTTGATTACATTTAGCTGACAAATGATTTTCTCCATATATATCTAAATAGGGCTATACGCTGTGATTGCTTGGTAGATAAAAATGAATAAGATCGCCTCAAGTAAATCAGTGTCAGTGTAATGTAGTCAAAGAAATTTATTCTGATTGGCACATCATTAAAATTCTGGACACTCAATAACACAAATGCTCCTCCACAGTGTGTGTGTGTGTGTGTGTGTGTGTGTGTGTGTGTGTGTGCGCACATGCAATTTTGTGCATATTTTAAGTCAAGCAATTGTGCAGAAAATACAGTGATGTGGTGCTGACACTTCTCAGAGCTGCATCGTGGATGAGAAAGAGCTGTAATGAAGTGAATCACTGAAGGAGCCAAGCTGACTCACACGCAATTAAAGCTACATGGAACATAAGGAGCGTGAGTTAGGATGAAGGAAAAGGAACAAAAATGTCATAGTGTACACAAAAAAAACAAAAAACACGAGGCTCCAAATGATGAAGGGAGCAGGCAGAGGCAGGAATCAAATTAAGAGTTGAAGCAGGAGGCCTGAGGGTGCTTGCTGCTGCTTTTCCACGAGCAGCAAAACTTCAAACAGCAGCTTTCTTGTTTCAGAGCTAAGAGAAGAAAAGTTATCAGCCTGACTCAACAGTACAGTAGCAATATAGTGTTCATCACGAACAGCATGGATGTAGATACAGTAAGTTTAAGGCTTTAAAGTTTTACTACTATTAATGGTCGTACTGATACAGCGTATTCTATGTTATATATTTCTGTTAACCAATAAATAAAGTCATAATCCTACTGCAACCTGCCACTTTATAATCAATAGCAACATGAGGTGAGGTGTCTCGAGAAAAGTGTCAGCGTTCCCAAAGATTACGTAAAAAGAAAAATGAAAACAGCCAACAAACAATAAAACCAATGTGCCAACTACAGATGGAAGCAGCCCCTCTGACATGATGCATTCTGTTGTCCTTAGGAGACAGATGTGACAATTTTAGAAATGAAGATGGAGTGCTAACTTATTAACACTTGGTTAATAAGCGGCATCCAAAGACCGTATAACTGGATCACACAGACACTAATACCTGCTAATAAGTGCCAAGTAGCAGACTAAAATAACACAAACCAAAATTGGAACACTGATGTGTAGCTTACAGCCCAAAAAAGAAGTCAGCAAATTATCAGGTAATTAAAAAACACTCTAAAAGGCACCAACAGCCCAAAGACAGTTGAAAGGTTCAGTTCAGTTGTGTGTATGTGTATTTTGGAATGAATGTGAGGCCATGTGGTTGATTATGTGTGTGTATATGTTTGTTGCATACACTTATCTTTAATGTGTAGCTTTTATTACTTGTATACTTTTATACCTGTTATTAATCTCTGGCTCGCTTCCACAGCGTGTCTTTTCTCCCATCTTCTGTCTCTCTCCCCAACCAGTCGTGGCAGATGGCCCCGCCCCTCACTGAGCCTGGTTCTGCTGGAGGTTTCTTCCTGTTAAAAGGGCGTTTTTCTTCCCCACTGTTGCCAAAGTGCTTGCTCATAGAGGCTCATATGATTGTTGGGTTTTCTCTGTATCTATTATTGTAGGGTCTACCTTACAATATAAAGCGCCTTGAGGCGACTGTTGTTGTGATTTGGCGCTGTTTAAATTAAATTGAATTGAATTGAAATTGAATTATTCAAACTGTGAAGCACTAATTCTATGAAAGAAGCCATCTATGTCCACTGTGAGCGACCATCTTTGAACAGAGGCGGTGGTTTACGACACCAACTGTCTGCCATCTATAATCCAGTTTTGAGATCCCTCCCCAGACGCCTTAACGCCCACTCACATCCTGGGCCATCTGACCTCAGGAAATCGCATGATAAGGTGGGGCCAGGTTTCACAATGAGCTCACCCGAAACTCTGGCTGATTGGGACCCACACCCAGTTTCACACCTTGGCTCAGGCGATTAGAGGATCATCAGGGGGTCCTTTTGTCCCTCTGTGGGGGGGATACCCCCACTAGGTTTAAATCTGGGACTCTCCACCATTTGACCTTAGATCTGAAGAAGCTTCTCGGATGAGAGGTGAAACGTCTTCAAGCAACTTAAAGAAGTCCAGACGCTTTTCTTTGCAAGCTCCTTTGACTATTTGAATGAAGTTATTATTATTATTTTACTATTATTATTCAGGAAGTGGAGCCACTGTGATTGGCTACAGCAACCTGTAATGGTGTACCTGTCAATCACAATGGCCACGCCCAAAGCTTTAAGGCTCAAAAGAATAAAAATGGCCACAAAGAGGGAAATTTCACATGGAGATAAAACCATTTAGGCTCTAAAGATGCCATTTTTATGGCTGAAGTTGTTCTTGGTAACACTGAAGGGTTTGACTTGAAGAACTACAGTTTTTGGTACTACAACACTGGCTTCTTTTTTAAGCATGAAGAGATTACTGCTTGCTCTCATTCAAAGTCAGCATTGAAAACTCAGGTGGAGGTCATCGTGAAAATACATTTCTGTCTCGCAAAGGCACTGACGGCCTCAAGGAAAAGATTCTGGCCAGGGATCAAAAGTAATGCCCTTCTTGATGCATGAGACAAATTGAGTCATTTTCACTTTGATAATCCTCTATAATTCACCCCCCAACCTCTGTGCTTCAATGTGAGGAGGATCACATTAGAGTAGATCAGACTGCTGGAAGGAGGATGATTAGGCATATGGAACGAAACGGAGAACATGTGCATGCGTGTGCACACGTGTGGGTGTTGATTAGCTGTCTGTAACGCTGTGTCTCTGTGCCACCTTCATTGCCATTCAAGGCCATGCCTGGCGAGGGAAAGTGATTTTTCGCTCGTCTCAGCGTTCCCAGCCGGTGAGTGAACGCCCTTAGAGTTTGTTTACATCCTGCACGTTGGCCTTGAATCTATCAAGCACCCAGCAGCTGCTTGTTAGAGAAGTGCTGGCTCTTCTCATACTACCTGCCTGGAGCAGGACATCTGACAGTCAGCAGTTCTTCATCAGCAGACATCTTATTTAAATTTCAGTAATTTAGCAAGGCAATCTGAGAAACTTGGAATTATAACTAATCATTGCAATGAATGAGAAAGAAAAAAGAAAATGATTGAGGACATTTATCTTTTTTTTTGTTTTTTTTTGTTTTGTTTTTGAGGACATTTATCAAATGTATCTAATTGGCAAATTCAAACGCTGATCCTGAATCAGTTCAAGTCTGCTGTATTACTAAGGCATGGATATTATTGAAGGCTCTACCTGCATGGGCACAGGAAGTCAAGCTAAAGTCAAGTACAGCAGAGGTTTATGTTAAACATTCAACTTCAACAACAAAACCACAGACATGTGTAAGCAGTGTATGACCAGATAAATAACAGAAAAGAAATGTCATGTGGACGGATGCTTTGCTGTGAGTGGTTGTTGTGTTGTTAGCACTATCTGACAGAACACTTACACAACAATCTGAGGCAGGAGAAAAGCCTCAAAAACATTCCTACAAACCATTCCCTTTTGGTGGGTACCTGCAGAAATCTTTCAAAGGCTCGGATATTTTTGGATATTATTTTTACTAACTAATCAGCAGCAAATGGGCTTGTTGAAACATTCAACAAGCCCATTGGTCCATAACGGACCCATTTAGCAGATGCAGAGCATTATCAGAAAGTAAAGCAGGCAGATTAGAGCACCAGCAGATTTAGCCAGTCTCAAAAACAAGATTTTGATTAAATTATGATGCCACTTTGCTGAAAACTGCAACCATTTTCTTTTATTGCAAAAGCTAGATGGAAAAACAAAACAAAGGGGAACTGAATAAAAAACATAAAACCACTAATGCTGTTAAAAATCTATTTTTAATATATGATAGGAATACAGTGACTTGCAAAAGTATTCGGCCCCCTTGAACTTTTCCACATTTTGTCACATTACAGCCACGAACATGAATCAATTTTATTGGAATTCCACGTGAAAGACCAACACAAAGTGGTGCACACGAGAGAAGTGGAACGAAAATCATACATGATTCCAAACATTTTTCACAAATAAATAACTGAAAAGTGCAAGCCACTGTATTCGATGCAATAAAAGTTTGTAATAAGAATTTGACCATCCCAACTGATAAATGAAATTGACCTGGACATCCCATTTGGAATAAGCCTATTATATGATATTGCATATGATCTTTACATACACCACAGAGACAACCATAGCACAGAAACAATTACAGCGCTCATGGCAGACTTTCACTTCCAGGGTAACTCTGCAGGGGCCAACACAAATATTAACCTAATCTAAAATGTCTCAAGAAAAATCATTGTGACATGCATATTATTCATCACAGATGATTTTCTAAAGTCATTATAAATCCAAGATTGTGCCCTGGCGCCAAGGGGAGAAAAAAAAGATGATTAATGGATCTGATTTAAGGCAAAAATCTCCATTTACAAGCCAGACAGGCCACATGTCTAAATGTCCGGAGTTGGATTCTTCACCATGACTTTAACATGACTGGTAGACTTACATTAAAAAGCACTTCTGATAATGTGTTATGGAACGTGCCAACTGTAACATTTTGCATTTTAATAATAAACGATTATTTGGTCACGTGTAAAAAATGCCAGAGGCATATATTGCTGAGAAAGAGGAACAGCTTTTGCACTATTGAGAAACAGATTATGTTTCAGAACCCAGCATCCTTTTAACTGCTCTTTCAAACTCACTCATATCTAGAAAGAAGGAACAGCAGTGCATAGCAACTTACAGTTGTTAACTTGTGGTAGTTTAAAAGTAATTTTTAGTTAAGGTCTACAAAATCACCAGGTACAAATTTTTTGCCCAACAGTTCTAACATGTAAACAACACTTTACAGTCCAGGCTGCGGTTTGTTTTCTGATCAACATGCAGCCTAAAAAAAAAAAAAGCAAAGTCCTCTCACGCTTCAGTTCATTTGAGGAGTCCTCATGACCTGGAGGTGAATACCTGTTCGTTAGACTGACTGCTCCTCACACCTCTCTGCTGTGCACTGCTTCCTCCTGACATTTGCTCTCCAAACCATGCTACACCTCAGAGAAACCAACACTAAAGTCTCTCCATCAAAAATAACTTTCAGGGAAGATTAGCTGACATTTTTGCGGGATGTAATATTTTATCACAGGGTTAAAGCACCCAGAGGCACTCTGACACATATTGGTTTAAAATAAACAAAAAAAGACCCAAATCAGGGTCTGCTATATTTAGCATTACCACATAAAACTAGTTTTTATGTGTATTGTCTCTTTGTCTTTAAAAGTAGAAAAAAGATCGACAAATAAAACTTATAAAGATCTATTCTATTGAAATAACACTGATTACATTAACACTTGTATTCACATTAGGCACTACAAGTCGGTTCTGTGGAGTTACATTGTATACAAATATGACTTTAAGACACGGTCAGTTAGCATCAACCAAATAACAAGAACAACACTGGAGATACTTCGGTTTCTTGACTGGACTAAATGACTTTGTCTCTAAGCTTAAAGGAAACAGCCCATAATAAATCAACGTGATAAGGAAAAAAACATTATCTTATTACCTTTAAGAAAAAATAAAGAAATCATCATAAATGAGAGAAAGAAACAAATTACATGCCAGAAGGCTAAACAATAACAGCCAAACTTTGTTGGTGTATTTTTTTTCTTATTTAAAGTGGGTGTGCAGCACATGGGGTAATTATAGGGTAAATAGCTCTAAAATAAGAAAACCCCTGGTGTCCTGTCAAAGAGGTACAGGAAACCTGGTCACTCATTTCTCCTGGCTGCCAGTTTTACTTCTGAGAAAGGCTATTGGTATAGTTTTTATTTTTTGACAGTGGTCCTTTGATTTTTGTAAAAATGTAAAAATACATTCTAGAGTGTCACAGTGAAGAAAAAACAACTTAAAATCCCTGATCATCTTCCTCATGTTCAGTTTATTTAACTTTATGCGTGAAAAATGTGCAAAAATGAGGAAAACTAAAACAACTTTGTCCCCACAAGTGATAGTTGGTCCCCACAAGTACAGTGGAATGCCAGTCTTTGGTCCTCAAAGCTGTTTAAACACACACACACACACACACACACACACACACACACACACACACACACACACACACACACACACACACACACACACACACACACACACACACACACACAGGACTGTCTATTATGGTTGGTGTGATTGTTGACCAAGTGTAAAATGTTGGAACCTGAATATAATGTTTGTTGCTGCTGTTCACAAACAGCTTATTCAGCAGTACCAAAGCGTTAGACAAACTAAACTGTTATTTATTTTTTTATTTTTTAATGCTGTCAGGTCTGGGACCATGAAAGTGTCTGCCAAGTTTTCCCGAACAAGAACTGCTTACATGGCTTGAAAAACTGCAAACATTATCATAAGCTTCCTTGGATTTAGTACCAGTGCAGGGTGTTATTTTGTTGCACGTAGGCTAAGAAAATAACGTTTTACTCGCCATTTGGGCGTATGCTCTAGAGGCCAACTGATGAACCCTTCACAGGTCTGCTTTTTTTTACCCTTGTGGTTTGCAACTTACAGAAACCAAACTTTACAATTTTATACGCTAATGCAACAGTACCTTTAAATAAAATGCACACAAAAACACTAATTCATGTATTTTGTACATGTTCCAAAATCTCTTGCTCTAAAGCTTTATCCAATTCATATCAACATGTACACCAAGTTACAATTATGAACTGAATTGAAAGGAAACCAGAACACCTGAAGAAAACCCCAAAAGTAAAAAGACCTTCTTGCTGTTAGGAAAGAGTGTAACTCCGTGCCACTGACATACAAGACTGATAGAGAATCTATGGTCTATTGAATGAAATTTATTAAATTATTTTTTTTATTTTTGTTTAACAGAATATAAATTTCAAAACATATGGGTATAGTTAATATTGAGAAATGGTGCAAATAAGTAAGTTTTATTGTACCTTTATGATCCTTGAAAAGGTACACACTATTACCTTGAAGTTCACTAATTAAAAACTGATAAATCTCAAGTGCACAAAGAGGAAACACACTGCGTTTGACCAGATCTGACCTCTGACTCATTATCTTCACAACTTATATGATCTCCATTTCTACTATTCTCACTGGTGAGTCACCATCCTACTCAGGGATTAATTAGCACAATGCAAGGTACACTGACCTGCAATTAAAGTGCAGAGGAGCTTTGATCTTATATAACAAGTATTCCATACATCTTCAGTAATTTTCAGTTGAAGGAATTAAGTGCTTGCACATGAAAAATGAAAATTTAAAATAATGTTGATCTCAATCAAGCAGGCATTGAAAAACGATTTTTCGAATGTTCATTGTTTTGTTTACTATTCGTTTGTCTTGTTAATCAGGCTGCTGCTGCTGACTTAAAAAAACAACTTTAATGTTTGCAGTTGTTAAAATACAAGCTCATAATTATCCAATGGGATAATTAGATACATTAACAAACTGTTCAGGAGCAGATACGGGTGAGTAGGAAAGTGAGTGTGTGACAGCGAGTGAATCATTATCCCATCACCCCAGCTGGTGAGGATGTGACACTTTGCTTGATATCGCTGGAATGAAAAAATCTCTCTTCCAAGTCAAGAACAGAGCTACTCTCAGGGTTCAAAAGGACTGAACCACAACAAAATATAAGGTTCATTTGAGTGCAGGGTGTGCTTGTGTCACACTCCTGCTGAACGAATCCCGCTCTGCTCTGATGGACGAGCACAGAAAACAAATGCTGGCAAAGAAGGAAAGTGTACTCCGTAAAATGCTTTGAAAACTGAATTTGTTTAAGTGTTGCACAAAATGCCTACAGCGAAAATATTATCAGTATTGTGCACGTTGTTTCCTTGTCACGATTATTGAATATATTGCTTCCATCAAAGCAAATTATTAAGATGTGCCAAATCAATGTAAAGTTCAAGATTTGAAGGATGTTAATTCTAATAATTATAAGCATAATTATAAAAAGTTATATAAAGCATGTCTGGGAAAGGTTCTGGGAAACATATAGTAAGCATATACTATACAGCCAGAGACTGCTTTACTTGGTTGTAAAGGCAGAACAAATTTCTTGACTCCTCAGGTCCAGTCCATGGGACTACATACTATATTCTAAAGATTTTAAAGATTTCTATTCAGTTGCAGACATCACTGTTATACCTGAACTTACACTCACCAGCCCCTTTGTTATGTACCTCTCTTCAACGGCTCTTAACTCTCTGCAAATGTCTAAGGAGCCAATCACAGGATAGCAACTCAGTTCATTTAGGCATGTAGACATGGTCAGTGCAAGTATGTAAAACGGAACATCAGAATGGTAAGAAAGGTAAGCATAACATCCTTGTTGTTGACAGACAGGCTGGTCTGATTATTTCAGAAGCTCCTGATCTGTTGGCATTTTCCTGCACAACCATGTGCAGAGTTTATAGTGAATGAGGTAAAGGAATTATCCAGACAGTGGCAGTTCTCTGGGTGAAAATGCTTTGAGATGATAGGAAGGCAACAGCAACTCAAATAACCATTTATTACAACCACGGTATGTCTCTGAACACACAACATGTTGAACCCTCAAGCAGATGGGCTTGAACGGTCTCTGGTCTAATGGGTCTCGAGCTATTCTGCAACATTAAGAGGATAGCCTCAGAATTGAGTATGAACAACATGAATGCATGGCTCCATCCTGTCTATTATTAGCGGTTCATCCTGTTGATGGTCTACTGGTGTGGGGGGTATTTTCTTGGCACTTTAGGCCCCTTGGTACCATGTGAGCATCGTTTAAATGGTGAAACCTAACTATCCCTTTGTGACCACAGTGTACCAATCTGATCACTGCTTCTAGCAAACTAGCGGACCATGTCACAAAGCTCGAATCACCTCCTACTGGTTTCTTCTGCATGAGCTCCATGTACTTAGATGACCTCTACAGATCTCCATTCAACAGAGCTTTGGGGAATCTGCCTCATGGATATAAAACTGACAAATCTGCAGCTGTGAGTCTATATCATTGAAATTATTCTTAACTGTTATATATTCAACGGTTTTAAAAGCTACTGAAAATTTAAAATGTTTTATGTCATGATGAGAATTATGAATGTCATTATTGAAGCCCAACTTTGCACATACAGTATACCGTTTCCTAATGTAGTGGAGTATTATATTTACTTTGTTGTTTCCTGAACTATACTTGTGCCAGTTTCTCTAAGTTACCATTATGGGGAAAATAAAAATTACATATTAGCTGACTGACTTACTATATCATTTATTTGTTTTATTATTACTTATTTTTTTAGTCTTTGCTCTCCTCTCTTGACTTCCCTATCATTCTAGTTTTTGTAGACCTTAACCATCTTCCCTCAGTCTGGTTCTGCCAGACTGGGTTGTGCTGCATAATATTTTAAGGTCTTTACCTTGGCACCATAATGAAATGGTTAGCAATGTCATTTTATACCATGGGTTTGTACCTCTTGGTCCGCTGTGTAGAGTTTGCATGTTCTCACGTGTCTGAAAACATATTAGGTTGATTCTAAATTAGCTGTTGGTGTGAACAGCTGTCAGCGTCTTTGTATTACACATGTTCAGGCTGTACCCTGCTCGTCGCCCAGCTAGGACTGACTCCAACATCCTGCAATTCTAGTTAGGTAAAAAAAATGGATGGAATTCGACTAAAAAGCTTATTATGGCTAAAAACTTTGCATTCTCTGACAATTTGCACATTACGCCCGATGCCCACAGCTAGCATTAATTTGGAACTAAAGATTACAGTTTATATCTGACACCAACTCTCCTTAGCATTTGTTTTGTCTCCAACAACTTCTATTGAAATATGGTTGGGCTGAAACAACAGATGTTATTTTCTTCAACAGCCTATTTTTACTGCAGTAAAAACCAACAAACACTCATAATGTGCTCTTGGTTCATCTCTACCACATCTTTCACATTTCACATAGTCATTATGTTTCTTTCCTGTTAATGGCACTGAATTGTGCATCTTCAGCGAGTAAAACTATAATGCATTAAGCATCATTGTCAGCAAGAAGGAAAAAAAACATTTCTACTGTCTCCCTGTCTCTCTCTCTCTCTTTCTTTTTTTTTTAAATGAATGTGATATATTTTTTTATCCTGTTGTTTACGACCACAAAGGAATTGCATTTTTCTAAGCATGTAAGAGCTGTTGATTTGAAGTGCTGATTCTGAATCTTAATGAGTGGGACATAATGAGCCAGCAGCATGAGTTGTCTCAGCTGATGGTTTATTCAGCGTCTGCTGAACTGATGGGAAGGCTTTTGAGCCGATAGTGTTATTTTTCTCCATGCATACTTGCATTGCTAAGATCATTTTCATTTTTCAATTGTCCCACCAAACACAAAACACTGCATGTTACTGTCTGCAGAGTGGATGCAAGATTTATTGAGATATTTCATAAAAATCACTTTTAACACCCTGGTACTAGGATGCAAGGTAAAAAATTCAACATCTACTCCAATATTCTAATAATTAGGAAAAAAACACTTATGTATTCAAAGAGGAACACTGAAGCAAATTCTTTGAATAAGGCTCAGTTATACACTATTAACAATAAAATAAACTAGGCACAAAATTGTAATGTCTCAAGCAAGTAATCATCTGTGAGGTGAGTGAAGAAATAATTATGATAAAAGATGGTCTGCAGTGCATTTTCCCTCTGAATGTGCTCCACACATTTGATGAGGTGTTTGATTTCTGCGTCTGGGCATTCGTCTTGACTTGAAATGTGGGTTTATTAGTGCAGGAGTAACAAACCGTAAACCACAACCAGTTTTACTTGAGGGGTTGAAAAAAAAAAAAAAGAAACACACTGTTTCAAGCCAACCGCTCTTCTTTACAAGCCAAGGTCACTGCATCGGCCAAATGTGGCTGGCAGTACATTTGCCGTCCTGCACTCATACCTCTAAAGACTTGTGTCCTCACGGTGTAAACCATAAGCTCATTCCCCTGAGAAAAAGCCTGGGTCAAGCTGATGATTACATCAGGGGGGCAGGCTTGCCAAGTGTTACTATCAGTGCCAAATGCTCTGCTCTTTCTCTCACACATACCAGATTTGTCTACATGCCCATTCAGGCTCTGTCCTCCATTCTATTGTGTGTCTGTGTGTGTTAAACACTCTAGCTCACTCAAAGCAAAACTATTTTACTCAGACATTTTTTACTACTGTTCTCAGATTCTGAAACCCCTTTATGCTGTGAGTCGGTCACAGTACAACTCAACGGAGATCAGTATATATAATATATATATATATTTGCAGCCCTGCGACAGACTGGCGACCTGTCCAGGGTGTACCCCGCCTCTCGCCCTATGACAGCTGGGATAGGCTCCAGCGCCCCCCGCGACCCTGAAAAGGATAAGCGGAAGCGAATGGATGGATGGATGGATATATATTTGCACTGCCCTTCAAAAAAGGATTGAAAAAATCTGGAAATGGAGTTAAATTCAGAAGACTGTATTTCACTGCAGAATCCATTAGTGCACAGAAGACACGTCACACTTTAGCTGCTCCAGGATGTCGTCACTTTAACACAAATATTCTTTTTCGGGAACATAAAATCTAAAATATATTCACAGAGTTGATTGCGTAAGAACAAAAATAATTAAAACTCTGCACAGCTTCATTAAAGATGTAGAATATATATGAGCTCTATTTTGCTTTCATAGTACAGTTAATTAGTGTAATTAGGTTAATTTGGCATTGGTGTTTTGTTATTTTTTAATTCTTTAATACTAAAATTAAAATGTACCTTTTCAGTTGGTCATCATTTGCGCCGTAATGATGCAGTAACCAATCATGTAATGTAATGTGAGAGATCTAGAGGAAACCAGACAAACTCGACCACACTTTTTAACCCTCCTGTTATGTTGGTTTCCAGGAACACCAATTATGTTCCTGGGTCAATTTGACCCGTGCATGTTTACTCATCCAAAAGTGTGAGAAACCCTGGCATTGATTATTTTACAATTTTCTTGTATAATTTTGATTTTTTTCATTTCCTTTAGTGATGCAGATGACATGTGACATCTCTTCTGTTCTGGGTCAATCTGACCCGCAACATAACAGGAGGCTGAGAACAGTAGACTGAGGACAGCATTCCTGGACCAACATGCAGCTTTTTTTTTGTAAACAGATTTAAAAATCCTGCTCCTTGGTTTTCAGTTAAAACAAAGATGTAGAAGAATGATGCTGCATTTATATTTCAGCTCAGACATATAGCATCTGTCTCATCATCACATCCAGTTCATTTCATGACTCAGAAGTGGTAACAAAACAGATGTGTGACAGAGAATAAAGGTAAAAAAGAATCAAGATTTACCTGCCAGAAGATGGTATCGATTGTGCTGCCCAGAAAGCCTTCTCTTGTTTCAGATGAGAGGAGCTTGGGACCAAGAATCGTCATGAACTCCTCAAAATCAACCTGCCCGTCCCCTGATGGTGAAAGAGAGGACAGATTGTTGATCAATGACGAAGCACTCATGGCATTTGTCATCTAACAAACATCTAAAAATTTTCCCAATAATAAAATCCATCATCGTTAGTTGTTTTCTATCCTATAATGTGATTTATTTTTCTTCTGTGAGCTGCAGATGCACAAAGGAAAGCAGTTATTAGTAAGCAGGAACCTGTGGAGCTGAAAAATCAAGTGCAGTTCCTCTAATGGCCACTTGTGGCAGATATAGTAGAATAGAATAGAATAGAATAGAATAGAATAGAATAATCCTTTAATTGTCCCACAAGGGGAAATTTGGGTGTAACAGCAGCAAGAAGACACATATACAAACTAACAGTACACAAGACACAGAACAGAAACATAAATAATTTTTACATATTTACATCAAGGACAAATACACATATTTACAGCCTGGTAGAAAAAATAAATTTTGATCTATGCAGCAACTTCCTTTTCATTAAAAAGCATGTGGAGGGTGCAGTTTTTACAGTTTAAATACAAAGTTAATTTATGCATTATTAAGAATGTGGCCAGTTTGACTGGCCTCTTGGAAAAAAGTGAATGTATAGACAGTCTTGAGGCCTCTGTAGATTCAAAAGGTTTCTACAATGTGTGGGAGAAAGTGTTGTTCCACCATAAACAGAATTCTGGATGCTGCGCTGTCTTCGCCCTATATTATTTGAGCCAGCATGCTTCAAATAACACAGTTCAATATGACATTTACTATTGAGATGAGACATAAGAAAAAAAACTGAGTTCTGACTAGATCTATAATGCAGACTGTGGAGCAGATCAAAGTTTGCAGCTACTTCATCACTCAAAACATGGAGTCCTGCCGTGAACATCAATTCCAGCAGCACTGATCTCAGATGCCTGCTGATAGTTGTTACAGCTACTGCCAGAACAAAGCATCAAAACTTTGAAGACGGGAACAATTCAAACAAACAGATCAGAGTTTTATATTGATCCAGCTGAATGCCCTTAAATGTATAGCCTTTTTTGTCTTATATAATGAAACCCCCAGCAGGGTTTCATTATCTTCCCTCTGTAGCGTTTGCCCGGTTTCATAGTTTCAGTGTTTAAATGACCCAAACCTACACTGACAATAGTTGCTGCACATTATAGGTTATGGGAATTGTGAAAAATGAGATGAGTTGGAAACAAAATCACCAAAGCCCATAGAGAATTGCAGTCTCCGGATTTCAAATAAATTTGCTCACAGACACACTCTGAATTCAGTTCTATTGAACAAAGGCATGACATAAAACCTAAATAAAGAGAAAGTTGATTTTGAACAACAAAACACGTTGAATTCTTTGTCATCTTTGGTCTTTCAAAACCTAGTTTGTCTTTCTTTTCTTTTTTGTGTCCTGTGTTTCTCTGTCACTGTTGTAAACTAATTGCTCTTCTCTCTTCTTCCCACCTGCTCCTGCTTTATGTGCAGATGAGTATCGGGCCTTGTCAGTGGAAAGTTACTGATGCAGGACACCTCTATCTGCCCCTACCACTCCCTTCAATAGCGACACCCACTCTGGAGGATGCTTGGCACAGTAACATGTCATTGACTTCTGCCCATACATATTCAGCAGGGCAAATGCAGGGCTACAGGCCAGATGAAGCAACATCAGGATTTGAGGATGTCAAGCTTGGAAGATGGATGGATGACAGTAGAGGTGAAGGTGGACTGGGTGAAAGGGTTCAAGGTAAGACAGGATGAAAAACAATCATGCATACATTTAGAACAGACTAGTATACACACATGTTATGGGAAGTTGTTTAAAGCGCCACTATTGTTTTTATACTAGGTAAGACTAAAGCATCTCAGGAAAAAAGACACCACCACCAATACCAAAGATGAATCATAATACTCCATATGCCATATTGTAACATGCACCTCCCACACAAGGTGCACTCTGCACTGCAGAGGCTGCAGCCCCCCTGGAGGTCCAGAGTGGAAATCAAGTGGGCAGAAAAAAATAAATGAATGAACGAATGATCAGCGAGTTAAATACCTGTTTGCGGCAATCCTAGGATATTTTCTGCTCTAGGGAATATGAAGAAGCTCCTCACAAAGCATGGGGGCATGAAGGAAACCGCTTCAGAATGAATAATTCTAAAGTAGCTCTGAAGTAATGACTAAAATAGCACTCCACTCAGCCACCTGCTTTCCCAGGAGTGACAGTCTGCATTTACTGGAACGAACTGATGGGCTTAAAGAATTAAAAGAAAAGTTTTCCTTTATTTTCTTTTTTTAGAAGGTTATTTTCTTTTTAATGCTGTAAATAGTAAAAGAATGTGATAAAAAAGGAAAAAGGAGAATGTAAGCTGGGGAATAACTTGCATTAAATGGTTGTGTCAGCTGTTAATTAGCTGTTGAAGGCATTTGGGGCCATGTGAGATGCCCTGAGATGCCCGTACGATTGTGTCAATTTTATTTGAGGTCCAAGTAGGACAGACACTGTTAAACACACAAACCATAACACCTACAAACATTAAACCTTATGGAATAATCCAAAATCCTCCCCCTACTACTTTTAACTAGTACGCCTAAACTACTGAACATAGGTGGTAACTTTTCTTTTTTGACTGATATCTTTGAGAAATGTGGTTTAAATTAATTTGTCACTGAAATCTTTGCCTCTCTGTGTTTGCTCAATTTGTCTGTCATGCCAAAAATGTAACATTTTTAAAACTTTCCGCTCTCTTTTGACAGCTCCTCAGAAACCCATCAACTAAAAAGTGAGTTAAAGTGACTCTTAAGGATTTGCTGCATGGAAGGCAGATCGTGGACCCAAATGCAGAACTTGGCAGACAGAAAATAAACGCAAAATCCACCTTTAATGCTGATCACTCACAGGTAATCCAATTCACAGAGCAGGGAATCCAAAATGTACAAAAATCATAACACACAGGGCAAGGAAACAAACCGCAAAGAGGGATGACATGACAAAGGACAATAGGAGATAATATATACACAGATCAGGCATAACATTGTGACCACTAAAACAATAACAAAAGATGTCTCTTTATCATGGCTCTTGTTAACAGGTGGGTTATATTAGGAAGCATGTGAATGTTTTGCCCTCAGAGTTCATGTCTTAGAAGCAGGGGAGGAAAAAGGCAAGCAATCTGAGTGAGTCTAAACACAGGCCAAATTGTGAATGTTAGACAAATGGATCAGAGCATCTCCAAAACTGCAGTTTTTGTGGAGTGTTCCCAGTTTGCAGTGGTCAGCATATATCAAAAGTGGCCCAATGAAAGAACAGTGGGGAACCAGAGACAGGGTCATGGGCAACCAAGGCTCTCTGATGCATGTGGGGAGCAAAGGCTGGCCTGTGTGGTCCGATCTAACGGACGAGTTACCGTTGTTCAGATTGTTGAAAAAGTCAATGCTGGTTCTGATAGGAAGGTGTCAGAATACACAATGTATTACAGTTTGGATGAGACTGCATAGCTGCAGGCAGGCTGACCCCTGTCAGCTGCCAAAAGCACCAACAATGGGCATGTGAGGATCAGAACTGGACCATGGAGCAATGGAAAAGATTGCCTTGTCTGAAGAATCGTGTTTTCTTTCACATCATGTGGCTGGTCGGGTACTTACCTGGGGAATACCTGCTACTAAAATGCACTATAAGAGGAAGGCAAGCCAACCGAGGCAGTGTGCTGCTTTGGGGAATGTTCTGCCGGGAAACTTTGGCTTCTGCCATTTATGTTGAATATGAATGTTACTTTGACACTTACCACCTACTTAATCATTGTTGCAGGCGATGTACATCCTTTCATGGGAATGGTATTCCCTAAAGTTGGGGTGGGCAACTCCAGGCCTCAAGGGCCGGTGTCCTGCAGGTTTTAGATGTGTCCTTGATCCAACACAGCTGATTCAAATGGCTAAATTACCTCCTCAACATGTCTTGCAGTTCTCCAGAGGCCTGGTAATGAACTAATCATTTGATTCAGGTGTGTTGAGCCAGGGTGAGATCTAAAACCTGCAGGATGCCCGCCCTCGAGGCCTGGAATTGTCCACCCCTGCCCTAAAGGCTATGGCCTCTTTCAGCAGGATGATGTGCCCTGCCACAAAGGAAAAGTGCTTCAGAAATGGTTTGAGGAGCACAAAAGTGAGTTTCAGGTGTTGACTTGGCCTCAAAAGTTTCCCAGGCTCAATCCAATCATGCATCTGTGGGATGTACTGGACAAACAAGTTTGATCAAGCCCCGCCGCATAACTTACAGGACTCAAAGGATCTATTGCCAGCATCTTGGTGCCAGATACACAACACATCTTCAGGAGTCTAGTGTAGTGTGACCAGCACAATATTAGGGAGGTGGTCACAGTGTTATGCCTGATTTGTGTGCATAATGTCAGATAACAAGGGGAGAGGTAAAAGGTGGGAGGAGAGCTAAAACGAATATAGAAAACAAGACAAAGGAAGTAAAACCCAACAACAACCAAATAGAACAGAAAAACAAGACTAACTTGACACAAGGAGACAAAATTGAAGAAACACAATGGCAACACAAAAGGTATCAACAAGAACTAAAAAAGGTACAGACAACAAAAACCTCATAAACACGAAAAAGCCAAAAATAACACGCTTAAAGAAAACTATAAAGAATATAGAGCTTTAATGTCTGAAAACCAAAAGAAAGCATGAACCTGCAGAAATTGAAAACAGTAAAAAAAAATTAAGGGCATTAAAAAAATTATCTCCAGTGTGAGAAAGCGGAGCTATGAACAATCTCAGGATTTAGCAATACACACAAAATCCACTGATTTATGTGCATATTACTACAGCGAGCATTAAATAGTTTACCCCAGTGTTGTACATTTTATTCCCTCCACTTCTAAGAAGGTGTTTCTCCCCAGTGGTGCTGTCAGGAAGGCAGCTCCTCTGGGAAACAATGTGTTCAGTTTGCTTCTTGCTACATTGTTGTATCGGTTTATGTAATTCCAAGCCTGTGTGCATGAATACTTCTACAACGTGCATTAACACATGCATTAGTTCAGTTGTTTTAGTAGCACCCAAACTTTTTACTTCCATTACAGAAGATAAACCAGATAAAAACTCGTGTGCAAACTGAATGACAACAACCACAGTTGCATCTCAGCTCCCATTTTGATGTATCCGCAGTTTCTGACAGCTGAACATTATGCACAAAGTCACTGAGTCACTTTCTGTGTCTGTCATAGCCCAAGCCACCTGCTTTTGAACAGTTTCTTCCTGTGTTATGTCACAACCAAGCATTTCATTTCAGCTGGAAACAGAACAATGAATTATTAAAGAAATATGCAGAATCCTGCTCACTGTAAAGATAACAAATCAGGCAAATGACAGGAGGGAATAAAAGCAAATGTTGGTATTCAGAATTGACAGATTGAAGACATGACCATTATCAGTACAACAAAGAACAAGTGTAATCTGAGTGAACAACAAAGACTGGTGCAATGCTGTGATTAGGAACAAAGAAGAGGAGTCACACCTCTGCATGAAGGGCAAACAGAGCTCAGCAACTATCACATGGATTGGTTTGGCAGAAGAGAGAAGCAGAACACATAACCGATCAGTATCTTCTGGAGATCAGCTGGAGTTGGCAGCTGGGCAAAGAATCAATGGCTGTGAAAGAGCCTCACAGCTGCCCACCTGGCCAGGATACAATCACCATCATCCATTCCCACTCATCTGCTAATACCCTTACTCTCCCTCATTCAGCGCCCCCTTGACGCTCTTCATCAATACATTGCTGGACATACACACGAGAAGAGAATTGCTGAATTGCAAAATAATTTCTTTCAAACAACATGTGCTGAATTTTTTTCTTATATTTGTTTGTGCACTGTGTGTTTCTTTGAGGTCATTTAGCTCATGCAGGATTTGATGTGTGTGTTGGCAGATGACAATACCCATAACATTTCCAGTTAAGCTCCCAGTACTCCACAGTTCCATGTTTTAAGCCTATTTGGAAACACAACCTACCTCCTACTGGCCTCCTGCATTAGTGCCATCTCTTTTTTGATCCGAGTTACCTTATTCTATGTTCATTTTCAAAATTAGACTGTATCCTGACTCTGTATTCAGCCAGCTCCAGCATTCAATACTGCCCAAATAAAGAAAAATCCCCAGTATTTTGCTAAAGACATTTATCGATACAAACAAATTGACCTAGTTGATTAAAAGAGGTTTTTGAAACCACAGCAAACTCAGATTCAATACACTAAGATAAATGACAAGAAAGGGAATAAATAAACAAACAGCTCTGGACGTTGGTGACAAAAGCTGCTGTGACAAAAGTAACCTCAACTTCTGGTTGCGGCAGACGATGCAACAAGATCCGGCCCTGAGGCACAGCAGCAGTTAGGGTCTCCGGGGATTCTGTGGTGGATGAGTCAGAAGCATAAAGGCAGTCTAACTTCTTAAACTTTAATATTCAGCCTTGAACATTTATAGTATTCCACTCTTTCTGAGACTGAAAAGCACTTATCAAAGCCTCTGATAGAAACATGAAAAATGTGAATATTTTTTCAGCAATCTGACATTTGCATATTGCATTTTCCCATCCCAGTTTTATATAATTTTAAGAGTCTACCCTTTATTAAATGTCAGTCACAGTTAACGTAGACGACCGTATTGGCAGAAATGCTCTGTGCAAAAGAAGAGAAAGCTTAAGTTTGTATTTTCTTGGTGCTGAGAGTGTTCTCTCTGAGGACAAAAAGTTCAAATGTCTCAGGTGAGGACAGTGCTGCAGAAATAAAACTCAGCTAATTTCTTTATGTTGCAAGAATCTTATACATGTTGTTGTTATAATGCATTTTTTTAAATGTACTTTCACACACCAGACTGTCAAGTTATGAAGGAACTACAATGACATTATACAAATTGTACTTGCTGGGCAACCATTGTGAAAACCCACCTAACCGACAAAAACTATGCCCATCTCACGCATGCATACTTTTGATTAATCTCCAAATTTCTTCATTTACTTTGCTCTCCTTGGGCATCAATTTCACTTTGATAATTCAATGTGTCAAGAGGATAAAGCAAGTAGCTGAAAACAAGAATAGTACAAAGTCATGCAGGCATGAATAAATGTTTTATGCATGAGACGGTGGGAGATGTAATCAGTGCATCTGAAGCCTAAAGAGTGAACAGAGAAATATTGCAGTTTACCGTAGATATTTGTGAAGTTACCCGTTGATAAGACAATAAAAACTGACGGTGTGTACATTTTTATTATGCAACACATGAGGGAAGATCCCATTCTGCACTGCACAGAGCATTTTTACATGTGTGTGTGTGTACATGTGACTCACCATCCATGTCTAGTCTCTGCATGATAATGGCCAGCTCCACCTCACTGGGCATGTAACCCAGAGACCGCATGGCCATGCCCAGCTCCTGTTTGGAAATGAACCCGTTTCCATCACGATCCAGCACCTTAAACGCCTCTCTGATCTCTGCCAAGACAAACAGGATATCGACTCAGCATCTATAAATAGGGCTTACCCCTCCTGCTCCCAGTTTGGGGAATCAAACACTTGTTCAGCGTAGTTATTTTTCTTGGTCTTTCGCATTTCTGGGATTCCTTTCTTTGGCAATGATATGCTTCTTGAGACTTTTATTTCACAATACATTCAATGAAGTCAAACTTTCACCTCATTCATCATCATCATCATCATCATCCACAGTCCTTCCTCTATCTTCTTCCCTCTCCCTTACTTCCTGTCTGACCTAGCTTTGGGCTGTATGATGCAATTGGTCTCGCACCACTGCCTCAAGTTAACAAGATCAATTCAGACCATTGATTCATTTTCTCCACCTGCTGTCACAGCCACTGTCACCTCAGCTTTTCATGATTTCACCTTCTCCACTGTAACCTGCTGGTATATGATATTATCTTTGATTGGCGCTTTTTGAGGAATGTACACAAAAAAGAAATCAATTTGAGCCAAAGGTTCACACTTCAGAATGCTCTAATATCCCTAATAGGGTCAACGCAGACATGTAGTTCTGGCTGTGAACAGAAAAGCTGAATCCACCTTCTATTTAAACCTTCTGTCTATGAGGGGCAGCCAATCAGGAGAAACTTGGCTCAAAGTGGGAAAGAAAAGGCATTCAAATTGTTCATTTAAGTCAATGAATGAACTTAAGAACTGCACTGAGGCCGATTATGAGGCAAATTATTATTATTTTTAACTGTATATTATGTCGACTCCAAGAATAAAAACATAAAATCTAAAATGAGCAGATTAGGTCTGCTTCAATCATCCAAAGCTACGCTAAAAGAGGTAGTTAGAGTGGGACTTGCTTCACTGCTTTTCGTCCCTTATAAGCGTTAAATTTGTGACCTTTAGGATATTGGATTTTTCCTTCAGTCGATAGAACCATTTACTGTGTAGAATAACACCCCTACCTATGCTATTCAACAGATAAGAGAAAAACACATTTTCATCTTCCCATCCTGCTAAACATCCTTCTTTGTTGTTGCCTAATAAACACTGAAGCCTTGTTTTTTGCTGTAGTGTGGTTTAGTATGTTCTGGCTGTTCGAGTCACCAGTGCTTATGAGAATACATGTAACAGCAGGGAAGATAAACTACAGGGGAATAATAAAACTGAAAATACCAATTTGGTGAAGCTCGTGTATAACGTTCAGCTCCTTTTGCGATTGAAAGCAATGTTGATTCAGCTAAATGATCATTTTACAGTGTAGTTTGCCTTCTGTTGAATAAGACTGCAAACATACAGTCAGAGAAGGACTACTTTTGTCGCCACCGTTTATCATTGCACAGTGTTTTTAAACTCACAAGGTATGTAAAAATTTTGCACTGTTAATGGACCATTCATCATCACAGAACGAAAAAAAAGTTTATTCCCACAGCCACAGGTGTGAATGTATGTGTAGTAAAGCAGTGAAGACAGTGTAGTGAAGACAAGGGATGAGTGGATCTGCATTCTTACACAGTGACCATCAGAAAATCTTGACCCAGATACACCAGAAACCCCAAAATGTTACCCGGTGACTTCCTAGATGCGGCTTCCCACACTGGTCACATCATTTGATAAGAGAATAAGTTCGTCATATAAAAACTGTTTCTGCTTTATAGAATGATTTGAGAAAGCTTTAAATTGATAATGAACATGCATATTCAATACCATTTATCTGGAAGTACCGTTTTCAGTAGGAGAAACGTTTCATCACTCATCCAAATGACTTCTTTAGTCATCTGAGCAACTGAAGCTGAGCTCACCAATTCTCAGACCAGAGACAAAAATGCCTTATTTTTACACAGCTGGTTCAGTAACTGCTTGATGTGTGATCAAGCCATCAGTAAAAGAAGTCAGCAGGCTTCACTGTGCTTTAATAAATACATATTTCATAAGTGTGCCTACAGATAAGAGAGGATGCATGGTAAGAAAAGGGAGAGAGACGGACAGGCGTCTGGTGTTTTTTTTAAATAGAAGAGGAATGTCACTTCTCTGAAGAACACTATGACTGCATGACATGCATGAGCACGCTGTTGAGCACTGAATAATTTGAGACGGGAGAGCACAGTAGATGGTTTATGGGGGCGATCGTGGCTCAAGAGTTGGGAGTTCGCCTTGTAATCGGAAGGTTGCCAGTTCGAGCCCCAGCTTGGACAGTCTCAGTCGTTGTGTCCTTGGGCAAGACACTTCACCCGTTGCCTACTGGTGGTGGTCAGAGGGCCCTGTGGCGCCAGTGTCCAGCAGCCTCGCCTCTGTCAGTGCGCCCCAGGGTGGCTGTGGCTGCAATGTAGCTTGCCATCACCAGTGTGTGGATGGGTGGATGACTGGTTGTGTAAAGTGCTTTGGGGTCCTTAGGGACTAGAAAAGCGCTACAAAAATGCAGGCCATTTACCATGGTTTAACCCAATCCTTCCCAGGAAATGTAAAAGCAGAGGACATTTACCAAATCACTATGGAAGCAACAACAACAACAATAAAAAACAGTCACAATCAGTTTACATCACATCCGAGACTCAGAATCAAATCCCTGCAAACAAAATGTATATTTGATGGTAGCTAGTGTTTGTTTTTGTAATATTCTCACAAGTGCATAAAAGTAATCAAAAAATGGTTGGATGATAGCAAATATTTTAATGACAAATGAGAAAGAAAAAAAAAGTCTTAAATAAATGACATTGTGTTGCAATTAACTGCTTTGCAAAGCAACACACTAAAAGCATTTTATCTTCTCGCAAATGATTGGGAATAATAAAGGATAAATGGTGTGTAAATAATGAATTGTGCCATTAAGCAAAGAAGAGTGCCAACTGTAGATAAATAAGAGGATTTTGTCCCTGTTGACCTTTTTCAAAATGGCACGCTACTCCTTCCCCAACCAGCTGGTCCTGAGCACGTAAAACATCATCATCGTTTGCAAGAACACGAGACACTTTTCTGGAAATAATGTGTCCCAGGACACACACACACACACACACACACACACACACACACACACACACACACACACACACACACACACACACACACACACACACACACACACACACACACACACACAAATGCTAACAACCCATCACATCAAAGGCATACATATTAGTTTGCCTGCAGTGTACCTCATGCATAAATGATTGATTTATGATTCTAATTAGTTGTAAGTGTAGGTGTGTGTGTGTGTGTGGGTGTGTGTGTGTGAGTGTGTGTGAGCAGATGCCTGTCTCCCTGTGTTAGAGAGAGGTCTTATATTCATACCCCCAACACAGTATTACATGGGTATTTTTAAAATGGTATTTGTTTTAATGTATTTAAGTATTTTTAATGTTAACAAATTGTTGTATATTTGTGTTACATAGAAAACCGATTTTATTCATTTGTACCTTCATTTTTTTTTTTCACTAATTCTTATTATGTTTTTTGTTTCTGAAATCTCAAAAGGCCTGATTTGGATTGTGGGATTGTTTAAAGAACATTATTAAACAATTAAGTGGTATATTTATAATACCTCAAGTGCAGTTTGACTTCAATTTTCAGAGAGAATAAAATAACTGATTGATGCAGACACAATGAATGAACATTACATTGTTAGATAAATGTCTGAAGACATTTTTCAGAGGCTGCCTGACTTTAAATTATAATTTTAACCGTTTTTAAATAACAACAACAACAACAACAACAACAACTCTTATTATTAGAGTTTGGTGCTGTGTTAATGACTAAGTATTGGATTCTGTACTGTGTTATCCAGTGTGACTGGGGTAAAGGAAAACACAGGCAGCACCATGGACAGTTCCCCAAGCTCCTCCTCAGATGAGTTGTTTATTGAAAACTGTGTGACTGTATGTGTGATTCTTTGTGTTTGTTGCAGGATGCAAGAACTATACATCAGGTACTCTCCGCGCTAATTGCACAACCAGTTTCTTCCCTATTGGTAACTGTCCTGGTGCTCGTAGAAAACAGAAGTGGGAACAGCTTCTTTTATCCCACTGGAGTTGGAAATGTTTGTTGTGTGTCTCTTTGAGTCTCTCTTCAGGTTGGCTGAAGGAACTCTAAATTACCCGTAGACTTCCTGCCATCTGCTCTAACTCAGCATGCTTTGTGAAAGAAGAGCCAGGAAGAATTTCTTGCACCACCCTCACAAAACCTTTAGAAAAAACTGAACTCACCCAGGTCTGCCTCTGTGGATGCATATTCATCTGAATTTGTGGTGGAGTGTTTCGATACTATTTGATATTATGGTGTCTGTCATCCGGGCTATTACATTAGAACTGTCCCAGTGCACCTTCAGAATTACACTGAATGAAATGTCAGCTGTGTGATGAAAATAGTTCAATAAATTTAGTTTTCAGTCATAAAAGATTTAAAAATTCATTATGTCTTGAAATTCAAACTTTTGAACTAGTTTAAGTTCTCTCAAGCTGCCCTGTGGTAACAGATGAAGTCATCTGATTTGCATAAAACTTGAAAGATGAAGACTCTCTAGGAGTTTCTGTAAATTCACACATGCAACCAAAGGTCAATGACCTCATGCAACTCTCACCCTGGAGTACTAACCTCACTCAGCAACAGCATGACTAAGAGATCACATAAGGTCAAAGCATACAGTTAATCATTTGATCTTCTGTAAGTAGCAGTTTTCAAATATTATGAGATTATGATCAATTTTGTGAAACTTCACAGCCCCAATATTACTGAGAGTCATGTAATAATAACATCTTTGTAATAAATGCTCAGTTTGTTCTTCCAGGATCTAACGCCACAGACTAACATGGTTTTCCCTGATATATTCCGGATGGACCAGAGAGTACACAGGGAAGGAAAAGTCTTGAAGTTTTGTTGTTTGTGCTTGTACTTGGTAAGGAAAGTCTTATTATTCTGCAAAAAGCTCTTTTCTGGGCCTTCCTTACACCATAATTAAATTTATGTAACGAATAAGACAAAAACTGTCCACTTTTAAAGAAACCAATGAGGTGCAAAGAGGCTTTTAGAGCTTCTTAAGATTACACTCAGGTCACAGAGCAAGGGCAACGCTGCAAAAAGGCTTGTGTGGAATGGCATGAACAATATTTCACATTCAGATGATCAGAGAACAGCTTATCGAGTGCGTTTCTGAGAATTAGTTATAAATCCTACATCTTACAAGAGATTTTCCCCATTCTAGTTATAAGAAAATACACGGAAACGTGAACTCTCTTTGATGCTGTAACATGGAGTGAAAACACTGGTCAGGATCAACCTCACATATTAAAGTTGCCTTTCTTCCAGTGCAGCTTCTGGTGAACAACTGCCAGCAGTCTCGTAATGACTGACATATTTTAAATCTTACAGTGGTGTACCTACTGTGAGAAACACTTAAGAGCCTGCTGTTATCTTCAGTAATCCCTGCTGGCAGCAGCAGCTCCTCCTGAGAGATAAAACATTAACAAACTAAACAACAAACTCAACAGCTGAATGATTCCACACTACCAGTCATATGAGAGCTCAGCCTGCAGCTGCAAGGTTTTTAATACCCCTGGACAAACAGTAAATATTGTGAAGCAGAAGTGTTACATGTGCAGAACGCAGAGGCTGAGTAATCTGTATCAGGGGACTGAAACTGAAGGGCTACAGGGGTTAAAAGTTTACAAGTCTGTTATTTTTCCAGAGTGGAATGATTGCCCCACAAATATCTTTAATGACTCTAAAAACCAAAAAATTTGGGTGCACACATTTGAATTTATTTTGGATGGACATACAGGCTCAAATAGTAGTGCTGAAGATTCTATAATGTTGTTTAACTTTACAAGGCCAAGGCCAATTAACCTATCAGTGATCACTATTGAATAAAGCTGGCAGTTTGTCTTTGTCAGGATAAGAAGGATTTGTTAGACAGCACTCACTGGATTAAACAATACTCATAACAATGGGAAAGTCAGAGTCAGTGAAGACAGTGATAATCTAAAGATCTTCTAATGATTGAAAACTGTAGATTAACACAAGATAGAAAAGTCTCTTGGAGTCAATTTTAAACAACTGTAGATTCAAAGTTCAAAGTTATTTGGACACCATTTTACCAAAGTCTGGATGAACACTGAAACTGTCACCCTCAGATGAGAGGAAATTGCCTGAGATGTTCAGGGACCAGGAAACTGCTGGATCACTAGCAGCACTGTCCACAATAAATTGAGTTTTATATCACCATGCACTAAGAGGGTGCGGCTTAAAAAAGAAGCTCCTGCTCCAAAAATCAACACTTTCAAACTTGACTGAAATTTGTAGCTGCCCACTTGGACAAGCCAAATGGCTTCTGGAGAAAAGTTCTATGGTCAGACAAGATAAAGATTGGCCTCAATGAAAAAAGATGTGCTTGCATGCAAAAAAAAGTGAGGCTTTCAAACTCTGTATCAACTGTGGTGGTAACAGCATGCACTGGGGCTGTTTTGTTTCAAGTGGTACTGGTACAGGTGGATGGAGTACTGAGGAAGGAGAACTACCTCCAAATTCCTCAACTTCACCTCAAATCAACATCTGGAAGGCTAAAACTTGGACACAACTGGATGTTCCAACAGGACAAAGATCCCAAATACACATGAAAGCAGGCTAATATTCTGGAATATTGTAAGATGTATAACTTCTGGAACTACCTTACCACACCATAGTTGTTTTTAAAAAATGGCTTAAAAAACAAAAACTAATCAATACTAAAAATTAGGATCATCACCGACAGTCCCCTCTTTATCTCCTCTAGTTGGCACAAAACTTCACACTGCACCTGCAGACAGCCAAGCACACAGTTGCTCCCCTCACCACAAGTCGTGGTTTTATTCCGACATGCAATTCCCCAGAAAAGCTTCTTGTTTCTTCTTTAATTTCTAAATGACATAGTGGACATTGGTAGCAATCACAGACATCACTGGGAAAAGTAACCTGCACGACTGAGACACATTTTGTTAACAATATCAGTTATGAGGGCCTGAGTGAGTCACACCTGGTTCTACTGACTTTCACTATTCAAACTAGTGACCTGTCTGCAAACCCACTGTAATACCATCCAGCATATAATTCAGGGTAAATACTTATGCAGTAATTACAGTGCTGGCAGGCTACAGTGACTCAGTCATAGCGTTTTTAAATGGACCTCATCAGGACCCTATAACCACAGATCATTTCGTATTCACTAAACAGCGTGAACCCATTGAAACAGGAATGAGGAATTCACACACAGCAAATCCCTTCGTGCATATTAAAACTCCGTCCTGACAGAGTATCTGGCCATTACCATGCCTTGCAATGCCAATTTTCCAGGCAGCAGCTTAATGTTGCATCAAAAGATTAATATTTTCAAGGTCTTGGGAAGTCTAGCTTGTTTGCTACCTGTGAGGTTGCTATTGCTGACTCCAGCAGACCATTATTGATCAGGTTTGTGTTGTACGGGCCCAGGTGATTACTCTCAGACATACTGCAAAACAAAGGGTTCATAAACACAGCGTCTGGGACAGAGAGAGGCCAGCAGACCACAAATGCTCCTGGTAAGATAAGCTATGTAGAGAATACTGCATTTCTGTGGCTGGTTGACTCGGTGAGGCAGATGCTGCTCGTGTTGTAGCGCCGCATTGTCTCTCAAAGCGTTTCTGGCAATAAAATGAACAGACTCTTTTAGGGGGAAAAAAGAGATCCACATAGATTTAGAGTCTACAGTGTGGACAGGCTTATCGTCCAAAATACTTGTTTTTTATTTTACACATAATTTTTTCCCTTTACACACAGTCAAATATTCTTTAAATGTTCAATACCTTTGTTGGGTTTCAATTACAGGCTAATTGTTCTCTGACCTTTTTGTAACTTTTTCCTAAGTTTTTTGTTGCTAATGCACAACCATGTCCTGCAGTGGTACTTCTGAGAAAAAAAAACTCGTAAAATATGTATGTGGGGTAATCAGGTTGTTAGTTCTTAACTGTTGCAAATCTGCAACGTCTGCCTGGAGAGGGTTAACTCTGTTCCTACACCCTGCTTAAGCTGGCATGAAGTGTAACTAAACATGAAGCCACAGTGGCTTTATAATCATTTGTATGCAGCAACATTTCCAGGTCACACTATTTAAGTCTAAAAAGTGTGTTTTGTTTTTTTAACTCAAGGCCTGGACTTGTGTTTGTTGCATAAATAAGTTAACAGTTGGTGAATAAAAGCCTAAACCTGGCTTTGCTTTTGCTGAAGACACAAAACACATTTTTTATTTATTTTTTAATAGAAGATCCTTTATGGATGATTTTCTTCTCAGGTTTGAGTAACAACATATAGCAGTAATGAATATTAATATATTAGCTGCATGATGTTGCCAATTACTATGTTGGTAGGAAGATTGTAAGCAGCCTATTCACTTTGAATAAATCATCAAGGATAAGGAAGGGAGGACAGTAGCCAGTTTACAGAAGAGTCCTACCGTCAAGCTCCTCAACAGAGATGCTGGCCAACACATCGCTGTCACTGTCGGACAGCGAGCGGCTCAGGTAGTTCCCCTTGTAGAGCAGGCCTGCCGTTACATGGTGGAACGGCATCTTCTCCCTGAGAGACAATAGAAGAAATCATTTAGACAGCAGTGAGGGTAGAAAAGAGGAGCTGTACAGGAGTCTTCTCTCTTGGAGGATTAATTCCAAAAACAAACAAACCATTAAAAGCCCACCTTACACATTTCTAAAAACAGCAGCTTCTGTTTGTGACATTTCATGGTCCCCACAACATCACTGTAGAATTGACTTATTAGGGTTTCAAATTAGCCACAGAAAAAGAAAAAACTGAGAATTGATTTGCGAGCTGCGCAGGTTCCCTTTCAAACAAAACTTACAATTAAGTCAAGAAGAAAATAAGAAATAATCAGATTTTAAAGCGACAGTTTCGCTCATTTGTGACTCTGGCACTGCTAAAACAAATCCAATAGGCGCGGCATAAACATGCTTCATAAATGAAACAGAACTCATTCACTAAATGGAAAGTAACACAGCGTGTAGCTCGAGGTGAATGTGCTGAATTTATGTCTACGTTAGGTGCATATGAGCATGCCTGTGTGCAATGTAGGTGCAAATGAGTCTGAAGTAATTAATTATTCAATAAATTAAAGCTCAAGGGCACAGGGGGAAAGTAAAAGCACTGAGATCTTAGTGATAAGATCTCCGACAGGATTTCATCTAGATGAGCCCTTTGAGGAAATGCTTCTTTGACATAATGGAGGATTTTTAGAATGAACTGAATGATCTGCACCAAACTAAAGAATCACATTTTTCATTGTTTCATCTCCTTTACGGGTTAAGTTGACAGCAGAGCAGAGTTTCATACATCTCACAGTTATGAGAGCTTAGACAAAAATATTTAGAATACATCTAAATGTGAAAAGGGAAAAGATTTTACACTCTTAGGGTTACAGTAATTTTATGCCCTCAAAATCTGTTAGTTTATATTTAGAGGTTTTTATGACAAAGGCATGCTGCTCATTCTTCTTGCAAAACCAAAATAACAACAACCATAAGCCAGGGGTGATCTTTTCTTAGCCTTCACTGAAGGTTTTAGAGGAGTTTATAGTTATACATTAATATTGCCCTCTTTGTTTGTTTCTTTTATCTCGAAAGGTTTATTTTCCTACATCCTGCAACAACGATCAGCCATCTGTCGCCTCGCAGTTCACAACCGGCCTCTGCATCTTGCATGTTTGTCAGTTTAATAAGCATGCACATCAAGACGTCTGCAGCTCCGCCTATTAGGAGCAGCTTTTTCTTGCGCGTAATGTCAGGATTTTTCATTTCCTAATTCATCAATTATTCAGCCATTTCTCAGCTGTCATTTTGAATATTACAATCATCCCTCTTGTCCGCTCTTTCAACTTTATCGCTACGAGCCAACCCACATGATATCAGCTGATTTACACAGGTACTTTTCTGCATTTGTGTTGCCTGGGGAACTATTGATCAGAATGGCTACCATGTAAGGGCGACTTTCAATTCATATCAGAAATCAACACATGGCTTATTATGATAACAAGAATCATATTGAAAATATTTTGAAAGCAGACAATGGAGACACAAATTAATTAAAAGGCAGTTTGTGGTGCAAACTTTTGGTTTTGTAGGATGAAACAGCACTGTGTGTACTCTCAGGGTGGAGGGAAATTGTGGCTTCCATTGTGAGTTTTCTCACTTTCATTAGATTCTGCATTCAGCAGAAAAGCTCACACTAATCAAGACTAAGAATGAATGACATAATGACACTCAGCAGCAGAAATCCAATTCTTACTTTTTACATTCCTGGGATGGTTGTTGAGCATCTTAACAGGTAGTAAGAGTTTATGTGCAAGCTAGAATTATTAGTCTGTTGGATTGCTGGAATTTTAAACACCAGCAGTAATTAAATTGTTGAGTTGTTATTATTATTATTTTTTTTAAATCAGTCATCTGTGTACCTGATCTCACCAAAAACCCAGTTTAGTAGTTGTTTGGTTGAAAATGAATCACATGGTGACATTTTTTCCTTAAATTCCCTAAATCAAGCATGACCTTTAAGTTATACTAGGTTTAACCTGGTATGCTGCTGTGGCAGACATATTCAATTATTTCCACACATTCATAGAGTAAAGAATCATTTTAGAATACATAAATGAAGCATGATGTTAGTTCAAGCAGAGCACTGAAGTCAGTGGTATTAGCCATTTCAGATCTTCACACGTTTCAATCTGACACTTCCCGCTATCACTCTGCTGATTCAGTTATGCCCACACCACTCCATCACAATTCCTTCGATCTCTTCCTCATGTGCTATTCATGCTATCATTTGATTTGACTAAGATTTGTTAAATTAAATGCACACTGTAAAACACTTCCTGATAGGTTTGTAGAGGAATATACTGTCTTGTGTAAATACTGGCTACTTGCAGTCTTCCTACCACTGCACATATTTATGGTGTAATACAGTATTTTTAGTGACAGTGGAAATTAATGTAAATGTTAAAATTGAAATAGCTGACTGACATCTTACAGTTAATGGCACAAAATATTTATTCATGCCAAATATGTCCATTTACGTTTCAATTTCAAAATGTAAAGAAAAAAAACGACTATGAAATATAAAAATAAATATAGACTAATGTAATTACACATCAATACGGTACGGAGCCCCGCAAGGGACATGGGAGAAAAAAAAATTAAGACGGACTTTTGCGAGATCTCGCAAAACAAACTCGGGATCTTGCAAACGTTTTAGCCGCATTCTTCGGAGGCCGCCAGCTCAAAGCCGACTGGGAGGACGGTGTTCGACTGTAGTAGGTCTCGACCTCCCGTTAGCTTCGAGATGGTGCGTGTCAGACATCTCCGAAAACGTCGGAGCACTTTTTCAAATATGTGATCTTCTAATCCGAGCAGATATTTGACGTTTACACAGCTACATTTACGCCTCAAAATATTTTAAAAGTTTATTTTGTGACCCAGAAAGAGTAATATTACAACTAAGTAGCTGCCGCCATTGTTGGAATTCAACATTTGCGAGATGTCGCAAAACTTTTGCGAGATCCCGAGTTAGTTTTGCGAGATGTCGCAAAAGTTTATCGTAATTTTATTTTCTCCCATATCCCTTGCGGGGCTCCGTACATCAAGGCTATGGGACATTAAGAAAGGATAAGATTTAGATAACACTTTACTAAAATATCTCAAGGATATGGTGTTTAATAACGGAAAAGATAAAGTGTGAAATAATGTGCTGAGACCATGAAACACTGACCTTCAACCCCTTAAAAAGACAGTGTAGAACAGAGCGCTTCACAGTTTTCAGCATCATTAGATCTGATTAAATTGATCAAGGTCTCAGCTGAAGAAGCTAATTTGCCCTTCAGGAACAAAGCATGCAGTAATCACTTAAATCAGAAGTGATCTTCCCTTCATCTAATCCTTACTCTCTGCATGCTGTGATATATATATTAGATGAACGGGAAAAGGAGGCAAGATCATGGAATTTAATACTCAGATCGAGTGCCTGATAAAAGTGAACCACAGAAATCAGCAGATGTTCCTGAGGATTTTACTGAAATGGCACAGAATGACAAATTCTGTATATGTATTTGAAGATGGACGATTACAAACCGTTACAAACAACTGGTTTCACTCGTTTACTTATTTAAATCACCGATTGTTTTAGAAATATTACAACATGATCCGCTCGAATGTCATCACTGCGCTCGTTCTGACTGACAAAAAGCCTAAAATCCAGCTCACAATGACAAAGAATTAAGAAAAGCACCATATCCTCACACATTTAAGAGACCATCCATAAAGCAATTAATCCACTAATTGTTTCATTTTTACTAGAATGGATTAGAAGATATTTTGCCCAAAAGTACATTTTATGTAAATTCACAAAAGAACATGGCACTAAAAGCAGATGAAACCCGCCCTTTAGTTTTATAGGATAGTAACTCAAATTTTACAATAGGTTGAGGCCATTAGCTGATGCTGTTACACAAAGTGACTTTCAGTCTGTGAGGGAATGAGCTAGGAGTCAGAATCTGGCTCAAGGACAGTGTATGAATTGACTGAACACTATTGTTGATGTTCGCACTAGCTGCGATTAGACCTGTGGCATTTAATCATGGGCCGAGCGGTCACATCAAGAGTCTTGATTTTTTAAGAGGTTCTGTACTAAAGGTGACAGCTAAATATGACAGGTGAGAAGGAGTTGGTCACAGATAAAAGTCTGAAGTCTCTAATTTTTTTAGATCCTCAACTTTCATCCCAAAGATAAAAGTAATAAGATTAAAAGCTCAAAAAAAGAACACAGAACTGTTCTGCAATGTCTAACCACAAACCTTGACATTAAAACTTAACCACGAACATGATTTTAAAAACAGATCTTCCTCAGATGGATAAAAGTCCATGAATGTTTTTAACAGTCATGCTTTAAAAAAACAAAAAACAAAAAAAAGGCTGAAGTTGAGTATGAGCAAAGTGAAGCTCATGTTTCCTTTTTTCATGATTAAAGTTCCCACAGATGACTCATGGTAGATGGTTGTGTAAATACGGATGACAATCAGTAATATAATAAAGACATTTTAAAAGCCACTTTTTATTTGAAGGTGGCAACTCTAAGAAAATTAAATGCCATTTGGAGCATTCACAGCTTTGTTTTCAAAGCATTTTAATCACTTTAAATATTAGTATTACACATTAGCTGAAGGGAGAACAAACTATTAATGCACCAATTTAATACTCTTAAGACTTTCTAGTCCTGTAAAGACTGGGTCACTGCAAAAATGAACCCTATTACACCTGAGACATAAATAAAATCTCACTAACGTTGCATTCCTTACGGGGAAAGCATTACTTGTGCTGACACTTCAAGGATAATACAAAGGTGACATGACTAATCAAAACTGTTTGACCTCAAAGGAAGAAGCAGGAAGCTGCAATTATGCAGCTGCCATTAAAATGTCTTATGTCCTCAAATAACTGGCAGGAAGACATGACGAACTCATTCCACTGCAAACTGTCCATCAACTGGATGCCAAAGATTACAGTCACAAAAAATGTTGAACATGCACATCAAAAGCCAAAACAATCCCAAATGTTAAAAATTATAAACCACTAAATATTTCATTTTTATGGGCAGATACTCTCCAAATGCTCTTTTTTAATGTTTGTTTGAATATAATGGAATTGAGCTGTAATAAAAATACGTTCTTTCAATTCAATAATTTTCATACCATTTTAGCACTACAATTTAAGCACAATGGACTTCCATTTAAGGTGTATTCATGCTGTAACTGTATGTAAATGTCCAGAAACAGTCACTATCTCTCTGAACAAAAAATATATGATGTGATATAAATGATCAAACTGAGTTTCACCAATATACTGATGCTTTGCCTCATAACTATACAAACAACTCAGTCCCTTGAATCCCTCACCTCTCTTCTCCTATAAGAAATCACTAATTGACCCATGACCGCATCAAAAGTGCAAAAGCAGCCCGTCCTCATTTCTGAGGTTTCACGTTTGAAAAAAAGCAAAACCTGATGAAAGAGCACAGCCTTACTCAGAGCTTCCTGCATGACAAGGAGGCCAGATGGCAATTTCTTACATCAGACCCTGCAGCACAACAGCCAACAGCAATGGGCCAATACAGAGCGGGACACGAGGAGAACAATGTGTACCAACAGCAGCCGCTCCAGCCACAAGATCAGCTTCGTAATGGACATAATACAGTGACAGCTTTGTGTAAAAATACATTCTCCATCAAAGATGTAACAGCAAAACAAAACCACCTGATGCGATGTCACAGACTGAAGTTTGGCTACACTGGCAGATTTCTTGAAAAGGTCCAACCACAGAAATAAATGCAGCAGAAACTTTGTGTGTAGTTAGATCATTTTTCATCACAGAGATTAAAATGAGAGCATAGTCTGTCAACTGGTCATAAAATAAATTGCCAATTAGAGAAATGACAGATGTTAAAATAAAAACAATGAAAAAAATAATAATTTCCAGACCAAACCAGAAGTTGGTCATTTCGGTTACAATGGTGTTTCTGTGGTGTGAGGCTCTTTGGTGCCATCTGATGACTCAGTTTGTGTAAACACATTGACCATAAGACGATATTATACAATACAGCGAATGCACAACACAGCTGCTAAAACAGACCTGAAAACAAAGTAATCCCTTCTCAAAAGTCATGGTGACACTTATTTAATTGCCTGTTGCTTTTGATCATTCAACTTTATCTATTCGAATGGTGTGCAAGGTGACAAGTCACAACAGGCAATGAAACAAATTTCTGTTGAAATCATAACGTGAAAAACATTTCCATTTGTCAATGAAATATGGACTTTTTGTGAAATTAAATTATGGCTCTATGACTTCCAGTGCCATCGACTGGGCAGCAAAGGCACACAAGGGGTTTAAACATTGGCCAAGTGAGTGCAAAGCCAATTCATCAAACCATCACTACAAAGCTGAATTCAATCTCCAAACTGAGAAAAGAAAAGACGGGAGTGTTCCACAGAAGTGCCACCTCTCTGCACATATTATCAGCTGCTCCCTGCAGCAACAGACCATTTCTCTGTTTCTCCCATATGATGATTCTTACCCACACTGGTGGCTGAGATTGTACTCTGTAGGATACTGCAGCACAACAGGCTCTCTTGCCGGACTCTCCACCACGTCCACTTTCCCATCATCCCTCAGGTATGGGTTCCCCGGCAAGTCTCCATTTACCTCCGCATGTGTCTCTGGCGATGGCATGCTGGAGGGCTCCACCATCTGAGGATCCGGCTCTGTGACCTCCTCCTCCATCAGTCTTTTATATGCAGTGCCTCCAGCAGCAGCACAGTGCCTGTCCACAAACCACTGAACCCGGCTGCCTCCACAGTTTGGGTTTGTCCCAGAGCAGCAGCATCAGTTCCCTGAAATCCGTTGTTAATATTTGAGCAGTGAGAGCAGCAGGTACGGTAGCTCCTCTCACACTCCACTCTTGGCTTCTTACTCACTCCCGCCGTCCCTCCCTCTCCTGTCTGTCTCCCTCGTTCTCGTTCCCCCCCTCCCTCCTTACTCGCTCGCTCACTCTACAGCGCAAACATTCCTCCACATGGGGAAATGGAGTGAGGGCTCATTAGTGAGTCCCGATGACAGACTCAGCTCTGCTTGCCTGCCTGCGGCTGTACTGGCAAAGTACACACGGAGAAGCTACAGAGAGGGAGAAAGGGCGAGGCGAAAAGAAAGGGAGAGATACAGAGGAAGAAAAAGAAAATAAAGACACGTGAATTATTAGAGATTAATTAGAGACGAAAAAAGACGAAAAACAGGGAAATTGAAAGAAAAATGATAGGTAACGTGAAAAAGGCTGAAAGGGTGTTTTTGTACAGACGGTCCCAATAACCCAGTGGGTTTTGCTTACAGTGCGCTCTGCAGGTCTACACGGGGACCTGCTGGGAGAAACCACAGAGAGCGGAACATGTTGGGAGAGTCTTATAAGAGCGTGCGCCACCGTGTGGAGCAGGAGTGCGCGCTGGACGCCTCGCAACAGGAGGATGGGGATGGTGGAAGGGGGGCGGCGTCCCGGCAGGGGGTCCACAGTGAGAAGTCCTTCCTCACATCGACCCAAGATACATACAAGACAGACACTTTCCGCGCTTTCTTGTCATCAGTGTGATAGAAATGACATTTTCCAACAGCTACCATCATCACTAACAGCATCCACCCTCTCATTTAAACACCTTCAGCTCAGATCTTATGCTGTTTGAGTCAAAGCTCACATGCGTCTCAGAAACACCTACTTCAGTCGAAAATATATCTCAACCCGATTTTGCTTAAGCTAAACCACATTCATGTTTTTGTTTTTTTAAGGAACAATGTGCTAGACTTTATTAGACTGAAATCTTGCGCAAATGTCAGTGCATAGAAGGGAAAACGAAGTATCATGCGGACTTATGTTCAAGCCTATTTTTCACCCAGTCTCCACAGTGTCTGCATAGGCACAAAAAACTGCAGCGAAAATCACCCGCAGATTCTTACGAGTGGACATCCGCTGGTTCTGACGGGGCCAAACAACAACAGGTGTGGGGCTGAGCGCAGCACTTGCGTGATTAAATGTGGACAAAGAAAAAAAATCCCCATTTTCCAATGATACGCTGCAGCCAATTCATTGCCCAGTGAAGATATTTTATACCCTGAATTCCACTGCTTACCTCTGAGGCTGTTAGATGTCTGAAGGTGAGCTGTCAAATCCGTTAATCGATGCTCGCAGTAGGCTCCAGTTTAGAGACTTGGGGTGGACTCCTCAATCAGCCGTGTCGATCGATCCTGACGACGGTGATCCTGTTGATTGCTTTCTTATTAGTTAGTTATTCCTTTGTTTTGACAGTGCAGCGTGGCCATGCTACACCGGCAGGGCAGCGTGTGTTTTAATAGCTTCTGAAGTCCAGCAGCAGTTGGACACATCTATTCGAGTTGCACCTTTTTGCCAAACTCTCATCAGCATTTAAAATATTTTATCATCTAGCTGTAGCCCCTAATACTCACAGAGACTGCGGAATCTAATAAAAAAAAAAAATCACTGCCCTGGGTCTGTTGTTTCAAACTCACAATCCAAGGAGTGAAGATCCACACACACAAGTGCCGAGCGTCAGTACGATTGATGAGAGCAGCCCAGTGCCCAACAGAGACGCTTCAATCCAAACCAATACGCAACCGAGCAGGAAAGCAGCGGATTGGCTGTTTTTACTTGTTTGCTTATATCGTGGTCTATCGTCTCATTTTCAAGCGGAGGAAACACCTGCACCGTTTTGAAAACACCTAACCGGACACATTTCTTCTGGTTACCCCGCCTCTTCTCCGAATTTCAGACGTGACATCGTGCCAAACCAGCCAAAATAAGTTTGTGTGTTAGGATTATTTCAAATTAATTTACTGCCAGCAACAGAAAACATATTTCCTAATACATTCTGTTTCCAATACAATACAACAATTTCTCTTCCCTGCTCCAATATTCATGTATTTGCTCCTCAGAGAGCTTAGTTTTTACAGGTTTTTCACCAACGCTCAGTCATCATTTCTGCCCTGCTTCACCAAACAAAGCCTTAATCACACATTCTCTCTCCACTTCAGACTGCTGAACAATGGCTTATGTTTACCAGAACCCAAAACAAGACTGATGACTAAAAACGGCAACAAACTCTCTGATGAATGACTGAATATATCAGAAAGGCTTGCAGTGACATTCTGCAGGTGCAGTGTGTTCTTTTGAACAACATGTCTCCTTAAGAAAAAGAGAAATTTATAATGAATGAAGTTCAGAACTGAGCAAAGACATGCATTTACAGAATGAAGTTATCCTGTATAGGAGTAGAAGTAGAAGAAGAAGAAATCTATAGCTGAAAGCTGCTGCTAAAAATAACGTTACTATCCTGATATGTCGCCCAAACAAAAAGCTAAAGCAATTCTGATTATTAGTGCACTGCCAGACAGTCATCTACCATACAGTATAATATGATGTGAAGAAAGAAAGACCCCTAAAAAGCCCATAAGAAAAGAAATGGATGTATTTACTTCCCATTGTGTCATTATTAGTCTTTTTTTTATGATGTGTCTCATTAACTAAAAGGCTTCCCAGATTTTTTCCACCCCTCTGTTTATCACTACCACCACCACATTCCCAAATTTCTTCTTTTTCACTGCACGCTATTAAATGTCCATATTTGGTGCACTGATCATGTATATGATATATTGCCTTAAGGATATTAAGGCCAGCATTTCAGCAACCGGAGGCCCCAGCTTTGTTGCAATACAGTACGTGAAATGCTTTTTTGATGATTATTTGCAGCCTCTATGCATACAAATACAAAATTTTAACCAAATGTAATTTTACCTTGACATTTTTTTCAGTTCTGAGGCAGTGTTTATATACAGAAAGACTATAACAATGGGAACTTATCTCCAAACGAGTCGCTAAAGTAATTTAAAGAAGCTGACCAGTAATGAAAATAATACGTGGTTTTCTGTTCAATAATGATTAGAAGTCAGCGGCTGTTTTCTGCTGAAGGCTACGAGGCTGACGGCAGAGCTCTTTCCACACACCCACTCACTTTCTTTATTCCTATTCCTGTCAGTTTAATCAAATGAATGCCTATGTCTAACAGAGTATTGTATGTTTAATAGTGGTATTCTAGATTCAGGGTAATGTGCCCACTAGGAATGCCAAAGGACAAAAAAGGTCCTGCCAAAAGTGCCACCCACGTTTATACTGTCAGGGTTGCAACAATTATTTTTCACATTTTAGGCATTTGGAAGGAGTCACCCGGTCTGACTTGGAGTGAGTCAGCAGGCAGACAATTTGGTTACAGTGTAGTCTGAGAAACGCTGGATGTACTGCATATTGACTAATAACAGTTTTCTCCAATAAACATGAAATTCCTTTTTATCAAGTGAGCACAAAACCCCGTGCATTGCAAAGCTGCCACGCACTGCATGGGGTTATTAGAAGCAAGTGTACATGTGACTCTTGTTCAAGAAGGTCAAGGCAAAAACAAAGGTTTTATACACAGTCCATGATCTGTTACAGACTATCAAGAAACTACTTGTGAATATAAAAGATGGATGAGATCAACACATCTGTTAGTGAATCCTGTTTTCATGTCTTACGTTGAGTGGTTTCAATGTTGCCATATTGGTGTTTTGAATCCAGATGTGATGAGGGAGGAGCAATGTGAGGGACAGTGCTTGTTTTTAGGGTCACAGCTTGTCAGTAACACAGTATACCTGCCATGACTATAATGAGGACCAGAATTTATAAAATTAATGTCTCATTATGTTCAGTAATGTTTCCTCAACACATATCTACTGTGTTGCTGCTCTGGACTCTAGACATCAGCAACAGGCAGAAATGTTTTTATGAAATAGTTCATTTTTTTTTTTTTTTACAGTGTCCTGTACATTGCAATCAGAGTAGAGAAATCACCCTGATCCAGCTGATTGTGAGTTCCGGTGAGGTCTATTATTTACCTGCAGATTGACCCTCATGCTGTTAGAAGTGCATACATAAATACTCTTTGGTAGGAACAGCCTGTAACTCCGTAGCTGCTTAAATACACTGTGACACCAGCATTAGAGGGTTACTGTTTGGATTTACGTGGATGTTGTGACAAAAATATATTCCATTGATTAAAAGGAGCTTATAGGATGGGAGTTATGCTGGTTCTGTGAATGTAAAAACAACAAGAGAAGACAAACAACTAATCCAACTCAAGATTATCTTTTGTTTGTCTTATAACTAATTGAAAAGGAGCTTCTCATTGAGGCTGTGCTATAAAGAAACCCCTATAATAGGTAAACAAGTAAGCTTGGTAGGTCATTAACCAAGCAATTTAGAGGAAGTATGTTTGAATAAATTGCAGTCTTAGCAGTTTTTTTCAGCTCTGGGCTTAGGATACACCTCAAGCAGGCAGCGTTGAAAGCTATTTTGATATTAGCTTTTCTGCACACACACATCCGAACATGCACATACAGCTACCATGCATCACGAAACCAATCTGTGCTTAGTTCAGCCAAAGAAAGCTCATCACCATGAGGTGTGTGTATGTGCATGTGTCAGTGGGACAGCATTTCTGAGCCTGTGTGTGTGTGTGTGTGTGTGTGTGTGTGTGTGTGTGTTCTTGATGGAATGAGTCACAATGTCTCTGGTTTTGCTGTGGCTTCATGTAACTTTTCAAAATGGAATCTAATGCGTCAATTCATCTGCTCTGGATTTGCTGAAACAAAATTAAAGTCCTCAACGATGAGGCTTGACAGCAGCTGAAGACCACAAAGCTTCTCCCTGCTGCTTATCTCTGTAGGGGACAAAGAGGAGGACTGTCTTTTTAGAACTATGTGAATACTAAATGGCTATTGTCAGAGGCATGATTCGGAATATCTCATTCATTCCATTATGATTCGGTGAAATGGGAGCTTACCATCCATGTCTTTAAAGCAATGGTATGAGCTCTGGTTTAAAACCAAACTGAAATAACCAACGCTAATAACAATCCTTATGAATATGATTTTGGACTTCAGCACTAGGGAAAAATAGAGTTTGATCAACAGTATTTCTGTGACAATAATGTTATGACACGGTGGCAAAAAGACTTTCTCTGAATGTATTGGCAAAAGGCAGAGAACACCTAGAACAAGTTGCTGCTCCATCACACACAAGCAGTCCAACACATTCACACTGAGATTCACACTTCTGGCAGTTTAGAGCCTTTAGTGTCACTTTCCTCCCACAGTTCAAAGACAGGACCTGTTAACTAGCAGCTTTTCAAATTGCCTGCTTTCCAATTGATGCCGTGAGGACAAATAATAGTACAAATAAATCTGATTAAGTAAATGCAAAAATACACCCTGGCGATTTTTATAATTCAGCAAGAGTTTAGATATTTTATTTATTTATTTTTCTGGGGAAAAAACCTTTCAGTTCAAGTTCAAGTCCTGTCTGAGGAACATAGTGCAGTCAGTTCACGGTTACCATGGTTTAGCCTGTTATTGACAGAAGGAGCTGTGGCTAAATATAATTGAGCAAGTCTCTTCTTCTGCACGGAGGTCAGATCCATGGCTTCTGAAAAATAAAAAACCATCACGCTGGGTGGTCAGGTATCTGGAGAGCAGACGAAATACAAATTTCAAAGCTGTGCTGTTGTCATGGATCAAGTGAGAGACAAGGTTATTCTAGTTAAAATATATGTGAACAAATATTGTAGTTAACTAAGATTTAAAAAGAAAGAAAGAAAGCTTCTAAGAAAACGATGAAAAATCAACTAAAATTACTTTTAACTTGGAAAACTAACCAAAACAAAACAGAGGAAATATTCTTAGTTTTAGTATTTGTTAGTTTAGTTATTTTTTAACTCAGATTTTTAAACAATAAGAATTAAACTAAAACCAGAAAACTTATTCTGGAAACTAAATGAAACTAAACTGATTTAAGAACAAAAGAATACTAACCCCAGTGAGAGACGGTTCTGATTTAAGGCAAATGTCCTGCTTTAACAGACATATTTTAAAATAGCTCCACAATTGTTTACATTACATTAATATTTTTCACATTAAACTGATTCACTTACTCAACATCAGCTTCTTAATCACCAAAAACTGCAGTGAACAGGCTGGAGTTACACATCACAGCAGCCTGTCTGTAAATGTGCCAAAATAACCTTATTGGATATGAATCATGAATGAAGGAGAACTGATCTAAAGAGAGGTGATTTAAAAAGGAGAGCATTTCATATGGTAATCTTCAGTTGGTGGTTACAGTATAAGAATATTTTAGAAAGATTTCTGTCCTAGAAATCTGTGTCTCTCTGTCTAAAATTTTCAGGGATATTTTGTTGCATTTTTGTTGGTAAAAGTTGCATTTGCATGTTTTCATTAAAATAGAATTATTTTCAGAGTTTGACAAAACTTCGTGCAAGTACTTCCAGAAAGTTACTACAGTACCAACACTTCGGGGGGCGGGGTGAAACCGCTGTGAGACCTTGCCCCATCCTATCATGTGACCTACTGAGGTCACCTGAGTCATCAAGGTGCGAGTTGGGTTTGAAGCACCTGGGATGGGATTTTAAGACTGCATTGTAGTTGGCTGATAGATGGAGATGTAAGCCGACACCTCTATTCAATGATTATTCACAGCAGACATGCATAGCCTCCTTTGCTCCTCTTTCAAACCATCTGTCTTCTCACATGGCACATCATGGCACATTAAGGGCAAGCACAATGGTGCAGTGGCCTCCCATTAAAAAGGTCCTGGGTTTGAATCTACCCGCCAGCTGGAGGGCCTCTGTCCAAGGCATGCATGGGGTTAGTCCTTACTTGTGATTCTGAACTGGCCATAGGTGTGAGTGGTTGCTTATCGCTTAGCTTTTGTCTTATGACAGCTGGGAGAGGGTGTCAACTCCCCTTCCTGACCCTGAACTGGTTAAGCAGAAGAAGATGGATGGATGCTCCCTGATGGATGGAGCAAGTATCACAGGTCTTTATTTCAGTCACCTTGTGCAACCCAGACTTGTTGTCTGCTAACCTGCCTCTCATCCATTCATCAGTCAAACTGAGCAGCAGATAGCGAACCACAGGACATAAAGGTTACAGAATAATGTGCTCTAAACCCACCAATAGGCTCGCTGAGACGACACACAGTCTCCATGAGACAGAAACATATAAATAGCATATGACAACCTTTTTGAAATCCAGACTGTTACTGTGTCTCTCTTTCTCTCAATTTAAATGATAATATATTTAAAAGGAGATGTACTGAGAGCATTGTGTGCTCCCAGTACATGTACACTGACTCTTTGTTGCCACGTTGTTTATTCTAATGAGCATCCTTAAAGTCTTAATGCAAGATTTAGTGTACATACAGACACAGCCACCAACTGTAAGTGGATGAAAACAGGATAGAGCCAAGTCAATTATTCTTACATGAAATTGTGCTACATATGCTTCCTGGACATAGAACATTGAATGAACTATCTCTGGCTTTCTGGCTGAGATTGCAATTTAGCATATTTTTATGATGTGCACCAGTTCGTAGAAACTTTCTTACAGTGCCTTCAACTACAACAGCATCCTAACTTAATACATAACCATTTAAGTCACTTTATAAAATGAAGAAGGTTTTGATGCTCAGAGAAGGAAGTTCAACTCTTTACAAATTGGATTTGCTTTTGATAGGATCTTGGAAACTTATTCTTCAGATCTAATCTACTCTGGAGCAGATTAGTTTAAGATAAAGGATCTATACATATAAAACAAAAACCTAATAACCAATAAAGCCTTGCACTGGAAGTCAGTCTGTGTTATGTTTTTAGATGTGCTTATTTTTTGCTCTCAGACAGTTTAACACTGATAAAGTTAAAGCTGAAAGAATATCTAAGAATAAGTTTTACATAACATAGGAATTTCTTCATTGAACCAATTCATTAATTCAATGAAATACAGAAGTAATTATAGGCGTCATTATGGCACCTCGGTGATGGGCAGTGAAGTTTGCTAAATGAGACGATCTCTTTTTCCTTAGATTGCCTTTTTTGGATTTAATTTTAGATTGATTTTTTTTAATGTAGAGCTTTTCTATTATTTGTGGCCACTCAAAAGTCTTGAAGTGCACCCATTAATACAGTGCTTTTCATACAGAGCTTTTACATGTGCACAGTCCCTCTTTCTGCTCTGCTCTCCTCCGCTTTAGCTCTAGGAGCTGTGTTGCTTTCAGACTGCATTATCAGCTTCATATTTTTCTAATATTATAGTTTCCTTCTTGTTTTTATGTTACTCTGTGGATTGGGCCTGCCCATGTTTGTGACTGATCATACTCACGGGTAAATTGATAGATTGATTAGATTGATAGATTGGTAGATTATAGATTCCGTGTTATGTTAATGAGGTAACAAGTGGTAACCTCTGGAGCTGAAAAATGAAGCCAAGGCTTAAATGACGCGGTTCCTTTCATGGGACTTGAGGCTGGCTCCAAAAAATAAACAATCCTCATAGACTATCACATGAAAATAACAAACTTTACAGCAGAGAAGTTCATAACGTCTGCATATGTTTACATACTGGAGTGAGGGGATTGCTGTCTTAAGTGACAGGTGTGCTGACATGGGTAGTAGTATGAAATTTTGTTGAATGAAATTCTAGTATTTTATTATTTTGTTACCATCCATCCTCTTCTGCTTATCTAATTCAGGGTCACAGGGAGACTGGAGCCTATCCCAGCTGCCACGGCGTGAGAGCTGATAGGTGCCTCTTGGGTTGGTACAGTATATGAATGAAGGTGACTCATGTGACTCTTATATTACAGTAGGTGAAGCCAGAAAAGGGAGATATAGCCTGGTCATTTTGTACTTTCTTCATACTTAATTTTGTGAAATTAGGTATTTTGACTTGGATACAAGTTATTTTGCAGGTCAACATTAATGGTGCTCAAGAAAGCAAAAAAGAAAGTAAAGAAGTTTAACCTTCAGCTTGATTTTGCTAATTGCTTTTGATGGTGTCAAATGTTTGCATGGACGTTTCCCCTTTTATTCACCGAGTTGTGAAACAGACCATATGACAGCTGAGCCTGAGGAAAGAAACAATGATCCAGGACACACAGCAGGCAATTAGCACCTATCTCTCCTAATCAGTCTGCGCCCTGCATGCATTTCAGCACTCATTATTGAGACAGATTTTCTATGATTCATCGCATTGCTGTGTGATTTACCACCACTCAGCAGTCAGGCGAGAATTCATTACACCATTAGAATGCAAATCCTCCTTTGAAAATAAAGCATCAATATGCGAGGTGATGCTTTCATTAGACGGTCATTTGGTTAATTGAGTCACTTTGTTTTAAGAGGGAATTAGCATATGAGCTAAATCAAGGTCGTTCGCCCCACCTGTCTCATACAGACACGACACGCTACAACCAACCAATACAGCATCCCAATACTTCTGGGGGCAAATATCAGTTTTTAAGCAGTTGCATCTTTGAGTAACGCACTATGACGACCCAGATGATAAATGAGTGAGCAAAGTTAATTTAGTCAACCAATAGGAGGTCAGGTGTATGTGTTGATAGAGCATTTGTGGGCTTGTACTAACAGTTGAGCTTCACTGCTGCTTCAAGTGATGTGACAAATGAATTTGAGTGCACGAGAAAGAAGCTGGAGCAGAACGATTCCCATCACACATTCTCGGGGTGTGATTTGTGCTCTCCTGCCACATTTGAACCACAGCAATCTGAACATGTAACATAAGAACTGAAGGAAAATGCATTAGCTTGTAATAAAGCATTATAATACCAGATATGGGTCCCTGTTTCAGTTGTGTGAGGCTTTTATTTTTTTCAGCAGTTTCCTCTTTGGCAGCAGGCATCCTAACATTTGGCTCCTGCTCCCTTGAAATCTGTTGATTTGACAGAGTGCCGATACACTCGTCCCTGCACGTCTGAATTCATTTATGTACAGACAGACAAGCAAAGCAGTCACAGAAGCTTCTGAATGTACAGGTACTATAGATATAAACACAGCTGGGTGTAAGCAGGCTTATAGGTCAGCCTTTTCAGACATTTTAGACCAAAGATGAACAATGAGCATGTCATTATTCAAAGCACAATACACCAAAGAAAGTATTCAGTAGAGTACACTATGTATATTTATTCTTTTTTTCATTTCTTGTCACAGCCCCACTAGAAAATCCCCCACAAAATAATATTTAAAATAAGCCTCAGTTCACTCACATGACTCTGTTAACACTAATGCTGACATTCACATTACTAAAAAGATTAGTTTTGTTATATAATATTGTCATAAATCATGAGGAGACATATCTAAATCTACTGTCAGCAGGCAACTTAAAAGTGCGAAGGGTCACCTGACAACAGGAAGTCAAAGATTTGACTTACCACAATCCAGGAGCAGGTTTTTGAGACAGGTAAACCAACTAGGACTGATGGTCTGTTGCACATGGACACAGACTGGATTAACTCAGGAACAGGAAGCTGCTTATAGCCCAGGTTCTTTGGACATCTGGCCCAAACAGGAAACACACAGATGCACAGTTATAAACATTATCTGCATATACATACAAGTCTACACGCTGCCCACAAACGCTGAAGACGAAGAAGGGGCACTGAGTAATGGTTTGAAACAGGCTGTGAAAACTCGCCAGTGAGGCAAACAGACTTTTTTCTCTTCTGAAAACACGCAATCATGTCCTCCAACACATTTACCAGTCATCTGCAAATACCATTATCACTTTCACATTCCCATGAGGTCTGGGCACATTAGTATAAAGGATGCTTCTAGACACACCCTTAAAAATTCCACCTTTATAAATACACAGTTTACTCCCAGGTTACAGTGCTGAGTGGATGCTGAAAGCAGAATGATCCATGGACTTGAAGACAAAGTGTTTACAGCCTCACAATCAGAAGCTACCTGTGAGCTTGTACACACTGGCAGCAGCTTTAAATGGATGTCCCTCTGGGACATAAACAGGAGAAAAAAATGAACACCTAAAACAATTTTTAACCATGGCTGTAAAGGAGATGATTCATTGACAAATCCCCATAATGACCCTTGCTCGTACTCTTTTGGGCTCCAAAGAGACAGTGGACTCCACACCTACCTGGAAAATAATTAAAAGTGATTTCCTACTTGCCAAAAATAATATCCCTTGGTAGCCCCTGCTTTAAAATGGCACTTTACATCTGAACCTAACAAAGCATTTTGGATGAAATAAGTTGTGATGGCTGCAGTTACAGCCACACAGTGTTAATAGCCACCAAATATTAGAGGCTTACACATAACACTACACTCACATTTTTCTTTCTTTAAATATAGGATTTAATTTACAGGATAATAAATAACTAGTTTTGGTTTAGAATTAATTTACATATTCACATAATACTGCATTCTAAAATAAGTGCGCACATTTTAGTTTAGACTGTTATGTATGATTTAATCTTTGTTTTCTGAGTGACCTCAGTTGCAGCTGCTCCAGTCCTTTGATTGATGAGCCAAGAGGTGGAAAAGGGGAGGAGCAAGCCTATATGGAGACCAGCAAATTGGCACATACCATAACTCTGGATCAGGAGGGGAATTGGAAATTGTTATGCTAGTTTCAGTTAGGTTGTTTGTGTTCTACCCCTTTTTTGTGTTTTTGTGTGCTGATCAGCGACTATTTAAATTTCCCCTTTGTTTACGTAGGTCAGTTTGTTTGAGTTGCTAGTATTGTTTGAGAGATCAGAGCAGAGATCATCCTCCATCAGTCCTCCTAGAGCACATGGACACGACTTCTCTCTCATTTAAAAATGCTTTCACATTATAACAACAATAACAGTAATAGTAATAATAACAACAATTTCTCCATGCAAAGAAATACTTTTATTCAGTTAGATTTATCCTTGTGTATATTGGAATGGCCTTCTCTGGAAACAGTCTTGAACCCAGAACTGTCACCTGCAACTGCAACAACAAAGTGCTTCACAGCATTACTGGATAAAACTCTTTTGGAGACATTTCAAAGTTACACTGACATTAAAGCTATTTGGTAAAAAGCACCCCTGAATCCAAAGTGACTTTGAGAGTGCACCAGTTTCCAGTCTTAATGGCAATAAGCATTGCAAGCACACAAGTGGGAACGTGTCAGTCATGGGGAAATTATTATTTTGAATCCATTATTCCACTGTGGACGTAACAACATGCTTTCATTATGTTCCTTTTGACATTAGACATTTGTTTTGCTTAATCACACAAACTCTTAAGATTTGGCAGGAGGCAGTGCTGGTTAAATGTGTTGCACAATAACACAATAAAAATAACGGCCATGTTCGGCGGATACATTTGCAGATTTAAGATTATGTAATGAATAAAAAACTAAAATACACCAGTCAAGCCATTAAGTGAAATGGGAATTTTTAGTATCTTGCCTATGGATATTTGGCATGCAGACCAAATATGCACCAAGGGATCGAACCACCAACCTTCTAATTATTAGATGACCTCTATCTGCTGAGCTATTCACTATTCACAAGGTTGTGAGTGAATCGATGATGAATAATCAATCAAATCCAACTGAAATTAGATGTTTTAATAATCACCTTCAAATGAACCTTTGCCTCAATACAGTCAGACTTACCTACTGCACATAACACTTCATCAACCCAATGATGCATCAGTATCACGTTCTTTCAATGGGAGCTCTGTCTTCAAGGAGGCAAATAACTTAACAACAAAAAATGTGCATATCCTGCTCTCTTATCATGAGTCCCCTGTGGAAAAGGAGCTATTACCAGTCATTACCAGTCACTTAAACCGCAGGCAGGCAGATTCCCACTCCTGACGTGTCTGAGATTTCACTATAAACTACAGAGACGGGTACAGTTAAACCAATAAAGCCAGAAATAACCGTAAATTTGCAATGTGCTCTCATGCTTTACATGCATTCGGATTAAAAGTCACGTATGGCATTTTTACCTCAACTTTGTGAAGGACAGTATATATCAATTACAAATTACTGGTGCTTATTAATGTTTTACAGCTATTTTTGATATGTGCCCCACTATTTAAAAAAGAAAAAAAAGGAACTGCTTCTTGTTGATTGCAAAATGAAAGAAAAAAAAATGCTATTATCTGTGGTAGAGCCATCCACCTACTCTTATATAGAAGTAGACAACCAGACAGCTTTCTTTTCTTTTGTCTGTGGTAATTGCAGACTGAAATAAAGATGAAGCCATGCAGCTCTACTTATTTAACCTTTCAGTTTACCCCACAATCTCCACACTCAAGAATCTCAACATTTCTCGCATCAGCAGGAACTATGAAGCCCTGCTTTCTTAGAAATAGCTAAATAGTGACTTTATGCCCGACCTGGCCATATATAATCTTAAAAACCTAACAATACTACAGCTCAAAGAATTTTCCAACTGCACGAAGACTCAGTTTACATAAATTACTCCACACCTTGTGGACTAAAAATGAGACACACAGTATTTTGAAAAGAACACAATTTCTGAACAGTTAAATGCCACCGTGAGTTTTATGTCCCTTGCTTCTAATTTATTGAAGCAATAGTTCCCCAGTCCCCAGATTTTGGACACTGGCTGCTTTTTGACTCATTTTCAATCCAGTCCCTTTTTGTTTTTTTGCTTGTTTGTTAAGCCACTTCACACTTATCTATGAATCATTCAAGCATAAAAAAGCCAATAAACTCAAGGGACAAATTAGTTTTGTGTCTACACATAACAAAAAAAAAAAAAAAAAAAAAAAAAAAATGAAAGTCCCCAAAAATACATAGCATTTTCTCTCTCTATTTATTAATATAAAGAAATGAAGGATGGCTTAATCCTTCATTTCCTTCACTTAATAATGCAAGTTTTCTGTAGAGGGTAGAGGATAATGTGTTTGTAAAAATGCCTAACTCACCACTACCATCACCTTTAATATTTTTATTTCTGAAGTGCCAAAGTTACATGTAGAAATTTAAAAAAGGGGCTGCTGTATGTCTGAATCACTTTTGTTCGGTTAGTGCTCTCCTTGTGGCCTCTAAGTGCAGCCTAGAAAACTTTTTCCACAATCATTCCTTTGTTAAAATGTCAACTTCTCAGTACTGGCCTCTAAGTGCAGCCTAGAAAACTTTTGCCACAATCATTCCTTTGTTAAAATGTCAACTTCTCAGTACTGCTGCAAGTAAAAAGTCAACAAAAAACTGCGAGAAGTACAGTAAGTTATTGTTATTTGCTTTAAGATCTCGTTGAACTGTATGAAATTCACGAGTGAGAAAGAACTTTATTGCAAAGACATTTATTACAGTGATACATTAACACACCACCACATCAGAGACCTGAGAAAACAAACCAAATTCATGTGATTCTGTAGATTTTCATCCATGTAAGAAAAGTTTTTTACATATGGACTGAATAACAAACTAGTAGAGGTTCTGCATTGTTCTGACATGACAAACATTTGATGGTACATATGAATTTAACCAGCAAAAAGCAGCATTACAGTACCAATCCAATCTAAACTTGAACCTTAATCTGGTTCATCTTTGTACCCAGTGTTGTTTAAATTAAGCTATGACCTGTTATAGACTAAGATTCTGAGTTTTTGATGTAAAACAGTAAGAGAAGCATGCCTGCTTTATCATATTAAACATTTCTTAGTTTAGCTCAAATGATCAAACACAAAATGTTGACTTTTTTATGACTGCGGTACTGAAATACTTCAAACACATGATTTTGTTTTTAATAAAACAGCCACATCATATGTTTGAAACGCTACATATTTTCTATCATCCAGATACGAAGTGCTGAAACCAGTCAAAGGTGACAATGCGAGAAAACAGAGAATGCAATGCATTGGAAGAAAACTGGAAAAAAAGAGAGCATCAAGAAGCATGTGCTGTAAAAAGACTCTCCCATGGAGGTGCAGCCTTGATGCACTTCTCTCACTGCTCAACTCTTTTCCTTCTAAATAAAAACAACCACAGTCCTAATGAGTAGGAGGAAGAGCAAAGGTGCCCGGGAAAGATGCGGTGCTCCCAAGGACAACATAAGGAGAAATATAGGCACTACTCCTTATGTGCTAATCTTGTCCTGTGCTGTGCAGTTGCATCACTAAAACCTAGATTTAAAAGCTTTAGAAATGAAGATAAGATCGTGCGAAAAACCCGTCAATGGCTTCAACAAAGTAAAATATTGCCACTGCCTTATTACAAGGATCAATGCCATTCATATTTATAATAATAATTTCAAAAAGTGGGGTATTTTAAAGATCTAGGCACATCTATGAAGAAAAAGAAGCAATAACCTGATGTTCCGGCAAATTCCTAGAAAACAGGAGTGAGTAAATTTCTTCTGGTCCATGGCTGATTTTAGAGGTTATGTCAAAAGAAATGAAATATAAGAAAAATTAAACCAGGGAGTCCACATGACAAGGAAGGCAGCTGTGGACATACAGACACACAAATAACTCTGAAGCTCCAAGAGGATAGCAATAAAAACAACAAACCCTTAATTTTCCATTTTTTATTTAAGTATTGGCGCTCACTATAGCAACTCTACCTCTGTCTGGTTTCTCTCGCTCGCTCATCCATCTATCAGCATCCTGAGATGTCTTTGCTTTTGTTGCGTCGTTGGAAACGTGTCTCAGCAGGGTCGAAACCTTGTTCTTGGGCTCCAAACAGAGCCCAGCTGGGAGTCTTGGCTACGTAGTCCAAGGCAGAGAAAGTCTGCTGTCCTCCACTCTCATCATAAGCTTGGATCAGTTCCTGAAAGCGTTCGTAGTCGATCCATGTCCACCACTCGCCATCCATCTTGAACTAAAACCACAGAAACAAAAAGACAGAAACAAGGTTGCAGATGAGCAACAAGCAGTAATCCAAGTAGAGTTTAGGGATCTGTGCTTTTGCAAATCTTTTGCTAAGCCTGTTTGCAATTCAACACTAATTTAAGGAGACGGCCACCTGACACCATGTCCACTGATGTCAGCCGTTTCCGTATCAGAAAATAATATCACCCATCAAATTTCATGCATCTGTCATTTCATGAAAGTAAAACAAGAGATGCACACATTTCATTTCTACAGGATATTTCACTGGAACTGAAGCAAAGCAGAAAGCAAAGGCTCTCAGCAAATTACCACACAAACACATAAGTGTTGTGTGCTGTAAATTCAACCATAAATAATTCACAGGTGTGAAAGATGAACATTAATTAAAGAGCTTCTTCCTCCACATTCACCACTGGCTAGAAGTTGAGCCTTTCTTTAAATGGTGTGGGATTCATCAACTCCACCACTTCCCTTCCAATCCCATCACTTGTTTTATCAATCACTGCTTCCTTCTTCATCACCCAATTTGCCATCCATCTCACTAAAGAGAAAAAAAGAGCAGAGATAAATGGGCAGCGGAGCGTGGAGAAAGAATATGTGTGTGTGTGTGTGTGTGTTTATTGAGTGGGGCACACAAACTACCCGGGAAAGAGAGAACAGCTTGTGTGTTTGACAGTGAGGGAAGAGCCTCCATCATCATTCGCTAAGCCTGCCTGTTTTCCCTGACGAGCACAGTGGGTGAAGAGCGTGACCTCTACTTTCCCAGCATGCACCAGTGCTCTCTAGTTGATACAATACGATGTTTTCCTTGTTATCAGCAAAGGTGGGAAAGACTGAAAAGAAACAGGGGGCAGGCAAAGAAGCAAGCGTGTGTTATATAAACCAAACTTCTCTGAAGTTTGATGCTATTTATAGCTAACTCTACAGCAAAGCTTGAATTTCAAAGTGGTCCCTGAAGACTTGGAAGTTTTCTATAAGCTGTAACTGGATGCAAAATGTCACCATGTTGTCACTGGGGACAAACATTGTGCTTTTAGCATTTAAAATTTGTTTCAGGTTCACTGCTGCTTTAGCCTGACCCCCCATGAGTGCACTTGGGCTCACCACTTTAAAATTTTCACGCACCAAACTGCTCCTACCACTTTATTCATAAACAAGTGGAAAAGAGAGTAACATCACATCACTGACTTTCTTCTAAAAAGAAAAAAATATAGCAACTTAATGAATTTCTTTTTTACTCATGAATGCTGATTTGCCCCTTTAAAGACTAATGATGCCTCACTGAGGGTAAATGGCTTTTGAACGTTAGCCTGTTGATGACCCAGTGCCTTCGTCGGTCATTAGAGAAAATCTCTTTGCCACTTCTAACGAAGCCCAAGAAGAGTCAAAATAATGGAACCATCACCTGTTGGGAGTTGATGTTTGTTGTAATGAGGAAGGACTATATTTGCTTAGCTGGCATGTCAGTAAACAATTACTGTCTCTGTGAGAGCAAAGCTGTGCCGTCTTAGAGGAGAACAGGCACCCAGCGGTTTTAACTAACTAAATGAGCTACTTTCATGTCAGAACATGTCACTGAGCTGTAGCTCTCAGCAACTGGATGGATGGAAGACCGCTCCAGCTTTTCTGTCTATAGATTATAATCAACTGGAGGTACAGTAAACTCGAAATAAGCACAGTGCTCTGAGTAGAGGGGAAAAAACAACTCTTCCAAGTTATGCTGGATTTACGTAGCTCTTTGGCTTTGCAGAGGGAGGTATTCAACCAGGAGAGGCACTTGTGTGCAGTCCTGTGTGTAGCCTGATAGAAGCCATGTAAATGTCAAACGCTAATATGTTAAAAAGTTATCTTGAACAGAAAGGAAACAGCAGACGTTAATCACAAAAAAGAAAAAGCCTTAACCCTCCACCCCACAATGATAAAAAAAAAGTATACATGAGATGCAGCGATAATAATTAGAGTGAACAATTTTACCACCTAACTACAAAGAAGTGCTTTGTCTATTAAGATTTAAGATTTGACGTTGTCGTGGGGCTAAAAGAGCAAAAACACCAGAAACAAACATAGCTCTTCATAGCACCTACAGGTTACCAATGCACTACCACGCTGAGTGCTTTGCACAGCCCGGTGCAAAAACAACCTTTCATAAAAGCAATCAAACGATAGCTTCAGGGCAGATAGTTAAAATATCTCACTCTGTGAGATGGATCACAGAAATGTCAAAAGACTACAGCACTGTCATTAAACTGGTAGAAAACTTGCAAAACCAAAGATAGAAATATTGAGGAGACATACTCTGCAATGTACCTGGCATAATTTGTATTAAAAGTAGACTCAAGATCTTTGAAAAATACATCTCTATGCAGGCACATGTAACACATACAGTAGCCCAGAAGGGACAAGGATGTTTTTGTTCCTACATTTATAATAAACGTTCAAACATTTGATGTAAGGTTTGACTTAATTTAGGCTTTGAAACAAAAACTAAACAAGTCTAGTGAAAGCACTGATGTGCAAGTCAGCTCGCCTTTCATAAAAACAAGGTTGGGTCTCAACTGTTTTTTCGTTGCACCGTGCTCTTAGAGAAATGAAACCGAGAAGGATGAAAGAAGACTGAAAATAACAGAGAAAAGTCGAGGGAAGGGAAAGAGAGAAGAGATAAAAGAGAAAAAAGGGTGGCAGGAAAAGTAAAACGATGGATGAGAGAGGCAGAGATTCAAAGAGAAAGAAATGCCCAGCTATGGGAGGATCCCAGCAGTTGAAAAGTAACTAATGATGATGATGTGTCAGTGCAAGGAGGATCTATTGCTAGTTGCTATAGAGAAATAGACACACTCATAATACACACACCCACAAAATGAGACTGATGTGCTTCCCTGTGATGCATATTAAATTCTGCTGTTATGTAAGTTGACATAAAACCTGAAGGAATTCATATTCTGATTTCTCTTCCTGCTGCACAAAGACATTCAAAACCCTGAAGACCTGTAAGCAAAACAGTCTCATTCACAAGAGGAACCTAAAAGTGAATTCAATTCCCAAAGTTGCTGGATTATTGATGAATGCCCAAAGACAGCAGTGTGCCAGCACGCACACATTGGTAAATATTTACACAGAAATAACTGGGAGGCATTCAGAGGTTCAAGTTTTCATTCAATTTAGATTTTCCTTTTATTTCTTTACTTTGGTCTATGTAGTTGCTCCAGTCACACTTTGGCATTGGCGCACCAATAGCGGTTTCTTTTCCTCTGCCTAAAACTATAAATGTTGATGAACTCATCTATAAAGTACCAACTGAAACAGTGTAAATTTCACTGAAATTTGTGTCACAGTCTTTGTCAGGGACCTTTATTTCCTGACCATAACTAGGACGATAACTAAATAAAAACTAATACACCAGGCCAAAAACTGATGAAATGCACTGACAATTTTGTTAAAAAATGAAAATGGGATGAAAATATTCTGGAGCAACCAGATCCAATCAGAACTAATTAACTTGTGTAAAAAGCAAAATGTCAACGTTTGGGTGGAAGAGAAGATTAGACATGCACATTTCACATTTGATGCCAGTAAAAGCATGACAAACTTTCAGACTTTACATTTTAGTCAACTAAATCAACTTTATATTTAGTCTACTACAGTCTTATATTTTGTCGACTAAAACGAAAAAAAAATCTCGATGTCTAAGTTGATGTTTTATTCAAAAGACTATAGTTAAAACTAAATCAAAATTTGCAGTCAAAATTAACACTGCTCTGAGCATGTGTTAACAGCTGAATCACATTTCAACTTACAGTTAACTGTTAAATAGCATAACAAAAAACTGCATTATGTTTTCATGAGAAATTACAAAGCTTAAAGTAGCAAAAGGAAACATTTCACTCTGACTTCAGGGCACTTTTGGAGAGCACTGTAGAGATATATCTAAGGCAGGTACTGGCTTTAAACCTCTGTCAGTGCGCCCCAGGGCGGCTGTGGCTACACTGTAGCTTGCCATCACCAGTGTGTGAATGTGTGTGTGAATGGGTGGATGATTGTGTATAGTGTAAAGCGCTTTGGGGTCCTTAGGACCAAGTAAAGCGCTATACAAATACAGACCATTTACCATTTGGCGCTTTGGTATATTTAGAGATGATGGTGATCATCATCTCCTATGAAGTTGAATTATTATTAGTTTTAGATTTCATAGGGCGAATAAATAAAAGGCTTTACCTGACTCTTTTTGGTTAAGGAATTTGAGGGATTACTCCTCTTACTGCGGTGACCTTCCAATTAATGGTCCTTGACAGCTGAGTATTTTAACTTGTCGCTCAAATTTGAACATTGAATAGTATTTATGCACAATTTAAAATTAAGTGCTTCCATATTTGAGGTTTTTTGCCTTTTTTGCTAATCCCACCTAAGATATAATTCAGTTTCTTATTAACGTTGCTCATTAGTTTCATTAATAATAACAACCTATAATAATCCAATTTCTCCCTGGCAGTTTTATAAATTGCAGTATGGTCTTAAATACAGACACAAAAACATATTCACATTCTTTCAGTATGTGTGAGTTCAGGTGGATACAGACAAACACACAGATGGACTGTGTGATACAGGAAACAACATACTCGCGCAAGTGTAAGTCCGAAGAAAAATAGAAGAAAAAGATAAAAAGACACAAACAGCGAATAGTTATTGTGCACTTGTACCATCTATGGGCTTACATTCCAGTTTATCTCCATAAAGTCAAAACGCTTGTCTAATTATCAATAAATCTCACACGGAATTTGAGAACAGAACGACAATCTTAACATATTCATATTATTAACATTCAGTGTCATGAGTACGACTTTTAAGATCCATCCAAAATATTCTAATCAGCAAAAAACACCCCAAACTATTTCTGCCTGATATGGTATCATATTATTATTCCTGTTAAAAATAACATGGAAACAGATTCTGAAGAGCAAACATAAAACATGTAAACCGTCTCCTGCAAGTGAATATACAAGTATTGCAGTGTAATTAATGTTTTGCTTTCTACAACATTAGAAACTTAATGATAATACGATGAACTACAAGGTCCACTAGATTCCCAGACCTAATAATTCGTCGCTAATGTTAAATAAGCATTGCACCTCATTGCTATCTCCGACAAGTTAATGATTGGTTACAATATGTGGCATGGCTTCAATAAGCCTATGTAGTGTTACAATATTTATTCCTATTCAGAGTTTTGTTAATTTTTTGTCAGGATCTAGTGCTGTTGGTGGGAGAGCTGGACCACGGCCCAATCCCAGAGATTCTCACTGGGATTAAAGTCTGGACTCTGTGCTAATCTGTGTGAAAATGATGTCTCCTACTCCCTGGATCACCATTTCACAGTTTGAGCCTTATGACTCCTGGCATCGTGATGCTCCCACAGGTCAGTACTGTAGGCACTAAGCATGACGGCTCCATCACTTCATCCAGCTCTTTCCCTGATCATCAGTCAGGAACAGAATAAATCTGGACCTATCAGACCAGATGACCATTTTCCATTGCTCTAAAGTCCAGACTTTATGCTATTTAACAACTGAACCCTTTTTATGACTAGTGTAATTAATAAGTGGTTTTCTTAAGGCTAAAGTGTTTAGTCCCAATCCCTTGAAATCCCCTCACAACACACTGTAGAACTGAGTTCTGAGTTCTACTGTTTTTCTACTGATTTTTCCAAATGTTTCAGTGACGTCCAATCATGATCATTCAGGATGCTTTTCGACCACATTTCTACCACAAAGATGATCATTCACCATTAACTTTCAAGATTGAATAATGTGTTTGACGGTTCTTAACTCAGTTTCAGTACTTTCAGCACATAAATAAACAATTTTAGCATTTAGAAATGCAATGTTTTCCACAACCACCATGATGGTATTTTAAGAAATGAGAAGCTATTCACTGCATCAGTTAAGGTTAAATGACCCGTTGCCAGCCAAAACACAATCACTGCAGTAATTATTCAGTGGAAGTCTCTGATCCATTTGCTTAGTGCAGTGCACATATTAAAAGTGTGTTTATATATATCAGTAGCGCTACTGATATTCAAGTCTGGAAAAGAATGGTCACCATTAGCCAGGCTAACGTTTCCATCCACTCCATCCTTTGTGCAATGCTGCCAGCACTTCTAAAACTAAAGCTTATTTAGAATCATATCTCAAATCTTCCAAGACTCAAGAGATATGATGTTTACAGTATATGCAGTTTATATATATAGCTTCAAGCAATTGCATTTAAATGAAAAGAAGAAATCGGCAGTAGGAGTCAACAAACACACCACAGAGAGAAACACTTGGACCATTGCCCCCAACCTGAAAAAAAAATGTAAAAATGAAAATGAAAAAAGGAGGATAAGGAGCACTGGCACTCCCATAAATTGTGACTGTACATCAAACAGAGTTCCTACTATGTGTGTATGTGTTTTTGTGATAGGCAGGTGTGGGTGCCTTGCTTGCTGGCTGCCTTGAATTTCTCCTGTCAGAGAGAGCCAAGATGGCAATTAATCATCATTCATTAACTGCTGATGGACAGTCGCCTTGGCAGAACCCAACACTGACTGGAACTTTTTTGAGGGTTTGCCTCTGTAGAAGTAAATTCCTCCTGATGCTTGGACGTTTTCAAAAGACAGCAGACTAAACTATATAAATTATGAAACAAGATAAAAATCAAAAAGCCAATTTTAAAACTAAGAACCTGCACTGGGCTGCCTGGAAAACAACCTTAGAAGAGAAAACAGATAAAAAGGCATGTGTCTGGAAAACTACAGAGAATTATGTATCGTCTAATGATAACATTAATTTTTTTTTATTAATTTCAAGTTCATAGTTTTTAGAAGGAATCAGAATTTTCCATCAGATGCATAGATGGTACTAACTTCCTGAAAATCAATTTCTTGTGGAATAATGTTTAAAAACGTACGTTTTCTAGATTATCTGTCAAAAAAGTCATATAATCTTGAGCAAAGCACGAAAATTAGACTATTATCTTCCTCACATTAAGTGACAGACCTTACTATAAGTTTAAAACCTTGAACTGACACTAATTGCATCAAATGTGTGGAATTACTTGGATCCCTGTGACATCCAAGTAATTATCAATGATGAGAAGAAACTCCAAATAAATAATAACTGTGTATCAAATATTCTTTAGTTGTCAAAAACTTCAGATGTGCTACATTATGTAGTTTTGTACAAACCTTTGGAGGCTTAGAAGGAGTTATTACCTTGGTGTGTGCAATGAGCAGACAGTTTGAGTGCTCATGTTCGCAGGCAATCTCATATTCAGGCAACATGTCAGCTAGCTGCTGAACAAAGGTGACCACTTCCTGGTGCCAGGGAACATTTGCCATCGTCAGGCTGCTCGCAGAGCTTTCCCCGCAGTATGTCACCCCCTGGAGACACATGAGCAGACAATCAGAAACAGAGTACAGAAAAGAAAGATTTACAGATTTTAACAAACATATTTTTACCCCACAAAATACAGAAGAGAAACGATGCAAGTAAAGGACAAATAATTTCCTGCACAAACTTCAGCAAAACAGCTTTTTGTCTCCATACAAAGGCCTTAGTTTGAGTGACAGAGTAATTTTTTTAGTGCCACAGTGTCTGTCAGCAAGACTGCACGAACTACAAGGCATTACATTAATAAAAGCTTTTTGAGATGTTGAGCAAAGGAAGAACTAGTTCGATTTTTAGATCATATCTGAATCGGTGTCTTTAAAATTGCAAAACAGCCATTGTAGAGCATTAAAACACATCCACTTGTAGTTGCTTAGTACTCCATTTGTTTTCTTTCTCTCTTTTTTAAACACATAAATAGATTTTCCAAGAAACATATTTTAACAGAAGTGGTTTTTTGATTGAACATCAGCTATTAAAAGCATAAATGCTTCTGTATTCATGCCTTCATCAAAAGATTAATACTGAAAAATTAAACTGAGTGAAATATCTAAGACTGGAAAATGCAGAGTCTTTTCTGGTGAGCTTGTACTTTGGATACTAATGGACAGGTATGACTTTCAAATATTTACCAGACCAATAACATGTGTGAGATACTGTAAGATTAGATCAAATACTTTCCTCTGAAAACAAAGTATTATTGCTTAAAATTCTTTAGAGTACAGCAATCAAAAGTAGATTATCCTGTGGAGAAACTGATAGACTAGACAGAAGTCCACAAAAACATAAAAAAAAGAAACTGGTAAACTAAACCAATATAGATCTAAAGGAACCACAAAGATGTTCAATGTAAAGCATAAAAATATCCAGATTGTAATTGATTGATAAGATAAGATAAGATAAGATAACCTTTATTAGTCCCACACGTGGGAAATTTGTTTTGTCACAGCAGGAAGTGGACAGTGCAAAAGTTATGAGGCAAAAATTAGAATACAATAAGAATAAATACAGTACACAACTGTACAGAATAGAATAAAATAAAATACTATATACAGTAGAATAAAATAAAATAAATATACAATAAGATAAAAATAGAATACAAATACAAATACTATATACAACTGAGTAAAAATACAACGATGACAGAAAGGATTATTGCACTTAGTGTTATTGCACATGTGTGGATGTGTGTGCTTGATCAGTTAAAGTCTTTATTATGGAGTCTGACAGCAGTGGGGAGGAAAGACCTGCGAAATCTCTCCGTCCCACACCGTGGGTGCCGCAGTCTCCCACTGAAGGAGCTGCTCAGTGCTGTCACAGTCTGCTGCATGGGGTGGGAGATGTTGTCCATCAGGGATGACAGCTTAGCCGCCGTTCTCCTGTCACTCACCACCTCCACTGGGTCCAGAGGGCATCCTAGAACAGAGCTGGCCCTTCGGATCACCCTGTTCAGTCAGATCAAGTCAATTACAATCTAATTGAGCTGCAGTGAGTTCCTTTTGTTGGCTCCATGAGGGCAATGACTGGCAACTGACCATTCACCTTTTATGTAGTGACTTTTATGATTCATTTGACCCTGATGTTTCTCACTCTAACTAATGCTCATTTTGTGAAATTGTTAAGACTTGATATACAGCAGCGACTCTTCTGATCAATAGTGGCTCTTACTCTGCATTTAATCTTTAGTTGTTATTAATCACTGGCTCTGTTCCACAGTTTGTCATCCTCCCCTCATCTCCAACCAGTCAAGGCAGATGCCCACCCCTCCCTGAGCCTGGTTCTACTTGAGGTTTCTCTTCTGTTGTTGCCAAATTGCTTGCTCGTAAGGTTCATCTGATTGTTGGTGTTTTCTCTGTATTATTGTGGGGTCTTGAACTTGAACTGTTGTGATTTAGCGCTAGATAAAGAGAAACTTTTGCAGAGGAGAAAGCAATAAGGTGAATACACCTTTCACGAACTTTTGCCATTATCTGAAAGAATCTGCTGCAGACTAAAACCCCGTGTCAAACTGTCATTTGCTCTTGGCTTTGCATTATACACCAAAAAGATTGTGGAGGTCACAGACAACTGTTTTGTCGGAGCTTGAAGTTTTTGTATTTCTTAGTGAATAATCACTGAGCCAGCCTCTTAATAGTTCAGTACACCTCTCAAAGCAGTACAGAGGAAGAAGAAATCAGTGTATGCATCAGGATTTAAGGAATGTTTTCAGTAGTACCTATTCAGATATGAGATTTTCAGAAAAAAAAAAAAAGGTCCTGTACAACTGGAAAAATAGATGTATTTAAACATGATTATTGATATGGCAAAAACTGGAAAGAGTCGGGGACCTTCACAAACAGAGATGTTACCTAAAACCATTTAAGAAAACAATTTTACAGAGGAGTTAAAAGTAAGAATCCACAGCACACGACGTAACTGTCTTTTGAAGAAATCTTTACACAGACCCAGCCAGCCATTACTTATTTTAATTAAAGCTTTACACATGAACCACTGCATCATGTTCCTGTAACGACTAACTGCATAAACTTTAAATAAAAGGTGTGATTCACAATAATCACAATAAGTTTAGTGAAAGGCAGTGAAACCAATAAAGTTAATGCCTAAAGATAAAAATTTCATTAGCCACAAACCTTTGAATGGTTTTGTTAAATATACTGCTGTAGGTCATCTTCACAGCATAAAGCACACCTGAACAGTATTTTATAAGTTCTTATAAGCTTGAAGAAAATGAGCTGAAAGACCCTGTTTTACACAGTTCCTTCGGTATGATATATTGTTGTCAACATGTATTTCACAGTTTTCATTTTTCAGTTGTTGTTCCTTTAGCGGTCTCCTCATCTGCCTCCATCTCAGCCTCTCCCATCATCCTCCTCTATCACACCAATCCTCTGCTTGTCCTCTTTCACTACATTCAAAAATGTTCTCTGTGGTTTTCCTCTTTTCTTCATGACTGGCAGCTTCATATTTAACATCCTTTGCCCACTATATCCACTCTCTCTCCTCTGCCCATTACAATGCTCAATCCTAATCCTGTCCATAATGGTCACTCCCAATGGAAATCTTAATATCTTCAGCTCTGCCACCTCCAGTTTGGTGCCCCTACTTTTTGCTAGTGCCACCATCTGCAAACCATCATACAACTCACTAAAAACTCAATTTGGCTGCTCAGATAACCACAGTAGATGAATCTGCATTGTTGATTTTTTATGTCATATGCCTTTCCTGAAACAACACTCCCAGGGATCTATGTCTCCTCTCATTCTCAAACGGAGGATCTTTTGCTTTTAGGCGAATACATTAACCACTGCACCACTAAGCACTGTAACTAAAGCTGTGAAAATCATCTCTTTCACTCTTGGTACAATCCACTATTTAAATACTGTACTGTGACTCTTCTGGGTCTGCTTTTGTTATCTTTTAGATTCTTTGTTAAGTAAGACCCAAAGAAAAAGCCCCAAGTACTAATTTGTCTGTTAGAAATAATCTATTTGGCTTCAAACTCTGGAAGTTTGAAGACATGACATGTCCAGGGAAGTAAAAATAGTTGATGCTTCACCATTTCACAGAGCCAGATTTAAAAAAAACAAAGACAAAACACAAATCTGACAGATGAGGTAAAACTTCTTAATCCAATAAAAAAATCATTTTCACCTAAGAAAGAATTGGTTGTCAAATGAAACAAACAGTTTCATTTCTCTGTTGGAGAATTTACTCCACTCCTCAGAGAGAGGCTACCCAAACAGCAGTTTTACAACTGATCTCTTTCTCGCACCGGTCCACCCATTTCAAGACTGCCATTCACATTTATTCTAGTCAATCTACTGAGGAGCTGTAGGGGATCTGTGAATCCAGTTGTGAGCTGCAGCCATTTCTACACTAATCCAACCTCATATGTCTTCTAAGACTGATTGAAAATTCACTGCACCAAAAAAAAAGTTAACACAGAGTGTAAAATTTCTTTGGGTTGGGTTTGAAAAGACAGAAATTGGGTGGCTGAGGGCAAACACAGTGGGAGCGCTGTACAAAATTGATGGGAGACCTTGGAGTTATCAGCCTTGCCCGGAGGCCTGCTGAATAAAGATCAACCATTCAGGACTCTGTATAAATCATCAGGAAGGGGCCTGGGCAGGAGGAGTGTGCAGCAGGAAGAGATGGGGAAAGATCTTTGAGATATATGGTAGAAGATATTGTACTATGTGGGAGAGATGGAGCAAAAATAATAAGAGTCCCTCACCTGTTCAAATAATCTATGTCTCTTACCTTTAATGGAAATCATAAATGTTGGTCATTGAGGCCTCACTCACGCTGTGCAACATATCCCTGTGCACTTTTCACCAAATTTATCTCAATACACTTACATGCTGGCCTGGCTCTTCTCTTTCTGTGTCTCTTTTGCTCTCAGTAATCCATTTCCTTTCAGGCCAAGTGAGAGACTGTGGCAGAGTAAATGGTATTGATGCTGGACTAAGATGATAAATTAGGCACTGGGCAATTGGATAGAGGATGGTAAACTGTACAGGCAGAATGTGTTGTGCCACATAAGATGATGAACTAGTTATTAGTGGGTCAGTAATAAAGGTCTTGTTGCTGGTGATGGTGGACATGCACATAAGCATACAATTCATCATTCTTAAAGAGCCACAATTCATCTTAATTAATGGATGCTATACGTACACACATACAGACTCAATGAACACTGAAGCTGTTCTGAAGGCTCATTTTTAACAACTGTTGAAAAAAAATTGTTGTAATATACCACTGGGAAGGTAATTAAGTTGATTTTTTTCAGGTTTCCAGATGTTTCTGATCATAACTATGGTAACAATGTCATAAATTTTCCCACTTCAGTATGTTCCTAGTCTGCTACCCGTAATCTCTCAAAAAACTCTTAAACCTAGCATTTTGTCCTCATCCTATCCGCAAACCTTTGGACTTTTAGACTGAAGCATGTTTGTTAAGCCATTTATCACTGACCTATGAATTTATTCATGAGGAAAGAATGGCACCTAACTCAAGGGTTAACTAGTATTGTGTCTACAGATAACAGACAACTCGGGAAAGAACCAATTTAAAATACATAAACACCTAAGATAATTTCGTTTGATAATAAAATTGTATTTTTTGCTGAAACAAGGTGATTTCCAAAAACCTAAAACTTGGCATATCTTGGCATGCTGTGCAGTGTGTCCTTAAAGATAAAATGAGGAAACTGGACAAATAAAGGACAAAAGAAAAAGAGAGTTCAGTCTTGAAGAATAAAGGTGGTCATACCAAATACTATTATTTTAATAGTATTTGGTATAGTACATGCAGACATAATATTTCCATGTCTGCATGTGTTTCAGTAAATCACTGCAACTCTTTCCCAATTTTCCTACCAAAATATAAAGAAACAAGGGGTGGTTTAAGACTGTTGGAAAGTACTGTAAATCTTAAAAAAAAAAAAAGGACAAGTTAAGATTATTATAACTACTAAAGCCATTCACAGGCCCAAGCAACCCCACCGGTCAGCAGTAAAAGCCAATTTGAGAGCTAGCGATATGATGACAAAGGAATTCACTCTATCATACTGTCATTAATCCATCCTGGGATGTACTAATTACTGGACCCATGATGCTGAAGTTGATAGCTTGCCCAGAGCTGCCAGTAGCCAGAGAAGTTTATCTGTTCAGTAAGGGACAATATACTCTTCATTGTGGAAACAGGGAAGAGGAGGACAGAGAGATAAGAGGGTGACAGAGAAAGATAATTAAGGAAGAAAAGACACAAAAGCCTTTATAACATGAAGGAGAGTTCACCCTGAGAGTGACCTGTGCAAGAGAGACAGCTTAAATTATTAACTGTCAAGATGAGGCAGAGATTTCACTGTGATTTTCAGTGATCTGAAGGTCAGACTTTGAGAGACCAAAATTGTATAAAGACTGATAGATATATAATTACATATGTACAACTGAATATTGGACAAATGCTAGGGCAAATGTGGGCATTGAATAAAGCAATAAAGTACCGCTGTTTCCGCTACCACATAAAATGTGGCTGTATTTGTGAGGAAGTAAGCCAAAATTAGTGCTGTAGAAGTTATGACTTTCCAATATATTATTAAAAATATTGCTTAAATGTGATCAATAACAAAGAATTGTGTAAAATATCCTTAATAATTTGTCATCTATGTTTTCAAATTAGTTTTGTCTTTATGTACCTTTGTACTTTATGGTAATCACTGTGCAGATACACTGATGACAAGGAAACAGCAAGTTGTACTATTTACAGCACAGGTGTGTATGTGATGGTCTCAAGTCCGTCAAGACAAAGCGGTTTGCTTATCATGCATCACATTTTAATTAAAGCCCTAATGCATTTACATACAGTATATCAGTTGGTATCAATCCAACTGCTAGTCACTTCAAATGTTAGCTTCCAAGTTGAGATAAGGTCTCTGGATGCGGCATCGCTGTTAGTCTCCTGTACCAGAGGATGTGGTCTTTTATTGGCTGACGTTTTTACACACTCCAGAGAACAGGCAAAACTGTTAATGTGGGTTTGTAGTTTGCCTTCATTAAAGAAAGGCATATAAGAAAAGACAAGCCAAAAATATTTCAAGGTCTGACGTCCCATATTTGGTGGTTTCCTCTCCACTGCAATGCTCCCCACTGTCTTGTTAGTGTTCTGCCTCTTCAATATAATAAAATGGCATGTAGTGTTGGGTCAATACAGAGTCCTGTGAGAGAATGTCAATAATAAACTGTCTCAATAGACAACTTGGATTGAAAAAGGAGCACATCATAAACTCGATCAAGCAAAGACTTGCTTGAAGCACCACGCCGATTACTTGAGAGCAATAAAACACAGCAAGCAAAGCAAACTTAGTAGTACATAAAAGAACAGCACCTACAAATCAAGCTATAAAGGTATGTCACTACACAACTTTAGTAGAAATAAAGATCAGGTAAAAGGATGAATTGGTAACAAACAACTACAACTCACTATAAAGAATAAATTGGAATACTTCTATGGCTTAACGTGTGAGTATCTAGACAGGTAACTCAGTACATATGCCCAACCCTGCTAATCCCCAGCAGCTCTGTAAAAGACTACATTTAAAAAAGTCTAAGTACCAAAGTTGCATGTCATAGTTGAGACATCAAGTATTCTTTACAAGACTGAAGTCTTCCAATGTTATGGTAATTTTTCAATGCTCCCTTGGAAACGCTTGACAAGCCCGACATTAATGCTCTTAACCAATCCTTGCCATGCAGCCAGTTTCTAAAAGAGTCAGATTATAAGCTCAGAGCAAGACATGTTTAGAAATGATTTTTAACCTGTTGACCATTTCCATATGGCAACTTACTTCAATAGAATCTAGCTAGACACACAAAAAGAAAGCTCTAAAAGGTTCAGTTTAGGTGAAAGATAGCTTATCCTACCAAGTTCTGTGCCAGAACCCGAGAGAAGTTTTGTCTTCCCAACCTGTCATCTAAATACAGAAAAAAGTTGATTTACCATGAAAGGATACATGTTGTATTTGGAAATGATAAAAGACACAGTAGAACTACAGTGATTGATTTTGCTATGTTGAACAATACTTAAAAAAATTTGAAACAATATGTGCTTTAAAGTTACATAAAAGATCAAGGCTAAAGACATTTAAACTGAACATGTAGAACGCACTTGTGCCTTTTATATACTAACATGTTTGAACTAATGGCATGACATCCAGACAGTGCTACAATGTCTGGTGTGAACAGCAAAATGAAAAGACTGCTCAGGTCAACAACAATCTTACTTGTGGTCCTGCATAGATTGCTTATAACAAATTCTGTTGTGTGTGTCTGTGTGTCGTTGCACATTCAGCAACATGATGCAACATCAGAAGAGCAGAACATGAATGGGGAGAGGAGATGATTGCTGCTGAGTTCTGCAAAGCGTCATCTCACTTTCTCTCTGTGGAGTTTGCAGAAGTCAAGACTGTGAACCGAGATAGCAAAACAGGCACATTTCTACGGTCTTTTTAAGTGTCAGCAGTCTGCTCAAATATGCTATGGTGGGCTACAGAACACCTCAGTAAGCAGGAGCAGAATTACAGCAAACTATAGTCTAGAGCAGGGACATATAGTGAACAGGGCAAATCTTTGTGAGCATGGAGCAACAGTGAGCATGGAGTTAATGCAGGTGGGCAGAACAAGTGATTTAAAATAAATAAATTTCCGCTTTGTAACTTAGATTAAAATTGCCATTAAATGTGTATAATGCAAAGGGAATGAACTAATAAACAAAACCTAGGAATTTCATTTTCTGAAAACACACAGAAGACAAACCCTCATCTTTAACAATGCTCTTGATTAAGACTTTTAACCCCCAAATGCTCCTGGCTGGCTGATAGATAACATTGTGCTTGTACAACTCAGCTCCCAGGTATGATTCAGTGTAATTGTGGGCAGCCTAGTACTAAAAAAACCCCTAAACTTCACTTCAGTAAACCTAGCCTGCGTGAACGAAGGTTAAAGAAAGTAATAGCTACAGTAACTGTGAGCAGTGAGATCCCAGCGGACACTGTGTCATAGTTGGACTCCTAAACTGTACTCTGGATTATGAATGAGAGGATGTGTGGAAGCATTGCCATGTGAGGCTCCGTGCAGACAGAGGCTCACGGTGAATATTAATTTTGACTTTGGAAACCTTGCACCTCTTCTTCTGCCTTTATATCAGGACACTGAAGATAAGGGACAAGTAATGGTGCACATGTAAGATGTGTCATGATGATGTGTCATTTATGTGTAAATGGATAAGGAAAGAAGTAAATGGTAAATGGCCTGTATTTATATAGCGCTTTACTAGTCCCTAAGGACCCCAAAGCGCTTTACATATCCAGTCATCCACCCATTCACACACACATTCACACACTGGTGATGGCAAGCTACATTGTAGCCACAGCCACCCTGGGGCGCACTGACAGAGGCGAGGCTGCCGGACACTGGCGCCACCATGCCCTCTGACCACCACCAGAGTAGAGCAAAACACTTCAGACCAATCAGATCACACCTCCACACTCAAGTTAGAGTAGAATCAACACAAGTAATACTCAACTTTGGTTTACTTTTTTAAAAATCTCTGTTTGACATAGTGTTTCTGCTGGCTTACTATTATAAGGAATATAAACTGTTTATAGTGTTATATTTCTCTTATGTTTCTCTTTTCTCTCTACATTATTTTTATATAGAAAGAATTAATTTAGTTAATTAATTAATCAACTAAAATTGCACAAGTCACAAAATCCTGTGTTTTGTCACTAAACCTGCCTCATTTGTCTATGTCTATATGTATGTACTTTTATAATTGACAGACCCTAAAAGGAATAATGACATCACAGTAGACGTGACAGAAGATGTGAATAAAGAAGTGAATATTTACATTTATGGTGTCTTTGCATGACAGAATAATCATAAGGCATATAGTGCTTTAATAAGATTTGTGTTTTTTGGGGAATATGGAAGAAAAAGAATTGGGAATTAAATAAACCTGCACTACAAGCGTGTGTTGACAGATCTTAAGACGCAATCTGACACAATAATTACAATTTAATGATATAACACTGACAATTAAGAACTTTCCAGTGGGACATCCCCTAATTAAAATGTCTGGACACTCCAGTCCGGAGGTTAGCAACCTCCAACCACAGGTTATAATTTGGATTAACTGTAATCCTGCTCTTTTTCTCCCATTGTTTGGTAGGAGGAGCTAAAATAGCTTGTTTGATGTTGAAGGTTGCTGATGCCTACCCCAGTAAAACCAAAAAATGTATATTATTATAGATAGATTCTATGTTTTATTTGGGAATAGAATGGTGTGTATGTGTGAGTTTGGTGATGGAGTTTTTATTATGGATGAATTATGATTTTTTTTATTAATTATTATGTCTTTTTTTTTATGTTTTATGGACAACAGATGGAAATTAGCCCTTGGCTATAATCTGGTATGTTTACATTCATGTAATTTTTTTACATTTATGTTCATTAACATGCACTGTCCTAAATAAATAAATTAAATTAGAGCATAGAGCTGTCAAAAACTCTAAATTCATAGTTGTAGATTAACAATTGAGACAACGACTTTTTCAACATACTTCCACAAAAGCCTTCCTGTCAGGCAGGGGGCTTGTTTAATGTTAAGCATTCTCCAAACCTTTTCACCACTACAGGTGAGAAGAGCAATCTAGAAACTTTTTGTCTTCACTGACAGAAAAACCCCTTCCTGTTAGTGTCTTTCTGACATGAATGGGAAAAAGACATCCAAGATGGGGCTCTATCACCAACACTACTTGATGTGGTGCACTTCATAATGAGCTCAAACTCTTTCACATTTTTCACTATGACAGCTGTAGCTCAGATTGCCACCAGGTGTCCCCTCCCACACTATTAATACCATATCCGCCAAATGACCGAGGATAAGGTCAGTGAATGTGGTACACAGCACACCAGTTCAGTGAATTTATCCAATATATGTAGTAACAGGAACGGCACAAATGTTTTACACACTTCAGGCAATTAGGCAATCATGCTACACCACAATGATATATACATGAAAATACATGCTGAGATACGTAATGTTGTTAAATCCTACCTTGACCTCAATGAAGTCTGGCTGGCCCAATGCTATGAGCTCTGAGTAAGCCTGCATCTCCTCCACATTCCAGGATTTGACCAGCGTCAGTCTGTACACCGTCCTCTGTTTCTGTGGATGAATAAACAGATTTTTGGGAGTGATGTAAGAAGTCATAAGGTGTGGGAATAGCTATGATATCCAATAAAGAGATGCCATATGTATCAATCTTTTAGTTTACATTTCATCAGTAAGAACTTATAAACTTAAGTTCTTAGTGCTACTCAAAAGATTCTGAAGTGACAATATATCTGCAAGACACTGACATATAGATTACAGAACACTGAAGGAAAAACTTCATTTTTAATTCGGTTTCTAAACCACAGTTACCTTTGTGACTTGTGTATTATATAGAATATTCGTTCAAATTAGAAAGGACAAGCATGCATTATTTTCCTCTGGCACACATTGGTATACAAAGCTGATGAGTCATTTATAACTTTTGAACTTAACCACTTCGTTTTTTTTTTTTTTTTTTTCTTCAAATCACTTCCAGTGACAGTATGTCATCACCAACATCTGTTCACTGGAGGCAACACAGCTGCTCACAGATGTCAGCTGCCGTATTTCCTCCTAAATCAGTTAGCAAATGGTTGCTAACCCTCTGTTACAAAAGAGCTGCATGTTATATTATTTACTGTGTAACACTTTTTCAAATTCAATACTTTGCACTACAGACACAACACACAAAAATCTCCACAATACACTGGGACTCCAGCAGCACTGTAAGCCAGTGAATAGTGGAGGGAATTGTGGACTGCATGTGGACTTTTAATGAATAAAAAGCTGCCAGCACCTTCAGTTGTTCGGCTTCAGTAAGCATAAGCTATGTGAGCAGAGGAGATAGAAATATAAAAAGAAAACAACCGTGAGGCACACTACACAAATGAAATGATGTTTCGGGTAAACATCTTAAAATTTTAGAACTTTTTTTTTTTCCCTTTCAAGGATGAAGTAAGAGAATGACACAATTCTAGCTGCCACAAAAGACCATGTAGCTCTAGAATTGAGAACCCTAGGCTTTGTACATTCAATAAGCAGGAGTGTGGAGAGTGTAACCCTAAACGGAGCTGTTTGTTATGAAAATATTAACATGAACAAAGTAAGTTAAATTATTTAAAAATATTAGAATGAAAAGTACAGAAATTTGTGTTTGGCTGACAATTGATTGTTGTAACAATACTTCTTGGTAATATATGCCTGAAAAGCTTGTTTATTTCCCCTTAAATGGTGGCAAATTTGTAAGGAAAATGCATTTGCAGGTTGAGCAGCATTTGTTTATATTGTCATTTGTGTCATGGTTCTGGGTCTTTGATACAGGTTTATGAGTTTGCTTAGTCTTTTGGTCACTTCTTGCAGGTTAATGAGATGCTAATGTTCAGTTTGGAGAGCCTTCGAGTTATGTAATGTTTCTAGTTCTTAGTTCTTTTTTAAAAATTTCGTTCCCTTTCGTGTCCAGTTTGTCTTTGTCTCTCCTTGCTGTCTCCTCCAATGTGTCCCTAGTGTGTAGCCCATCATGTCGATCTATTAATGTCAAGTTCGATGTCATTCTCTTTCTCTCTGTCCCTTGCTCTCGCTCTGTTTATTCAGTCGTGTCTCAGCACTGTTCCCCTATCTCGTTAGTTAGATTATTGTTCAGCTGTGTTCCCCAGGTGTTTCCTCTCCGCCCCGATTCCCTCATGTGTATATATCGTCTGTGTCTCTTTGTTTTCTTTGTTCAGCGCCTCCAGTGTTTGTTTCCATGAGTGACTGCCAGTTACTTAGTAGGATTTATTTCCAGAAATAAAGCAGTTCAGTTCAGTCAAGCCTGAGAGTCCTGCATTTGGGTCCCAACCTGCCTGCCACACTCGGGTATGTGTATTCATATAAGGCTTCAGTGAAGGGTAAGGATCTGGCCACATTATTATGGCCCTGGACAGAGTTGTTATGACTGCTCACTGCAATTGTAAAACAGCGGGTCACAAGTCCACATGTATGGAGGACCCATTTTACAGCTTACAGCACTTTAGGAAAAGCATCTGCTGTAAAGATGTTGGGGCCTGAAACCACAGGACACCTTATAAAGTCCATGCCTCTGTGGATTAGACCTATCTCAGCAGTCCAAAGGGTACCTACACAATACTGGGCAGGCTTAAATGTTACAATTATAAACAGCTTTGAACCGAAATACAGGATAAGAATACCTGATCTGTATCTCATGAGTCGGCCATTTTTCCCAGGTAAGTAAAACAGGAAATATAGAATCACAGTTCAGTGGTGTAGATACAGTAGAAACTGAATTGTTGTCAATATGACAGAGAGGAAGAGAAGCAAGGAAAGCCAAGAGATTGTAAGAACAGATGATATGACAAATGGTTGGTACAAAGACTCAAGCAAATAACATCGAGAAAAGAAAGCGCACTCTTTCCCTCATTTCCTCTCCATCTTCCTCTTGCACTCGAAGGTTATCTCTAACACTAGGTCCTTTCAGCCCAATAGGGAAGGGGATAATTGGCCAGTGGAAGCAGGGAGGTGAGGTATTTCAAGCTGTCTCTATTCCAAATCCAACACGAAGGCACAACTCTATCAATCCCAAGTGCACTGGCAGGGAGGCCAAGTGGGGGAGAGGAGGAGAGCTGTCAAACAGAGAGCATAAAGGATAAGCGCTCAAGAGGATGGAGAGAGAGCCCACCGTGAAATGAAGACTTACGAACAGGGAGGTGAATGGGATGGGAGGGGGATTGGCAACAGAAAGGTTATTTCTGGACACTGCACACAGACATGCTGTAGTATTACAGTCAGATGTGCATATGCAAACACAGAAGTACAGGTACAACATCCATATTGAACTGAATCACATGACCTCTAATGCTAAATAAACATCTGTGTTCATGTACTTTGTCCTGAACCATCAACCTTCCAATTAGTAGATGACCTGCTCTACCTCCTGAGCTCCAGCCAACCCTTTGGACACACACACTACAATTCAAACTATTAAAAACAAACAATATGCAATATTCTCATGCCCCCCAGAATGGCACGGCATACATAATTGCAAGGTCTGCAGATTTGACTTTTGCTGACATTTATGCAAAACAGATTGTGCGCATTAGATGTCATCGCTAGTATCGCTAATATGCAATATGCAAATGAAAATGCTTAGCCAAGAAAAACTGATATCAGATATTTCTGACAACTTCAGAAATAATTGTATTGATTGATGCCTCATCCGACTATCAGACAATGGAGCAATATTTACAATAATGAGATTGCAGGCAGAAATCAGTAAATATGCCACAGGGTAAAATTGTGTGTGCACGTGTGTGTACATCTCATATGTGCAGTTACAGCACGTTCATATTTTCCTGCTGTGGTCAGGTTAAACTGGTGATATAGATCCAAATAGAGTGTGATGATCACTTGTAGTTTGCTTCACGCCAAGCACTGAAAAACACCTCAAGCTGGGCAGCATTAATGAATAAGTCCCAATATTAAAGGATTAAACATGAGGACACAGGCTCATCACAGATACAGCTGAGAAAGTATTTTTCAAATTTGTATGTTATGTTGCTGCTCCATAATAAATACGTTTTGATTTTTTTTGTAAATGTATTTATAATTCTAACCTGAAATATGTATATAATATTTTATATCAAAGCAAAAAACAAAAGTTTCACAGAAACTGCCTGCAATGCTAAGACACAGCTCCGTGTTGGGAATAAAAAAAAAATAGTGGCAGAGAATAAACCATGGTAAGAGAGCTGATGACCACTAAGCTTCAGAGATCCAATTTGGAAATGAAAAAGCTCCAGGAAAACAATCATAACCACACCTGTACAGTACATTGATCTGACTTTCATGGTAGAGTGGGCAGACAGAAACCTGTATACAATATATAAGGGGCTATAATGGGCAAATACTGGCAAATATAAGCATGTTATGGTATCAATGAGATGTCGTAGGGCATCTCATTGAAAAAATAAGAAGTGTGTTGCAAAGCTCACTCCACGCCCTTTCATATGATATATTACTCAATGTGGTTTCTTGAATTTGAAGGTCAAGTTTGATCTTGGATACTAACAATGGAGGGGTCAAGGTCAAATGCTTAACCAGCCTAAGTACTCAAGACCTAATGTAGTTTTAAGACTATCCATAAAAACTGTGGGTAATATATTTGGTGTGACCTTGACCATGATGCCATTGTCACCAAAATTAGATCAGCTCGAGCTACTATTGGGATCAGAATCAGAATCAGAATCTTTATTGTCATTGTCACGAGAACAACGAAATGAAGAATGGTCATACCATCACACAAAATTTGGAAATGATATCATGAAAACTGCATGAAAACAAACAGACAAACAAATTGAACCGATTATATACTCCCTTCCTTTTGGGGGGAGAAGGAGTGATTGCTCATGTCTTCTGTACAGTAATTTAATAAGTTAATATACTATACAAGTTTAAAACAAACAAACAACATAAATAATTCAGTGTTAGCTGAAGGAGGGTTGACATTACCAAAATGCTGCAACATAAAATGTGAAGAAAAAAAAAGTATCTACATACTTATTGAACAGGTTTTATTTGCAATAGAGACACTGCAGACTTTATCCTTCTCAAGGTCATTTGGTGGTTAATAGACCCATTTATTTATTTGGGGGGGGAAGCAGCCAGGTAGCAAGGTGGAGGTTGTGATAATGGATTTTCCCTCTTCTTGGAATGACAAAAACTTCTAAAAGTCTATTGAAAGCACTTTAAACCTGCTGAAATGAATCTATGAGCACAGATCACAAAGACAAGTCGATAAGGTCACTGTCACCACAATAAGAATGAAAACATAGGTCTCTGTTTCTCTTAAAGTTGCAAAAAGAACAGGCAGAATAGCAAGGCGACATTTCACACTTGAATAGCTGCTCCCTGTCATTTGTTGGGATCTCAGTGTCAATATATGGAAATGGGTAAACAGAGAAGACCCCTCCTTCTGAGGTTTCTACAAAGGTCGATCAAGTTAAGCAGTATTAGTCAAAGACTGCTGCTGTAAGCTGTTATGACCTGGGAAAAAAACATATCAGCAACTATTTTATAGGCACTAAATTAATCATATTTACAGTAACATTCAGGTTAGTGAAATTCTGTAGGCTTTAACAGCAGCATAACATCCACACATTAAAACTTTAATTGTGACTGACACAGTATAAAACTGATAATTATCACATCTGCGTTGCAGGTTTAAGAATGACTTCTTTCGTTCTTTTCAATTAAAATATGGTATTAAAATACTACATTGCCACTGCTAATTTTTGCTATATTTTTTATGTAACCCAGGACAGTTATGTGGTTTGGCTCTGGGCCAAGATTTTTAGGACAGGAATAACAATGTATGAATGTGTGAAAAACATTTTTACTTTTAATTTAGCGTCCCAATGGAAAGCAAGCACATTCTTTTTAGGGCTCAATACCATGCTATCGTAAAAGTCTGCAGATAATTTAATAATGCTAGTTTTTATCCAGTTGAATTTTACCGAGGAGTCAGATTCTTTATCAAACTGAACCCCACAGCCCAGCTGATCACTTGTCTAAGATCCTGGATGAAAGCTTACTTTTTCTCCCAGGGCCTTGAGGCTATCCAGGAAGCGCGGCCAGAAATCCTTGAAAAGTGGCCGGTCGATCTTCTTCAGACTGTCTTGGGTGCTGGCATCCACACTGACATACAACTGAGTAACTGGCACCAAACTCCTAAAAAGAATTTGGTTGAGAAAAGACAAGAATTATGTAGCTGCTGCAAAATTTAAGACGCATTTAAAACAAAAATTACATTCTCCTAAGAAAACACAGTTCTCTGATGCAGGCACTTATATCCTATTCAGACAACGTGATTAATTGCCAACTTGATTCAGTGACACAAGAACATCAAGTCAAATACTCATTGTTGTTGAAGCAATGGTTTTCTTTCTTTTTCTATAGATAATCAATAAACAAGGAGAATACTGAGCTGGAGCTGAGAAAGAAACTGTAAAAATAAAGAGTACCTATTATAAATATCAAGTAAGAAAAAAAAAAAACTTATTTGGGTGAAACTGAACTTTGGTCATATAAGTAATCAGAAAAGAGTAATAGAGCAGAAAGTACCACATGAAGAACGTTTATAATACTGGTGAAAGAACAAAAAAACAAATAAAGCAAAAAACAAAAACACATTTCCCCTTGTTAAAAGAGCCGTGGAATAGATTCTCCAACCCAAAGTGCAACAGCTCATCTCCTATAAGATAGCTCTGGCAGACAGGATAAATGGCTGATGCCTGGTGTCCTTGCCTTTAACTTGCTCGATGACTATGTGATAAGCCTGTGACAGGCCAGTTAGCCACAATATTGGATATGTCAGTGTGTGTCGTGAAAACCGGTAAGTGGTTCTTGATAGAGAGGTCAATATCCTGTTCATTTCAAATGGCTCACGCAGCATTCATCCATTACAGTCTAGACTTATAGAAAGTGTCAACAGTATTCTGTGTACTAAATGGGAACACATACAATATTTTTTTCTTTTTTAAACAAGCAGCAGCATCTTCACTAAGAGTCTGTGTGGCTACAAAACCACTGAAAGATTAAAAGGCAATGATAAATTTAGTTTGTGCAGAAGTGGTAACTTTCCTCTTCGGAGTGAAGAATGACATAAAAATACAATAAAAATTTCTGTCTGCTGATCTAATCAAGAATTTAGCAGATTTATTCAACACTCATAGAATGGGCAATTGTGGCTCAAGAGTTGGCAGTTCGTCTTGTAATTGGAAGGTTGCTGGCTCGAGCCCCGGCTCCGACAGTCTCGGTTGTTGTGTCCTTGGGCAAGACACTTTAGCCGTTGCCTACTGGTGGTGGTCAGAGGGCCCGATGGCGCCAGTGTCCGGCAGCCTCGCCTCTGTCAGTGCGCTACAATGTATCTTGCCATCACCAGTGTGTGAATGACTGAATGTAGTGTAAAGTGCTTTGGGGTCCATAGGGACTAAGTAAAGCCCTATACAAACAGGGCATTTACCAGTTACCAACACTCAATTGGAAAACTTATTCTTGAATAAAACATGTCTGCAAACAAAGTAACCTTTGTGTTAGGTAACATTGTTAATAATACAACAGATGTGCACTTCAGCATGCTTTTTTGTAGCATGACAATATTGCCCTGACAAAACTTTTGGTACTTCGTCTTACACTTCACATTACACTGAGTGTGACTCACAAAAACTTTTCATGTTGATGCTTACAGTCCTTCCTGAATCTAAGGCACATTTCACTTACTACACTTAGTATCTAACTGTGTTTGTGATGAAGCTGTAGTGAAAGAAACATTAATAAAAACAATCGAGACCTTGATTCTTATCGTGGTTAGGAATTTTTTAGTAGGGGAAAAAATGGGTTTGGAATCTACAGTATGTCTTACGGATTAACTACAGAGACCTCACCTTCATAAGGAAAGTCAGAAAATAATATATGTTTACACACTCAGGCAAAGGTACCAACAATCAGCCATTATGGTTTAAATGTTTTTTTTTAATATAATTATAGAAAAGCGTTCAAATTATCCCAGTACATGCAAACATTTAAGGTTTTTAAAAATCCATCAATTTAATGAAGGTTAATTGAAATTATGTGCTGCTCAAAGCACTGAAAAATGGATTATCTTCCCCCCCCGCCGTCTAACTCTTTAATCTTCTTGTTAGGGTTAGGTAGGTTATTAAAGTATGAAAACAGATCAAACTTATTTTAAGATTACTTTAATAGTAAGAACAAAAAGATCATGTAACACACAAAGAAGATATTTTTTCATTTTGCTTGTACCTGATTTCCTGGGGGAACTGCGCATTGGTTACCAAGAAACTGGAGATCTGATGGTGGTGGAGGAGGCGAATGAAGTTGTTGATTTCAGGATACATGATTGGTTCACCAACCAAGGACAGGGCGCAGTGCTTGACTGCTAGGCCCTCCTCATACCTGTCAGGCTTTACTCCAGGGACACCTAGCAGGAGAGACGTCAATGTCGGAGTAGATCATAGTTGTCAGACACAAAAAACAACTGTGTGAAGCAATAGACTGAGGTGAGGTTTTGAACTGAAGGCTGTTTTAGTGATTACCCATTGTAACAGGGCAGCCCTTAGCGGCTGGAAACACAGTGAGATGGACCAAGGCAAGTGTAGTGGAACAAAAAGTATTTATTTGCTATACAGCTCTCCTTACAACAATTAACTCGTCGAGCTTCTTCACAGCACAATCAACCCCTCTAATGACAACTGGCAGCCTTAAATATGTTCAGCTGTCACGGACTAAACCATTATTCCACTCTCAGGTAAATTATTAAATCCCAACCTTCCACCACAACACACTATATGTCAATTAGAATAAATAAATACATAAATAAATTTCACATTTTCATATTAATAAATAGTTCACACTTTAATTTTACACCAAACCCAATATTATAAAAACCCAGAAACCTCAAGCACAAAAAGATTCACCACACTCTCTTAACCCATGGTCTCTCCCGGAACCTTTAAATGGTGTCTGGACCCCTGGGGAAACATTTGCCCAAACACCTTGAAGAGGACACAGGCAAGAAAGGTGAGTAATCATTATCTTACAAACACTTATTTGCACCAGTTTTATTCCTAGATTTCACACACACACACACACACACATTTGCATTAGTGTTCCTTACTGGTAAACTTTAATCACAATCTCAATCACCATTCTTCTCTCCTCACAGACAACCACCATATTCCTTGATGAGGAGCAGCTGTGCAGGATCTGAAACAAGGCTACCAACTGATTTTAAAATTCCCAATAAATAGTCAATAAATAATTAAACTTCTTGTGTGTAAATGTTTTACTGTGCAAATCCAGGCTTAAAGTGCAATGCTAAATAAAGTGCTTGATAAGGTGCTTTTAATAAAGTGAAAGGTGTGCTTAAAGTGCTATACAGATAATATAATATAAATAAA